>NW_027192308.1:1200000-1613668 GCF_041956625.1 Thermomyces dupontii | reverse complement strand
GAGCAGATGGTTCCGTCATGGTGGAATAATCCTCTGTTGAATTCCAGGAAGGTCGATGACTGACTGATCACACCTCAACGATTCAAATAGAAAGGATGAAGTTCGTGTTTTGGATGCAGGACCCTTTCGGACAGTTCCCAAGAGCTGATCTCAACGGTCAGAATGTCTTTGTAAGTTGCACTTCTGTGACCAGCGGTCGCTGCCCCGGATCAGTATTTATGTGCGCAAGTGGATAACGTAGATACCTGCGGACCGAGATGCTCACTTTTCGTCCCCCGCTGGCGTTGCTGCACCTCTGCCAAAGGGTAACAGCTGGCACCGCATGGAGTAAATCGTGACAGGGGTGTCTAACTCTAAACACTCTTTACTGAACCACGTTTGCCCTCTCCATGACTGAGTCAACGTGGACTCCATAGTACAATACAGTACTTGAAGGAGTAGCTAGTACTCCAGGGAGCAAAGACACCAACTGACCAGGGACCAGGGACATGGATTTGGGTCGGGAAGAATTCCGGTCACGAAGAACTTGGGCACTGCCAGTGGCCTCTGGGAACGGCCGTACGTCGGGAAGGGTGGAGTTGACAGGAGGCGTCTCCATACTTGCATACTATGCTTGAGCTGCCGTAGAGGATGGAGATCCTTGTTGATAACGAGTGATGTACGGTGTACATACTAGTGCACGAGTAATCGATCTCTCTTTGTGATTTTGAGTTGGGGAAAATCCAACGTGAGTAAGCGTCGGTTGAGCCAGTCGAGCATTGGAAGCACTCAATGGGCTCGAGGTCTGGATTGGTGTGCACATCGCCCCAGCTCTTTGCAACTAGTCACTCCTGCCAATCGGCGCTGCCGGGCCGAGGTCCCCCTGCTTCCCCGGCGGCCCGACCTGAGCCTAAACGCGGCGGAAGAAGAATGGTAGCCACTGTAACCTACTTAACTTCGTCTCTTGACAATGAGGAGAACCACGTGATAAGCAATCTTGAGGTAGGCCTAACCTAGGGTGTAGGGGCCGCAGTTGTGGGCGAAAATACGCAGGAGCCTTCAAATCTACCGCTCCTTGGTTCGGAGCTTCGAAAGTGCCAACGCTTGTTTCAAGGGCATCGACCTTGCAAAATGGGCAGCGACAGGTGCACTTTGGATGCGTTCATGCGCCTTGCTTCCGAGATGCAAATGCAAAATCCGACAAATCATTGGCAGTTGGTGACGGCCACCGCAGGGACTGCGACGTTCCTGTCTCTGCGAGCGATTTCCTTCATTCGGATATAACCTTCGGGCAGGTGTACGAAAATGACGAGGGTCGCTCTTTTGCCAGCAATATGATTGTCAGAGCGACGAGCAATTTTCTCGTCCATCATCATGATATGGTGATATGCAACCCGTCGATTGCTCCGTTCGAACTCCGAACCGTGTCGGACGCACAATCGGGTAGGGAGCGGTCGACGAAATTACCCTTGCTCACAGTTTCGGCGTTTGATTTGGAGCGGTTCCCTGGTGAGCAGCACCCACCCGACGTGAGTTGACCTGTGATTTGGTTCAGAGCGCGCGTCAGAGAGGTTTGGCAGGACTCGCAGGATTGCAGGGGTTTCACGGAGCGGCTGTATGTGCCGCATTTCGACATTGAAATGGAAGAAGATACATTTCCCTACGACCTCCACTGTGTATTTCAAGTAGGTCGTCGTTGGGATAGCAGACCCCTACCTAGTGTGAGAGACAGAGTTGATGTTGTTGGATCTATGATCGGCGTTCATGAACGAGGAGGCCGGTTATCACCGCTGGTGGCTATCATGGAAGTGAGGCACCACCGAGGAGGTTTAGGCGACAGTATGAGGAAACGGTGGCAGAAAAAGTTAGGCTGGTCATTGACAGAGTAGCATGATGGACACCAAAGGACGGTTCAAAGCAGTCAATAAGCCTGTAGCATGCGGAGGAACGTCTTCGGCTGTGTTCATTTACTCCAAAGAACAAGATTGTGACCGACAAAGCAGGAAGATGACAAAGCTACAGTTCTTTGAGATTGTATGGTAGCACCTTTTCGTGGCGAGTCTTCGAGCGGAATCCCTGAGAGACGAACAGTATGACGGTAGGAGCAGCGGCGTCCCCATTTATATGATAGTATAGTTGAGTTTATGGTCCCGCGGGGATCGCGATCGGCGGGCGTAGGTACTGTACTTCAAATGAAGGTAGGACGGCGAGATGCCGCTCAGGCCATGACTTTGAGAGTCGACAGAAAGTAGCGACTTAGCAAGCAACTGTTCTTCGACAAGCAAGGAACAGAGGGATGAAATTTGGTAATCACTCTGTACGGAGTAGGAGGAAGTACACATCTTTCCTTTGAACATTCATTAGTACCTACTATCGTTATAGAAAAGGACAAGTTTGAGGGCGTCAGATCCGAAAAGTGACTTGACCACCAACCGTAACTGTACCTCTGGTCTGGGCCTTGATCGGATTTCAGGGTCGTTAGTATGCACACTCATGAAAGGTAATCGAAGGGAGGCAGTATGTGAGACGAATATCTTGAACAAAATGCTCCGCCGTGGAAAGCAGCCGTGTGGCAGACCTGAAAGCAGCAACAATTCGTTATCATGATGGCCTTTGATGTGTTGATGTTTGTTGTTGGAAGGACGTTATGAAATGTCTTGTTTCTTCCAGAATTTTCAAAAGGGACGAGGAGTCTAACACGAAGACGGACGTCGCCATTTGCTCCAAGTTGTCCAAGTACGAATGGACAATCGCAAACAGTAGTAGTAGGCCACTCGAAGACACATTAGAGTTCCACTGTATCGAGTAGTTTATGTAGACCGATTTATTGACAGAAATACCTATGAGGTACATTAGGTAGGTCACATTGACGGAACGCCACCAGGGGAGCCAACCTTGGCTAAGAGACCATCCAGGTTGGCTACTAGGTAATCGAAGTGCAGGAGAATGTACTCCGTACGGAGTACGATGTAGGTAATATACAAGAGAAGGAATCAAGATTTGGTTTGGAAGCGACAGGCAGGACGGAATATTGGCAGAAGACGTCAGGTGGACGAGTAGAGCGAAATGTTCGTGACCTTTTTTACTTGGCCACTTGATATGTAGTGGAATGTTGACCTATGATTTTGTTTGGCTAACATCATTTGGAGCTCACGTGATAGTACAATTTTTGCCGCTGTTCGGTCGGTCCTCGTGCGGCCTTCGGACCCTTTCACTCACTTCGTTCGTTTCAGGGCACGTCGAAGGTCCGACAGCGCCCTACATCATGATGGTACATGTATTCTGTTGCGACCTGTGTACGGAGTAAACTGACTACTTGTAATAGATTTTGCGCCTTGACCATCACTAACCATTTTTGTATTAGTTGAGTTTAGTTGCATTTTAGCGCCTTTTACGTGCCCTACCCACAATTGCAATTTCGTTTCAAAATAACTAGTTACTCCCCATGTTCAATAATAAGTAGTGTCCGAAGCGGATGTGGTAGTCTTCGAAATCGCCGTGTTCCATGCGGCAGGCGTAGAGTTTGCCGAGGGTGGATCGTGGGAGTTTCCACTCGGTACCTAGGGCCTTTCTCCAGTGGCATTTCCAGCTCTCTGTAAGTACCTAGCTCCTTGGCATCGGCTAGACCAGTATTCCCGGAAGGCTTGTTTAAATTGTTCGTTGACCTTCCTCCTGGCGCACGCCAAGGTGGCCGGCGTGTCGTTTTGCTGGGCGGCTGATCGGTCCACCCTGGAGTCTAGCCAGGGCGGGTGCGTCAGGGTGTCGACCTGTTCGATGTCCCCTATCTCTCCCCTATCATGTTCACGGCGCTATTTCCTTGACGGCGTGGCCGCGTGGCGTCGCTGGTGGTATATCCATTTCACGGTGTAGTGCGGGCGTGGGGGTGGTTTCGACACTGTGTCCAACCCTAACACGAGTAGCTCCGGTGTGGACCAGGCGTGATCGGACACCAGTAGACTGACGACGGTTTTTTCGTCATTTGACCGTGAGCATACTGCTGACTGTTTGCCGAATATTGCACCGAAGAAGGTACTGGAGGCCTCGGCATCACAGGCAACGGGGATTGGGATGCTCCTGAGGGTCAACTCCCAGCATTCAACGGCGAGAATGGCGGCATCCATTGAGCGTTTACAGGCGGCTGAGGCCCTGGCGTTGGCTAGAAGGAATATGGGCCCTGATGGGCTCGGGTGACCATTGCTAACATGTCATTAGTCGCCATGGTCATTTGTTCCCGTAAACTCCGCAACTGCACATTCATCTCTTGCTAAAGTTCCGCAGTTGTGAGCTTCTTCGGCCTTTTCCGAGCTTTAAGAGCCTCGTCGTGGAAGGGTCCCTCCGAACGCTTGCATCCGACCTCTTTTTCTTGGAAGAAGCTTGGGAGAGCATCGGCTGAGGGCCGTTCCGACAGCGACGACCAGCTACCTTTTCCGGGTCCAGTTCGTTCCTCAGGGCCACTGTCTCGGGGTCCAATGGCTGCTACACCGTTGGCTATCCTTCTCCGTTTTCTTCGAACAGGCAACACAGAATGAATTATAAATGGGATTACCTCTTTCCGCGGCAGCAACCAGTGACGATCAATATCACCAACATTCAGTGGTAGGTTCCCTTCCAGCAACGTCTTAATCTTATGGTAGCAAGGAAGGCAATACTGCTTCAAGAACGCTTGTGAGCAACGTGGAATGGGCCGCTTGTCCTGCCGGTCACCCTCCAGGTATTCTAATGCAATCTTCACTTGCTTGAGATATCAAGTGTTGGCCTGCGAAACTAACATGCCAATGTAACTGCTCCATGATAGGAGGTGGGCGGTATTTCATCACAAAGTTCGACTCTTGGATGGCCACTTTCTGGTTGTAATTCTCCTCCAAGCGGCGGAGGGCTTTCTTGATCGCTTTGATTATAAAGCCAAGCAGATTGTCGCTCCGTGACCTGAGGAAATTTTTTAGGCAAGCATGGGTGCTCTCCGCACGAGAGGTCACCCGGACTCCAAAATTCCGATATGTCTTGATAGCGAACTGAGCGACCTCCTTGCGCAAAGGGATGTATGTGTCTCGCACATACTTTACGAGATCTGTCGGCGTCACACTTTAGTAAGAAACAATTCCAACGGAGCAGATTGCAGTCTAAATTGTCACTTTGGTCCTCAAACTCAACCCCCAACGCGTGCCAATTCTTCAAGAATGATTCCTCTGTGTCTGCATAAACCACCGTAGACCAAGCAGAGAGAAAACCGTCTGTATTGCTAGCCCAGGTACGGCCGGACTCAAAAGGTGCCGGACTTCGGGCTACAACTGTAGGCATGGTTCGGCGATTTTTGCTCAGATGCCGACGATCGTCTGCCGAGATATAATGCAAACCAACCCTCGCAGGAACCCTCTCATCCTCTACATCTTCACTGTTGTTCCCAACGCCATCATCTCCTTCAACACCGTCATTATCTTCTTCCCGGAGATGGCTGCCGACACCTTGCTCTCTTAGTGAAGTGCCTGTCAGGGAGCCGACCCATTTCTTTTTGGTGTTCAATGCAACATTTTTCATGACGCTTCCAGGGCAGATTTGATGTTGTACGTCATTAACGACCTGGCGGCACGCCTTTTTTAACGCCCTGTCATAATCGCTGATCATAACGAAAGGGCGTTGAATGGCTCTCTCAGCCAATGACGCTCTGACGACCCAAAATCCAACAGAAACTCTCCTCGTTTCCACGCCGGAGGAGGCAGTACCCGATGTTGAACGTCGTATTCAAACAGGTCAAGCCACTGAACTGCAGAAGTGGCAAATAATAAAACCTGTTGACCTTTACGTACAATCGAGTATGATAACCTCTGGATTCTGTTTCCACAAGTTAAGACAAAAGTCAAAACTACAGAAAACACGTTCCATTGGCCCATCGAGACTGCCATTCTTTCGGTAAAGCCGATGAAGGATGCCAGGGGTGGTCCGGAGATGCTCCAGGAAGAGTTGCGTTTTGGTAAAAAAAGCCATCTTCTTTCTCCTTGCAGCATTTTGTTTCGTTCGAAACATCACTGGTGGTGATTTTGATGTTCGGATGCTCGCGACGAATTTCATCAGCGATATCGGTGTG
Source organism: Thermomyces dupontii (assembly GCF_041956625.1). NCBI lineage: Eukaryota > Fungi > Ascomycota > Eurotiomycetes > Eurotiales > Trichocomaceae > Thermomyces > Thermomyces dupontii. The sequence goes on along the minus strand of NW_027192308.1, from coordinate 1,607,607 downwards.
ACGAAGCTTTGACAGTTCTGCGAGCTGCAGAATCATTCGCTTCACCTCGGGGTTGCGGCCTCGTCGTCGGTGACCAGGATGATAAGCTGCCCGTTCGGGGTCAAGCTATGGTTGTGTTTTGGCTCCCTAAGCTGGAACCGCCATTCGCCCGTGTACCGATCTCGGACAGCCCTTGCTTTCCAGTGGCAATTCTTCCTGTGGGAGGTTGACTGTCTTTTCCCTTGCCCACCGTCTGAGTTGTTCCTCTGCTGTCCCCACACTCGAGGGCATAACCTAGCTGGTGTACTGGCCTGCGACATTCTTGTTGTTGGGCCGTCCGATGCCGAGGTAGAAGCCGACAGCCTTCGCAACAGTGTTGGCTTTACCATGGAGGTCCTCAAACGTGGGCCAACTTTTCTTCAATTCCAGCTCCTGAATTGCGCGCGCATTGGATGAAGGACCGTCAGACTGCGATAAGCACAGAGCAGTTTGGTCGAAAATAAAGCGGCTGTCACTGCCGGCCGTCATGGAGGTCATTGCGGACATTTTGAAGTGAATGGAAGAAAGCGGAGCAAAATATAAAAGAGCTTGAGAGAAACTTGGCTGAGCGTAACTTATTATGTGGTGTGCGAGCGATGAATTAGACGAAGCTGACGGGAAGAGAATTGGAATTGGGTAGCTTCACAGTAACTTGAGCTTTAGGGGATGAAAGGATAGGGTGTCAACACTCGGCAGCAGCAACCGCATAAACTACGAGTATGTTAGGACGGTTAGGTACAATCACAAGTACGAGTCGTTAGAGAGTACATAAGTACTCGTACTCCGTACTCCGTACAGAAGAATCGTATTTGGGAAATAGTTACGGAGTACTCCGTACATACTGTAGAAAGTCTCTGATGTGTATGAGCACTGCGCTACTTAGTAAGCAACTCGCATCCGTTGCTGGGACAACGCAAGTCTCCAAAGCTGCGACAAACCTCATCTCGGACCACGCTAGGAGCCATTTTAATTAGCTTCGTCAACCCGGCCTGCATTGGCGCGCTTCGATCTTGAAAAGATCAACTCCACGCTCCGGCCGTTTCTTCGCATTTCTTCTAATCAATGCGTGCATGGATATCGAACGGTTTCACCGGTCGCGTAACAACAACACCGTCGACTATTAGCGGATGAACGCGTACGTCAACAGACCACAACAACCGGAACCAATATGGCGCGCGCCACCGTCATACCGCCACAGCATCTGAATCGTCGGCAGAGGAGTACTAGTGCTCAAACGCGACTGCAAATGAACAACGCCGATCGGGTTACGAAAGCGTCCGAGCCTACACGCAAGGGCAGAAAGCCCAAAACAACGCAGGCGGAAATAACCGATGACTCTCTCAACGAGGATACTGATGACGAGATTGGGCGAGCGGCGCCATCAAAGAAGACGTCGGGAACAAAAGGGCGAGCTGGAAGACCTCCCACGAGCGCGCCGTCAGTTGCGGAACCGAGAGACGAGATGAATCGATTGGATGAACAAAAACGCAAAACTGGTCGCGCGAGGACAAAAACGACCGGAACAGCAAGCACAGAACCCTCGACTGCCAAATCAACCAAGGGTCGGCCGAAGGCCGTCATCTCTGAGGAGATTGCCGAACCAGAGACGAAGACAGCTGTAGCGAGAAAGCCTCGGGGCCGAGCTCCAGCTGCCGCAAAAGCAACCGTCGAACGCTCTACTAATGTTTCGACTGCGTCTAGCACATCTCGCCTGGCCAAGTCGCGGCAAATAAGTGAGACTGTCAAGAAGAAAAAAGTGACGTTCAGTGATCTCATCGACTCCGATTTGGACGAGGTTGCCGATCCTGCACCTGCACCAACTAAGAACTCCGACAAAGCGGGCTTAGGGGCAAAGCCGGTCCGCAAGGCTTCGATAACCACGACTCGAGGCCGCCCATCCAAGTCACAGTCCGCAGGGAAGCCGCTGTCACCCAAGAAAACGACCCAAATCACAAAGCCCTCGCATTCTTCAGAGTCCGATGCGGAGGACGATGAGCTCAGTGGTGCAAAGACGACTCATACACTTGTTGCCAAATCACCGGCGAAAGCGGCACAGCCCACTGTTCTGCTATCTCCGGTAAAAAAAGTCAACTTCGTCGGACCGAATACGCCCCGTGAGCCTTTTCCTCGAAAGGAGCTCAATGAGAATGACATTCCCTCTGCGCAGCATCCGCCATCTGCCGTCGTAAAAGAGCCGACTTTGGCCATGAGTCCTGCCCGACGACTCCCAGGAAGGTCATCCAAGGAACTTTTCCGCGAAACTCCTCGGCGTGGTCCGCTGTTTGCCAGCAGTGAGCAACGACTGCAAAGCACACAAGAGGCCAGCACGCCCAAGAAGGTGACGGCATCGCCGTTGAAAGCATCTCCAAGGAAAGGTGCGAATCTTGCTGCATCTCTGTTCGGCTCCCCGCAGAAGGGAGCTCCAGGTACGCCATTCAATGACAAACCTTTTTTGAGAAGCCCCGCGAAGAGGGTCCAGTCTCCTTTCGTTTTCCGGAGAGTAGCACCGGGCTCAAGGAAACTCTTTGATGATGATGATCATGACGTCGAGATGGATATGTCCAGTGATCTTAGAGTTGCCGAGTCACCTCGGAGGGTGTACACGCTCAAGAATACCGGGCTTATCCCCGAGAACACAGTACCGGACGATCCTGATGACGTTTTTATCGATCAGCCTGTGATGGGCAAGAAAGATGCCGATGAAACCGATGATGAAGTTGAGTTTGTCGGATCTCCTGCCGTTAATATTGAAACGGAAGCTGCTCAAACGAGCGCCGATGATGTTGACGAGGATTATTCCAAAGAAAAAGAAACAGCTAATATTGGTGAAGCTGGCAACATGTCTTTCCCTGACACTGCAGATGCCCTGCAGGAGCCTACCAATACTGATGATGGCGGCCAAACGTGTGAGGTCACTGAGCATGAAACGGTCGAGACACTGCCCGACGGTGATGATGCTTCGCTCCTAAGTCCGGAGATTGACAATAAACACATGGAAGAAGACATTGACGCAGATGAAGATGCCGAAAAAAACGAGCATGAACTTGGTGCAGGGGGCGAGGAAGCAACTGAAAATGATGATGAGGGTCCCCAGCCACAAACCTTTGAGTCCAGTGACGTTGAGTCTGATGATGTTGAACTGAATCAACCGGATACGGCCGGTGATGGAGCTTCCGATGAAACCGACGAGCCCGCTGTTCAAGAAGACATTCAGGAAGATGGTATACATCGTGACCGCCATCCTGGTTTCATGGTTGTGGAGGACGATCCTGATGAGGATCAGGAGAACCCAAGTGAGGACGAAACCGACAGGGAATCCAGTGATGAAGCTGTTGAACCTTTGTATGAACAGCATGCGGATGCAGCTGGATCATATCAAAGTACGGAAGAGCCAGATAGGGTGTCTGATGACGCGGACGGCATCGAAAGTAGTGAAGACAACCAACCAGAGCAGGTAGAGGACGAACAGCGGCGGCATTTCCAAGCAGAGGACACCACGTTCCAAGAAGGATGCGAAAACTCTGAGAACATTGCGAGTCCTGAAGCAGTCGCATCCCCGGCCGTGTCGTATTCTAGCCAGACATTTACGCGCTCGATGAAGTCAGCGTCGCCCGACGGAGATTGCAATCATAAGAACGACGTTTCGAGCCCAAATCAGGGAAGCCAGGAGGGGCCGTCGCCAATCTCGTTCACAGGGCCACTGCGTTATGGTTACCGTGAAGCAGTCGATGATGGAATGTCTGAAAGCGAAACCAGCTTTATCAGCAGACGATCATCACTTGCAAGCAGGCGCAGCATCAATCTGGCCACGCCTTCCGCATCATCGAGCCACCTCCCGTTCACGCCGCTCGCGTCGCAGCTGGGTCACTGGAAATCTAGCACTCCAAAATCTAGGAGAAAAAGTTCCCATCGCAGCATCTTTTCTCCTGTCATACCTAAAAATCTATCGATGAGATCGATGGGCGACAGGTATGGTCAGATTCAATCTATGCGGCGTTCTCTAGCCGCAAGACACAGCCTCGCGTCGACCGTAACCGTGAATGATGAACCGGATACAGTTGAATCAGAGAATCAGACACAGAAAGAGGTGCATCATGACGAGACTCCATCGCAGGAAAGTCAAGATGACGTCGAGGCCGCTGAGGAGGAGATGTCAGAGACCCCTCGACAAGAACATTTCCCTTCCATCGCCACTACCCCGGTTAGGATCAAACGTGACGCGGTTCATATTAGCCATACAGTATCCAAGGTGCCCCTCAAACCCGAAGGCGAGTTCTCTCCGATCAAGAATCCGCGGAAGCGACCAAGATCGCTCTCTATCGGTCTTGAGCTGCCGATTCGCGCATCTCCAAGGCAAGTCAGCAGCAATGTGTCGACAAGCCAGACAGAGCCTGCGCTGTCTTCTCCGGAAAGTTCACGCAGTCCGCCTGAATCTGTTGCATCGAACGAACCTGGGCCATCCACACCATCACACAGCGGGCCCGCGAAGACTCCAGTCCAGGGAGCCACTCCCAAGAAGAGCATTCTTCGAGGAGCCATAGTGTATGTTGATGTGCACACATCAGAGGGAGAGGACGCAAGTGGCATTTTTGTCGACCTCTTGACAGAAATGGGAGCAAAATGCGTGCGGACCTGGTCGTGGAATCCGCGTTCAAGCGACTCTCCCTCTGTGAAAGATGCCACGCCTAGCAAAGTTGGCATTACGCACGTCGTCTTCAAGGATGGGGGCGTGCGAACATTGGAGAAGGTACGACAGGCTGCGGATTCGGTAAAGTGTGTTGGTGTGGGGTGGGTTCTTGAGTAAGTGTTCCTCGTCTCCTCGACAGCATGAATGGTTTAGCTAACCAATCCACCAGCTGCGAGAGGGAAAACAAATGGCTGGATGAGACAAACTATCTCGTTGACTGCAGCATTATCCCGCGGGGCGGTGCCAAACGTCGCAAGAGCATGGAGCCGCGCGCGGTGACCAACATCAACGGCTCGATAACCCCTGCCTCATCGAGCACAAGCTACGGCGCAAGGGCGAGTCGGCGCCGCTCATCACGGTACTCTCTTGCCGCCGCCGCAGCAGCAGCAGCCGCCCGTCGACGGGAAACACTCGAGTACAACAAGCCCGCAATGAGCCCGTCGCCGAGCAACGGCAAGTCTTTCCTCACCAGCCTATCGCCGGAGCGTCTAGGATCGGCACCCAAGACCCCGACGGCATCAACACCTTACAAGTTCGACTTTGAGGCCATATCCCCCATGACTCCGTACTATTCGTCCAGCGCCAAGTCGCCGCTCGTGCAGCAGACCTGCCCCCCCAAGCAGACGCGGCGGGGTCTCTTCGACGTGCAGAATGAGCACGAGGAGCGGATCAGCGATCTCCGGGCGAAGCTCGAGGCAGCGCGTAGAAAAAGTTTGGCGTTCAAGCCGACTATTGGAAGTCCACTTGGGCGGTCTTAAATCTCTATTTTGTGAATAAGTTAGTGATTTGATGTTGTTTTAAAGTGGTTGCAGTGATAATACCCTTTAGTCGAGTATTGTACAGGATGTTGTTGGAAACCCATGTGCTCGTTAATTATCATATTGGTGTACAGTCATGTTCATGTCCATATCATGCATCATCAAAGAATCCTCGAGACTTTTTATATATAAAACCCGAAAGCGCGCAAAGAGCAAGCCCTAAATTCTTATTCAACGCGCAAAATCCTCATCCCCGCGATAAAACCCCGCTACCAGAAACGCCAGCTCCAGCGCCTGTTTTTCATTCAATCTCGGATCGCAAAATGTCTCGTACCGATCACTCAGGCCGTCCTCGGTCAGGTTCGCCGCGCCGCCGACACACTCCGTGACGGCCTCCCCGGTGAGCTCGAGATGCATGCCACCCAGGAAGCTGCCGCACGCGCGATGGATCTCCAGCGCCTGCTTCAACTCCGAGAGGATGGCGTCGAACGCGCGCGTCTTGATGCCCGCCGGGGTGGTGTGCGTGTTGCCGTGCATGGGGTCGCACTGCCACACGACGACGTGGCCGGAGCGCTGCACGGCCTCGATGTGCGCCGGCAGGTGCTCGGCGATCTTGCTCGCGCCGTAGCGCGTGATCAGCGTGACTTTGCCGATTTCCTTGCTGGGATTCACCGTGTCGAGCAGCTCGACGAGCTCCGAGGGCGTCATCGTGGGGCCGATCTTGATCCCGATCGGGTTGGAGAGTCCCCGGAAGAATTCGACATGGGCGCCGGTGACTTGCCGCGTGCGGTCGCCGATCCAGAGAAAGTGGGCGGATGTGTCGTAGTAGCCGGTTGTAGGAGACGACGAGTCAGCGGACTTCGTCGAGCTGGTGGCACCTGGTGGGTGGCGGTAGAGTCTCGTGAAGCATTGCTCGTACTCGAGAGACAGGCCCTCATGGCTCGTGTAAAGGTCGACGGTATGCACGCCGCGGTCACGGTCCAGCCCTACGGTGTTCATGAACCGCAGCGCGTCCGTTACGCGGTTGACGATCGCGGAGTACTTCTCCCTGATCTGCGGATCGATGACATGTCCCAGACCCCAGTCGAGCGGGGAGTGCAGGTCAGCTAAGCCCGACGACAGTGACGTGCGAAGAAAATTCAAGGTCGCTGCCGAGTGGAAGTACGCCGACACTAGGCGGGACGGATCCGGCCGGCGCGACTCGGGAGTGGCATCAAAGCCGTTGATGTTGTCGCCGCGGAAGGACGGCATGGTCACGCCGTTGACTGTTTCAAAGGGGTTTGACCGGGGTCTGCATGTATCGTAAGCACCATACATTTGCAGAACAAATTCGAAAGAGAGTACATACTTGGCATACTGCCCTGCGATCCGCGCAATGCGAACCACCGGTTTATTGGCTCCTGAGTCCAAGGGTCAGTGAAACTCCCCTACTCTTGGTCACGAAGTACATGCACACACCCCAGATCAGAACCAAGCTCATCTGCAGCAAAAGTTTGACCTTGGCCTCAATATTGTCCTGCTTGCAATATGAGAATAGCTCGGCGCAATCGCCTGACTCTTGATCAGCTCGAGACCCAATCGCTTGAGGCAGAGACAACCTACCGCCCTGCAGGACAAAGGCCTTTCCCAGTGCAACCTCGCGAAGATGGTTCTTGAGTTCGACGATCTGCGCAGTTTCAGCTCCATCCCATGCCCGGTTTGGGAACAAAATTTAAAAACACGAACCTCCTGGGGCGTCACCAGCGGAGGAAGCTGGTGCAACTGCGCCAAAGCTTTTTCAACGGCCTCCGGATCGTCGTACGTGACATCCTGCTTGATAGGCTTGGACTTCCAAGCTAATATGTATTGTCAGATTTGGGAGGAGGATAACCGCAGGGACATGATTAGACACGTACAAGTAGGACTCCAATCCGCCATCTTCACGACTTTGTCTCTGTCAAAAACGCAAGAACTGCCTTGACTGTATTTCTGGCAATGTCAATGGTGACTCAATTCCGGTGTGGGAGAGCAATGAGTCACGCGTGCTAAGACCGAACCTCAAGCTCTTGGTATGAGTTGGAAATCAAAGAAATACTCCGTAGTAATGAACGTTCAGCAGGTACATTGACTGATCCCAATCAAGACATCTTCAATGGTACCCGATCAAACCTCGCTGACCAATTCTGCCTACGCATGACAGTCGTAGAATCCAGCTCGCCATCAGTGAGGGACGCAATTTTTACCCTACCGTACACACCACCTAGCAAGCACGTCCGTACTCCGTACTTCACAGACTGACCAATGAAGAGCTGATTTTTCTCATCAGGTAAGCAGTTGTGGGGAAAGGGACCAGGCACCAAGCCTAATCGAGCTTAGTCTGCGGATCAGAGATCTGACGGTGTTTGGATTACATAATCTACGCCTTTCTGAGGAACACTTGGAAGCAATTCCTCACACCCAGAGTAGCCAACAAAACGACCATCCAGTGCATTCGCAGCACACCAGAACCGCAGCCATGACAGAACCAAACTCCGCAGCCGCCGCAGCTGCCGCTACCGACGCTGACAATGAGCAACATCTTCCCGCCGCCGCCAGCGCGGAAGATCGCAAGGCCGCGGCCGCTCTTTCGGCGCTCAATACGAATGAGATCTCGCAAGAAAGCACACAAGAAGCGGCCGACGCAAAGAATCTATCCTCAGCGGCTGTACAGGAAGCACTCGGCAAAGCGATGAGTCGGTTGGAGGTTAGTAGTGGTAAGGCTGCTGGCGGTGCGGGCAAAGGTGGTGCGACAGCGGCGGCGGCCCAGACGTCGCAGGAAGGGGTGAAGAAGAAGGCTGTCAAGGTTTCTTCGGAGGATGTGGCTCTGCTGGTGAGTTGGATTTTTTTTTTTCACGATGGACGTGAGACGGAATGGTGATGCTTGATGCTAACTCCAAGGAATAAAATAGGTGGAGGAACTTGATTTGACCAAGAACAAGGCGACGGAATTGCTCAAGGCGCACGATGGTGATGCCAAGAAGGCGATGCGTGCATTTATCGCGCCGGCCGCGGCATGATCCGCCAGGATGAGGTTGTAGTTCACACTCATAAGTATACAGTGGCCATCATGGATTTGACAGGCCGTTGTGCCTATGGACGAGTTCATTTGCATCATGGAGTTTTTTTATGACCAACCTTAACATAGAGTAATGGATCATGACTGCATATAGTCTACTATCGTGTCGTCTCTCAGAATGTCATATGTACTGCATGTCGAACCACAGTGCCGAGTCACTGGTGGAATTCACCGTCTAGGCCGTATACTAGACTTCTTTCGCTCAATCCCCTTCCCCTCATAAATGGCCCAAGATACAAACCACCCCAGCAAGGCTTCCACGGCCAACGCCCACCAAGCGGCTCCAACAATATCATTTTTTGACCCCAATCCCAGACCCAGGCCGCCGAGCAACGGACCCAGCGTCCGCGCGGCACTCGAGGTGCTCTGCGCAATGCCATGGATTGTGCCCAGCACGGTAGACTCCGTCACAGAATTGTTGACAAGAATAATGCCGGCTGGCAATACAAACGTGCGGGAGATGACCTGCAACGACACCACCAGGATGAAGGCAGGCCAGACCAGATACGGTGCTCGTGGAATGATAACCAGAAATGGCATCAGCGTGTAGGCAAGCGGGGACAAGGGTAGAAAAGTGCGGAACGACCGCAGCGTCCCAAGACGGAATTGCACCCGGGGGTACACCAGGAGCTGCAGTGGCAGACCCACGATGCCTATGATAGCAGTAGCCAGGCCGACGTGTGATGAGCTCAGGCCGAGGCCGCCACTGAAATGCAGGAATCCTTTCAGGGTGCCTTCCGGCTGCCGGGACATGGGCAGGAAGACAAAGATCATGTTGTTGAAGGCACTTGTGTGCATTGCTAAAAGGAAATGCGTCACGAGGGTTAAAATTACGTTCCGCTGGAAGACGTGCCGCCAGGGTGATTCTGGTCTGCGCAGCTCAGAGACCGGAGATGGAGTTCGAACTCGAGCAGATCTGAGAGATGCGTGCTCGACGTCGATGGGACTCAACAGTCCGGGCTCCTGGTGAAGGCGGGAGTAGTCCGCCCGTGAACCGCGGAATCGCTTCACAATTGATCTGCCAAGTTCACGGCCCCAGTCAGGCCTGTACCGGGCGATTTCATGTGTCTGCAAACCTTTAGCTCTGCGTGCAGAAGATCTTCTCGGCCACTTACCTCATCCAAGCCCAGAAACACGAGATTCCATGATATGATCAAAAAGAAAGCACAGACAAGATTTGGCAGCGCAAACGGCCATTGTCGCATCCACCACACTCCATCTTTCCCACCAAGCCAGGAGCCCGGCCCAAAGAGACTCGGGTGATTCTCGATGGGGTTTGCGAGGGACCCTCCCAAGATTGGCCCGATAACGACCCCTACGTTGAAGCACATTGGCAACAGCAAGAACGCGCGTGATTGAAATCTGACCTGTCAGCCATGGTTATCGCTCCGAAAGAAGATCTGCTTACTTTTTCTCTTCAATAATCTCCGCAATCATCGTCCTCATCACACCGACATTACTATTCATCAGCCCGCCAATGATCCGAAAGGCCATTGCCGAGGCATACGACCTCGAGAACCCAAAACCCAAGCAGGACAAACACGAGCCAAACAGGCCGATCAAGATGATCCGCTTCCTGCCCATCCAAGCTGCGTCCGCGAGCCGCCCCCACCAAACGGCAGTCAGGAACTGCGCGGCCGTGAAGCTGGCTTGGACCATCCCGGCCTGGGCCGAGATGGTCGAGTCAGGCAGCGACGGGTCGAAGGACTTGAGTTGATGAAATAGGTACGCCAACAGCGACGTCTGCGTCAGCGGCTCAGAGAGACGCGCCAGGGTTAGAATGGCCAGCTGGCCCTTGTGCGGCAGCTCGCGCCATGTCACCGGGCGATTGGGCTTTGCCCCAACGGCAGCCCGGGTGGCAGTATTGCTTTCCATCGCCCCCTCTTCCTCACCGCTGCTGCTGCTGCTAGTCGGATCTGGGTGTTCGGTCCGCGTCTCATCCTCCTCCGTCAGTGAGAAGCGCCGAAGGCCGCGGGACCGAGCAGAGAGCGTGGATCTGCGGCGGGTGCGATATTGACATTGACGATCCGCATCGCCACCGTTATCGGTCTGGGTGGCGGCGATCCCATTGTAGCTCAGCGGATTAGACGACGAGAGCAAGGAATCGCGTTCGGTGTAGGATGGTGAGCCATTTTGCGACAGGTCTGGCTCTACATTCTCAGTAGGGGACTGGTATGCGCGTACATTCGGCGTCGGCGAGGTCATCCACAGAAAAAGTTAGAGAAACTTAAAACAGCTATGACGTTTATCGAAGTTGGAAGCGAGATTGAAGTTGGCAAAGTCTTGGACCAGAGTAGTTCTGATATCTCAGTCATTACTACTCTTAATAGAGGACTCCACGAACAACTCAATTATCTCGCTATATTGCCTGGAGTCTAGACTAGAGTGACGCATTGATCCCTGGGTTGTAGTTCGTCATGCATCCTTCCTGATCAACGCGAACTGTTGCAGTGACGATGCCGACTTAGCCGATGTCCTTCATTGAAAAATCCCGAGTCCCAACAGAATGCATAGTCCGACATTCAGTCAGGATATAATATAAAAAAAAGAAACATTGCCACCAAACCTGCTTGTTGGGACTTGGGACGACACAGCCAACGAGGTCCAGTCGGCGGGAAAAAAAAGAGAACAAGTGCGCCGACCGGGATTCGAACCCGGGCCACGGTCTTACCCAAATGAGGATGGGAGGACCGTATCGTAACCCCTTGACCATCGGCGCGACAATCGTACTGATTTGTCCTATTTGTGCCTCTCAAGACAATTAGTTAGGACCCCTTTTCTGGTGGGTGTCCTCACCCGGAGTCCATTTCAACTTCCTGATACTCCGTACATAGAGAGTAAGCCATGGCAACTGACTGATAAAATCCCGTTCATTGTCGTTTAAGTCTATTGATCATGATAGTATACACTGACTTTAATACATCACATCATTCAATTCTCGAATCATTGCCTATTCGTAGGTACTATTCTTGGAAGACGATCGTGGTAGGTCATTTGGCCCACTTACAGCGACACCGATCGCTTCGACCGTCGCCTGATAATGGTGCCCTTCCTCGGCGGCACGATGAGAGTCTTGTGGACGTTCAGCCGAGCCATTATCATCATTGGTACCTCTTTCCTCTTCAACTTCGTACTCCACCTTGTGCCAAATCTGCAAGGGCAGGTCGCGGCCATCCGTGGCTTGATTGATGGCCTCTTCGCTGGTCGATGTCAGAAGGGTGTTGCCCTTGAGGGTCGCTGACATGTTGCTCACTCTGGAAGTGAGCGGAGTGCGAGTCCTGCGTTTCCCGGACAGGGCTGCGGAGCGCACGCGTGAGGCCTGGGCGGCACTGCGGCCCCCGTAGCCATCGGAGGCGTAGCAATTCCCAGAGGCATACGACTGGAAAGCACTCCAGCGAAAGAGCTTGCGGAGTAACGGCCACCAGCACATCAAGTTGGCGACGCAGATTGCCGTGCTGGCCTCTCGGATGTACCAGATCATATATGTGGTTGTGAGCGGCGAGGCGAAGTTGAAGTATTTATTCAGGATGGCGGCCACAATCACAAACACACCCAGGCTCATGACGCATCCCAGCAGGAACTTCTTGCGGCGGTTGAGCTGGGTTTTGGCAAGCACGGGAATGGGGACGGCCAACATGGCCGCGTCGGACGAGATGTTGAACACCGCCTGGGTGATGGAGTAGTTGCGATAGGTGGCGCACTGTTCGTTCTCAACAGGCATGGCCCAGTATTGCGAGAAAGGTCGGCAGTAGACGCCGTAATAGGTGATCTCGATGACGATCAGGCCGATCGCCGCGTACGCGGCCAGGATCTGGACATAAATGTGAATCTTGAGCGATCGGGTCATTCTCCAATACATGGAAATCATGCAGGTTTTGACCCCCCAGGTCGAGAAAAGCATGCACTGCTCGAGGCCGATGACGAGCTTGCTGCCATGGACGCGTCTCCGAACTTCTTCCGGATCTGCTAGGACCTTGGGGTAATCCTTGGGATCCATGAGATTGCTGGCATATTGGGACGACACGTATATTAAGACGAGAAGCGTTGTATATATCGCCTGTCGAAGTCAATGGGATGAATCGGTTGTCGCGCGTGGTCTGGTCATACAAACGTGAATGTCATCACATAATCGTCAACTGGATATCTCATTAGTCCTCGAAATTTATCTCCTCGTGTTGAAGACTCCACGAACTATATAAGTTCCTGATTCCCCCATTGCCAATTGTTCGCGAGATCCTGCATCTGGTTAGCAAACAGCGTCATTCTCGGCGTTGTGAGTGCCGCCTACATCCTCCCGATGAAAATGACCACTCCGATACTCCAGAAAATGGCAGATTCTCGCAGCAATTGCTGCGGTGTGGGCGACTCATTCCCCATGCTGGATGCCTGGGGAGAGAGATGCGCCGTCGAGGAGGTCGGAGACCCAAGACGTTGGGTTCACCTCTATGCAAGGGGTTCCGCCACAAGAAATACGTATTAGGTATGGGGAAATAGTGAGATCCCAGCATAATTTGTCCCGGGTTTGGTTGCTGCGGCATGCAGGAATAGGACTACGTTCTAATAATGCTCCGTACGGAGTGTAAACAACCTGGTAAGCTGCACGCTCCTCCCACGCTGAGGATCATGCACGGAAGAAATTACGAGTAGTCTGTGCCGTAACAATGTAGGTTCGATGAGTTGATGGTGGGGATATGTGGTCGATCACGGTCGGCATCTTGAATTGAGAGTCCTTGATTCATTTCATGTTGGAATGCTCCGGGCCTAGTGCGCCTACGTACCTAACCCTCCGATCCTCAGCAAGCTATCCTAGTTCCTAACAAGTGATAGACTCAAAAACTATACCAAGTTACTCAACGAAATTAACTCAGATCGAGTGGATCTGGGATCGAGCTAGTATGAATTGAAAGCCAACAGCATGCAGAGCTTTGGTTAATCATGAACCGATAGATGACCTACAACTTATTCGTACAGATCGTCTGGGGGCCATCGTTTGGGATCTGGAAGCTCGCTAAATTTAGGTCTTCAACCATTCTGAGACTGAGATTCCTGAACATACCTATCATGAGTCAGTGCGACCAACGTGAGTTAGACAATCTTCACCCAACCCAGGTCAAAGCTCAATGGCAATCATCGTCACAGTCGATGCACAGTGTAGAGTACTTACTAAATCCAGCCTCGTCAAAAGTAGGGTTCACCTGGCCCATTTTCGGTTTAGCCGAGTTTATCCAGGTCCACTCTTGCGCCACGCACGCAGCAGGCACATGGGTGTGTTCCTTTTCAAGGTTCAAGATCTGCACAAAGTCCGAACTCCCAAGCCACTGGTCCCGATCGGGAGGCTTAGCTGTCGATCTATGTTGTTGTTTGGAAAAAAGGCCCTGATCCAGATAGGGTTTAGCGTGGGAACTTTGTCCGATCTAGAAATCTCCTACAGAGGAACTGCCAATCTTCAACATCCCATCTTGAGGCTGGGATCAGCAACCATGCGTTTTGGTAACTCAATCCAACGCAGGGGCGGTGAACTTGGGGACTCAATCGCCCAATGAGTCAATGATGCCGGAGAAGGCAATCAAGTGCTCTCACTGACGGGGTTTACCTACGAGGGGACTTGGGCACATTTTCAATCCAGTCAGGGCTTCTTTTCCCGCAACGGTTCACCGCGGGTTGCCCGGACGATGCGATAAGGTTTCGATTTTCCAATCTCACCAAGTTTGACTTAGTTGGTCCAATCCATGAATGATCGGGTTTCATTTCATGACTGTTCTGAAGCGCGGAAGCTCACCGAGATCCTACCTTGCTCCTCCAGGACTCAGGAGTCCACGCACGACTTCCTGGTGACCCTCATCAAACAGTGAGATTGCAGCTAAGCATGCAGTGAAATTACTCCGTAACTCCCGAAATAGATAGATAAGGCCATGCAAGCAAGAAACAGAAAATGCCCGGTAGCCTGAATGTTATAGCACGTGGCGCTTCTGTGTGAATGAATGCTTTTGCATGCACAGCGCGGATCGACCGGAATCTGCTGTATCGACGGCCCTGACGGAGTCGAGTCTGACTTAGCTTGCTCTTCTCCACGCTTTCTAGAACATTGCGTGATCTGCATCCCATCCAGACTGTTCTGGGACCGTTGACGCTTCTGCGCAAGGGTTGGAAGATGAGCTCGCAGAGCAGGATAGAGGTAGATGCTTTCCGGCTCGAGGCCGCGCTGGGCCATAAGCAGGAGCTGCGGCGAGGCTTTGGGCTCTTCAGTCTGACCAGCCTGGGAATCATCATTGCTAAGTGAGTTCATTTTGCCTGTTGGATTCTCCCATTGCCGTCCTCGTCCACTGTGCCCTGTCTAATCGTCCGGTAGCTCCTGGGCGGCGACGGGAGGAACAATCGTCACTGCGTTGTACAATGGCGGGCCCATGGCGGTGCTGTACGGCCTGGTGGTCGTCAGCATCTTCTACACCCTGATCTCTGCGTCACTGGCCGAATTGGCCTCCGCCATCCCGTCCGCGGGCGGCGTGTACCACTGGTCGACGGTGGTTGCCCATCGGTACGGTCGTGCGACCGGCTTCTTCACCGGATACCTGAATGCCTGCGCCTGGCTGCTGTCGGCCTCGTCCATCTCGTCGATCCTCGGAAATGAAGCCGTCGCCATGTACCTGCTGATGCACCCCGGCGTCGAGTGGAAGCCATGGCAGGTCTTCATCGTCTTTATCATCGTGCTCTGGATGTGCTGCGGTATCGTATGCCTGTGCAACCGCTTCCTGCCCATGATCAATCGGCTTGCCCTGATTTTGTCCATGGGCGGGATGGTCGTCACCATCATCGTGCTGGCGGTGATGCCGCGAGGCCGTCACGCCAGCAACGAGAGTGTCTGGGGGACCTTCTACAACGAGACCGGCTGGTCGTCAGACGGCATCTGCTTCCTGACCGGCCTGCTCAACGCCGCCTTCGCGGTCGGTGTGCCGGACTGCATCAGCCATCTGGCGGAGGAAGTGCCGCGGCCGGAGGTCAAGGTGCCCCAGGGGATCATGCTGCAAATGCTCACGGCGTTTAGCACGTCCTTTGTGTATCTGATCGCCCTCTTCTACAGCATCCGGGATCTGGATGCCGTCTTCAACAGCTCCATTGGCTACTTCCCGACCGCTGAGATCTATCTGCAGGCCACGGGGTCGACGGCCGGCGCTGTTGGATTGATTGCGCTGTTGTTCCTGGCCACGTTTCCGACGCTGATCGGCACGCTCGTGACTGGAGGTCGCATGTGGTGGAGTCTGGCGCGGGACAAGGCAACGCCTTTCCCAGGCTTCTTCAGCCACGTGAATCCCCAGACGCAGACGCCGGTGCGCGCGACGGTGGCCATGGCATGCATGGTGTCCTGTCTTGGGGCGGTGTACGTCGGCAGCACGACGGCCTTCCAGGCGCTGATCTCGTCGTTTATCGTCCTGAGCACGCTGTCATACGCCGGCGCCATCCTGCCGCACCTCCTGACGGGCCGCAAGAACATCGTCCCGGGCCCGTTCCATCTGGGCAAGTACGGCTTCATCGTCAACGCCATGTCGATCGTGTACATAGCCGTCACGGTGGTCTTCTTCTGCTTCCCGCTGGTCATGCCGGCGACGGTCCAGAACATGAACTACACCAGCGTCATCACCGTGGGGTTGATGACGCTCGTGGCCATCTGGTGGGTGTTTCAGGGTTTCCGGCACTATGAGGGACCCGTCTACAGTATGGAGGCGGCAAGGAGGCTGGCCGCTTCATCGCCCGATCCGCTCGAAATGAGCACTAAGTTCACTTCGTCGAGTGATGTGACGCCAAAAGAATCGTTCAGCCTGACGACCACGGAGAATCGGACAGAGATGAATTGATACTGCATGTTTGATTTGTTTTGTTCTGGTATATAATTTCATTGAGACATTGACGACTGTATTGATGATTTTATTGTGCTGGAATGTTCAATGTCGTGATTGATTTGTGAGACAATATCATTTATTCATTTCCTCGCCCGGCATAACGCTCACTTAATTGAACCTCGTGAGCGGCAGTTTACTGTCTCGCCCGGATAATCTGACTCCCTTCCCAGGTCTCCCCCGCGTCAAGAGCCTGGAACTCCTTAACGGCGCCGGGCTCGACGCAGACCATCCGGGTGTACTCATCATCCGCGAGATCCGCCATCCCCTTAGCCTTCTCGCTCCACGGGTTCCACACGGTGACGGTGTTAAGGCCCTGTCGAACAATCGACAGCCGCGGTTTATCCGTCTCGGCATCGACGACGGACACCGGCGTGGCCGGGTCGACGTCGAGGTAGACGCGATCGGTTTCACCGGTGACAGCGATCGCGGAAGACGTTTCTTCCTTGAGAGCGAAGTTATCGGTTTTGTCGGAGTAGGACTTGGACTGGAGGTTCTTGATGCGGATTTTGTTGACATCCTAACAAATATCAGCGAACCAACTTCTTTGGGTGAAGTTTTAGAGAGGAATACAGGAACTGTAAAGTAATTATGCAGCAAAACATGAAACTCAAACCGCTCGTTGCCCTTGTTTTGCACCTGGAGCGAAATCTCCAGCGCATCCGGGGAGAGAATCACGCTGTACAAGAGCCCGAACTGGTAGGGCCAGGCCGCGCGGACATCTTCCTTGAGCATCTCCGTCGAGAGGCCAAAGTCGAGCTTGACGGCAGTCCCACCGTCGGACTCGGACGTGGACTTGCCCAGAAACGCCCAGGTAGCGGTTCGGGCAAAGCCATGTTGCGGGAGTTTCGAGGTTGCATGGTCGGAGGGAGGGGCACCGAAGACCTGATACAATCAGCCTTGTTCCTCCTCGTCAACCATGTAAAGATGTGTAGTCCGTACCGGAAACACCACCGGAATCCCACCCCGAATTGCCTTGCTCCCGTCCAGCACCGCCTGAGAGCTGACAAACAGTTGCTCCTCGCCGTCGGCCAGCTTCCACGACGTCACTGTCGCGCCGTACAGGCGAACGGACACGGATTCGCCCGTCGGCAGGCGCGCATCGACCTGTTTGTCGGAGACGTCGACGGTGGGCTGCGGGATGGAGCGGGAGACCCCAATGGCGGGGGGTTTGTGTGAGCGGTCCATGTTGCGCGGGGCAAATTCAGATGAAAGACAACTTAAGGGTTGAGGGTTGCAATCACAATTGGTAAGGAGTGAATTACTTCTCAAGGATTGTAGAGATTGAGAAAAGAAGTGCTTTTATTCATTCATTCAAAGTTCATAAGTAATCATAGGATTTATCGGGCAGTTCATGCTTCTTCATATGCACGTTGACGTGACCCGCGGAGTCAGAGCGGGACCAATCTCCGACACAATCAACATTGATCATAGTTCTAGATCAAGTATCTTAGACACGATCCATGATAGCTTACGCCCGCTGCCACACCACATTTGTCTCCCCCTCCAGACTAACACTTTCTATCGCGCGAATCTCATCCGTGGACAACCGCCAGCCGAGTGCGCGCGTCAAATCCGCCGCCTGGTCCGCATTGCGGATGCCAACGACGGGCACAGTGCCCTTGCAGAGATTATAATTGAGCGCCACCGCAGCAATGGGCACACGGCGGGCCTCGGCGATCCTGCGCAGCAACGCAATCGTCTCCTCGATCTCCGCGATGGGGTAACTACTAGCGCAGTACGACTCCCTCGGCTGGTGCCCACGCGAGTACTTCCCCGTCAACCTCCCCTGCGCCAGCGGCGCAAAGCTCTGGAAGATAATCCCTTGGTCGCGACAGACGCGGATCAGTCCATGCGTCTCCGGATGCCGTCTTAGAACCGAGTACTCGCACACATTCGTCGCCAACGGCACGCGGTACCGCGCCAATGCTCTCGCCATGCGCAGCATCTGCTCCGCATCGTAATTCACCACGCCGACCGCGCGGGTCAGCCCCCGGTCCACAGATTCCGCCAACCCCTTCGCCACCGTGCGGATCGAGCAAGGGTGCAGCGTTCCATGCACCAGGTAGATATCCACATACTCGAGCCGCAGCCGCCGCAGCGACTCCTCCAGCTTCTTCCGCGGGGCGTGCTGGCCCCCCGCGGTGAGGTTCACGCCATCCGGCACCGCGAACCACTTGGTCTGCACGACAAACTCGTCGCGTGGGACGCCCGCCAGCAGTTCCCCGCAGATCCGCTCGCTCTCCCCGCTGCCAAACGCCGGCGCCGTGTCGATCCAGTTGAACCCCGCCGCGCGGAGGTGCTCCCAGGCTTCGCGGATCCTGGGCAGGTCCCGCTCCGCGCGGTATGCCCATGTGGCGGTGTCTCCCCACGCCCATGCCCCGATGCAGGCGTACGGCACGAGGGTGTCGTCCTTGGCGCCGCGCATCAGCAGCCGGCTGTCCGCGTGGGGTGTTTCGTGCTCTGGAAGCACGTTGGCGACGTCGCTGCGGCCCGGGTCGACCCGTTTGGGCTTGCCGGGGCGGCTGAGGCTGGAGATGCGTTGGAGGATCTCCTGCGCCATTGTAGGTTTTCTAGGTAGATTCTGGGTAGTCAAACATTCTTCCATCTCGAAGAAAGTAAGACATGTTGCCCCCCATCGATGTCATGATGGCATTCCCGTGTCCATGGTTCCCTCGTGGCCAGTTGACAGGGTTGCCACCTCTTCTTCAACAAGACCGTAATCGCAATTTTTATCAATGAAGTACTAGTACTTATCATTCAACCCAAACCCCTACAGTACATAAATACATTAACTTTGGAAAACAACCTCTTACAAAACCCAAAGAAGCAAAACGCCAGTATGCAATCGAGTTTATATGTACATGCCTAGCCTCCCCGCCGGGCAGCATCGTGCACCCCAATCCGAATCTCAAACATCAAGTCGTCAATCTCCCGCAATGTCTCCCTGCCAATGACCAGCTGCTGCACGTCACGGAGCACCCCGCGCAGCGATGCGAGGACGCCTGCGCCGGTGACGGTGGTGGGAGTCGTCGTAGCATTGGGTCCCGCGTCGCTGTCACTGTTGTCTGTTTGAGCGGCGCGCGAAATGTAGTGAGGAACGGGAGCCGGGTCTGCATCTTCCATTCGTGCGTCGACATCCCGCTGGTCACCAGGACTCCGGTCCGGATGCATGGATTGGTCATCGTTAGTGTCCGCGATGGTATTGATGAAGTTCGAGCTGGGAAGATCTGGCTGCGGGTGATTCTCCGCGGCCGGCATTTCGCGTTGGCCTCCCTCATGGATCTCATACGGAGTCTCATGTGCGGGAGACACCTGGCTTGTTGTTGGAATATCGCTCGGTTGCAGCATTCCCTGCTCCGATCTCTCAGTTCGCATAGGCTCGGGCTCAGCCGGCGGGGTCTGCGCGGGCGATGATCGACGGCTAGACGACGACGAGTCCGCCCCGCTCTCTTGCCGGCGCCGCTTGTTTGTCGGGGACCGCCGCGGTGTCGACCGATCTGAACGAGAAGGACTCGAGCTCACTGGGGACGCAGAGCCGCTGCTCGAGGTCAAATCCGCGCCGGCTTTTCTGGTGGAGCGGCGCTTGCTTCGATCCACGCCAGAACTGCCTTCGGCTTTCCGCTTCTTCCGGCTCGGTCGATCCTTCTCAAAGCTGGCTGCCAGTCTAGATTCTAGTTCCAGCTGGGATGCAACCTGGAGATCCGTGTCGTCGAGATGAGAGTTGACTACAATGACCTCGAAACTGGTCGTCGATTCTCGCGCCGCTGGTGACTCGCGTTGTGATGGTGCGGATTCAGTATCGGAGCGGCTGTGTTCCGCAGGACCATCCTCGAGGGTCTGACGAGGCGTTGATTCCGGAGTCACCTTGCGAGAAACGGCTTCGTCAACCACGGATTCACCCCGAGTGGTAGGAGAAGCGGGCTGCAATTGAAGAGACCGCCGAGCGTCTCGCGGTGGCTGTTCTCGGATTTCCGGCGGCGACGACGGGATCTCCGCTTCGAGTTTCTCCAGGGCTTGGATTGACGCCGGCCGTGTCCTAAAAGCCTGCTCGGCCTGATGCTTCGCGCCGGGTGTAGGTGATGAGCCAGTGAAGACATCATCGCTGTCCAGGCCCAAGGACGGCGTTAGCGGTACTTCAGACAAGGGCGTACCGTCTCGGCTTTGACTCTTCTGTACCGCACGCCGTGTTTGCCTGGTTCTGGCTGGGCTTGGAAGCGCCGGCGACGAGGAAGGCAGTTCAGGCAGATAAGACGTGCAGTCGCCGTCTTGTCGCGCTGCAGACGCCCGTTTGCGATTGAAAACCGCTTCATTCTCGGCAGCCGACCGCGTGGGGGAGGAGCCTACCGCCATAAACTCGGCATGGAAATCATCACGGTGAATGCGATGGCGAGGAGTCGTCTCTCCATGCGTACCCGCAGGGAATCCAGCACTGCTCATGACCGGAGAAGAGCTGGGTATTGTCGAACGCGGTCCCGTACTATCCCGTTGGTCAAACCTTGCCTCAGCCGACCCAGCGGAATCCGCGACCTGAGAGCCCGCAGTTTTCGGCATATCACGATCGGCCTGCCCAAAGTCAGATTTAGATACAGAAAGAGATGGAGGTTGGCCAAAACATACCTCGGATCTTGGGCGCGAAGAGTGACATGAGAGCTGTAATCCAACCTGACCTTTCAGAAGATGAAGCGCTTCTTGCACAGCGGGTGGATAGGTGATTGACTGCAGACCAAATGTTGTATTCCACATTTCAATGAATCGATTGGCCGTACTCTTGTGCACAGAAGCTAGACCGGCACTAACGATGGTCTGAAACCTTCGCAGAGTAGAGGTATTGTGACTTATGGCTGTCTGGAGCAAATGCACAGTGGCCCGCGAGAGAGTGCGACACTATGAAGTCAGCAGAAATGGACAGAGAGACGGGCGTTGCTTAAACTTACGGCAATCGACAACTCCTTGTCTGCACCATCCTCGACTGCAAGGCGATGTTCTGCATCTCGTATCCATAACGCAAGGGAAGCTTGAATTCGATCCAAGACGGCCGTGCTGAACGAAAACAAACCATGTCCTAACAACGACGCCAATGACTCCATGAGCCTCGAGATATCGGCACTCTCCGCCTTCGGCGCCTTGTAATACTCGACCAAGACCCTCTCGATGGCCTCCAAGAGCTTGTTAGGAAATAACTCCTCTCGGACATCAACGCCACGGTCGGGACGTTCGGAAGACCTGTCCGGGTTGTGCCGGTGCCAATGTACCGACGTTGCCTGGCTGATCAAGGTCTCGAGGTGCAAGCAGATCTGCTGGGGATTCAAGTCTAAAAGGACCGCTGCCAAAGGCTCAATGACGAGCATCGCGATGCCACGGTCTTCTTTGTCCACTCTCACCATGCGAACGAGCAACTCGACCAGCGATTCCCAAGTCGCATGCGCGTCACGGTAGCATGCTCCGCGTGCGATAATCTTCAAGAGATTTCCGTACTCACGGGTCACGGAGCTACTGCGGTCCCTCATCGATTCTGGCGAAAAGGACCGTAGACACCGGGCAGTCAACTGGGCAGCGACTTCCCAGGCCTGGCGTTCCAACGCGGGAGAACGCGATGGCCGCCGTGCCACTTCAGCTGAACATACTTCTGTGCATTTCACAAGAAACTCCAGACGGGACCCGCGTGAGGATCGAGCTTCGTACGCGGGCTGAAGAAGGGCATTCACCAATTTCGAATAGGACTCGGTCGCCTCCAGGTCGTGAGAGCTGATTAATCGAAGGAGGTGCATGAACGGGGAATCCAAATTGGTACCGCTCTGGGACGTCCGATGACGGGTCGGGGTGTTTGCCGCCTGGAACGTCTCTTCGGCGGTCTTCAACAGCAGCTTCTCCGTAAAGGGAGCAGGTCCGATGGTCGAAATCATCGAGCCTGCTAAGAAAGAGAAACGGTCCAAGAACTCGTCCGCCGTCCAGGCATTCAGCGACGAGGGCCCTCCCCGCCAGATCCGTTGGAAGAGGCCAAGAACGCTGGCAATTGCTTGCATCAGATCGGCTGATGCTATGAGATCTTTGTTTGAGGCATCCGCCAACGCTTGACACAGGTGAAGCCAGGCAGTTTCGATCGGTGCGTTTGCGCCGTTACACCGTTTCCAGTCCGACGACCTCAAAAGAACGTCGATGACTTTGAGCACTGAGGATACCCGCGATCGGACCCAGCGGCAGTCCAGAGGCAGGAGATGTTCCGCATCCAAGGAACGACCCTCATCAACCTTGTGCTCGTTCCAAGCCTTTGGCTGGGAGCTCCACAACAGGGAAGACAGTGCACGACAGGCACAGTCAGTGAGCTCCGGAACTGACGCAAACATGGCGGTGACGGGTTCCTGGACGTAGCATTCCCAGAGGAAGTCAATGCGTTCAAAAGGATTCGAGGGGTGGAATCCATAGTACAGCAGATTGTAATAACTAGAAAGAACTGTCGGGCTGATCGCGCCATTCCGCTTCTCGATCTTGATCTTGCGTTCGATATGGGAGAGAATAGGAACGCTGAGCCTCTTCAACATGGAACGGCTGGTCGTTACGTTTGGCCCGATGGCGGCGACGAATCGGTCCCAGGCCGCGAAAGCATTAGTTTTGATTGCTGGCTCGCTGCAATTGAAACATCTCTGCGCGACCAGGGTCCATTCCTTGAAATGATGCCATTGCTCGATGCGAAACTTTCTGCTCCGCATCAGCAGGACGAGGATGGCCCAGATTTGCGGAACGTGAACGCCATTCTCGACCGGGGTCATCAGGCGCAGCAGCATCCGATCGCGGATTTCCGATACCATCCGACGGCCTTCGGGCAATTCCTTGTCGAAGTAGTCCAGCACCGCTTTCGAAACCGCGGTGTTGGGCCCAAGCGTGGCAATAATCTTATTACCCAGTTCGATGGCTCGGGTTCTAATCATGGGAGCTGAATGGAGCAAGGACGCAATGAGGTTCTCTATCCAGAGTTCCGGGTGAGATACCAGAATTGGCTTGGGTAGGTGTTGATACACGTTTAGGCGATGGATGAGAATGTTGTTGCCGCTCACGCGATTGTGGATCTCATTCATGACCGAGAGAATGTGCGCCCATCGAGGCGTCGACATGATTCTTTGAGGAAAACCCTGGGCCAGGGTGTGGGCGAAAAGGTTGAGTACGGCCTTGGGCAGCTTGCACTCCTGCAGCGCGTTGAGGGCATGGTCAATCATGAACACCCTGAACTCATCGGGCAGCTGCGCCGCGATTGACTTGTTGCATGCGAGCAGGATACCCAGCTTCAACGCATAGATCACCAGATTTCTCTCCATCACGCTGTCTTTTTCAAAATCGCGGGTCACGTCGCGCTGGATGAAGTGGCACAGCGAGTCCAGTTTGCCCACGAGGGCATCACAAACGGGGACATCTTCGTAGCTCTTCCACATCCCAACCAATTGCATGTATGCATCGATGCGGGAACTGAGCAATTCGCCCGCCAGTTGGTGCGTGGTCGACTCCAGCAGCATTGAGAGTGACTGGGTTGGCTGCGGGCTTTGCACATTCGTGTCCACCGTCGTCGGAGGGCTTGCTGTTGGCTTGAGTATCGACTTGGCGGGTCGGCATTCACTTGAGCGCGGCAGGGTTCGAACTGGGGACGGGTCCGTGAAGCTGGGGGGCTTGATGTAGTTTGCGGAGGGGGAGAAATTGACTTTCTTTGGCCGGGTATTTGAACCTCCGCTGGTCAGACCGGGTGCAGATGGCGGAGACACTTTGGGGGTGTCGAGCAAAGTCGAGAATCGCGCCGCATCCTGTGCAATGCTCTCGTAGTGTGCAGACGAAGCTGCCTGGGGCGGCTGAGCCGGGTAGCCATTGAGCACCTCGCCCATGGTTCCAAGCATCACGGCAAACCGCGGGAGAACGACCCTGCAACGGGCATTGCTATGGGGGAAAATGAGTCAGGCCGTCTGATCACAGGCTGGCGGCCATATCTGGGAATCCCGCGATGAGTTGAAACCAGACAACAATTGTTACGTGCACGGAGAAAGCGACCTGCATTACTTGCTCCACGACGCGCCGCGCGACACATGTGGCTGGTGCACGCGTAAAGTGGTGCGCCATGCGCCATGCGCCACGGAGTCGTGTTTAGCGGCCGCAGGCATTCATACCCCGTGACTTTGACTGTGGCTGATGAAGCTAGCCGTTTGCGGTAATATGAGTTTATTACGTAATTCAGTAATCAAACTGCCTGTTTAGGTCAAGCGTATAACCTAACCTACGAGTACGGAGTACATATGCGGCATTTCATGTAACTTAGTTATTTTGAGGCCCGCAAACAGCAAAGGCGGGCGAAGGCCGTTCACTTTCAGTCGCGGTCAGACCAGGATGGAGCTTGGTCCAGCGCCCTAACCGCGATCCTCCTTACATCCGGGACAGTAATTGGTGGCGCCTCGACCAGCAAAGACGGAACCTCGCAGCGATCTGCTTCGTAGTGCTACATGAGTGCTACCTCCTGTAGGAAGTTTGCTAGGGCTTGGGACAGGAATGGATGGCAATGAACCTGGTACTGTGGTACCTTGGACTCGAAGCTCCGAGAGTTCAATGGAGAACAGGCCGAAGTTCAAAGACAACCGAGATTTCCGCGCTGTAATTATTGATTCGAGTCATTTCATAAAGGAGAGAGACAGAAGCCGTCGTTTGAGTTCCTCATGCGCGTCTCCGGAGAATACTACAGTATAGTACCTAATAGGCCTAATGATTCCTGATGGATCTACATCTAAGTACTTCTTGAATCTTTCGAAGGTCGCCTGTGGACAACTCAAGAGTCTCGGTTTTCTTGGGCCCAGCAGCACGCTTCAAATCGCTCCATTTCAGTCATTTTTTCTGATCGTGGAGTCGCCCCTTTACTCTGACGCTTTACTGTTCTCGTGAAGGCTCTTTGTCCAAGAATCCTTGGCCGTGGCTCTCCCCCTCCGTCCAGTCAATCCACCAGCCCCGGAACACCGTTCCCCCACGACTCCCCGCACCGAAAGACCTTCAAAACTAGCAACCAAAACTGTCGATTCTCCGTCCCCTGACAGCTCTTATAGTCTCCCTGATGCCTGAATTGTGACTGGGAATGCAGTCATCCGGCATCATGCAGGCCCCAGAGTTATCCGGCAAAGGTGTGTGTGGCCCTCATGCTCGGCTAGCATGTGAAAGGAAAGCCAGCTGGTGCGATGCTAATGCTCTGCGATGCAGAAAAGTTGGAGGAGGTCGGCCGTCTGGTGGACCAGCTGGAGCAGGACCTTTCTGAGAAAAAACTTCTGTCGTCTCGTAAGCTCGCCTGGTCTTCGTGGTGTTGTGCAGCCGTCTGACAGGCCCTGTTGC
Organism: Thermomyces dupontii; assembly: GCF_041956625.1. NCBI lineage: Eukaryota > Fungi > Ascomycota > Eurotiomycetes > Eurotiales > Trichocomaceae > Thermomyces > Thermomyces dupontii. The sequence goes on along the minus strand of NW_027192308.1, from coordinate 1,581,810 downwards.
TCTGCAGAGAAGGTGAAAGCTCTGCTGGCGCTTCGACAGTATGGCACCAAGCCTGAGAATGCAGACCCGATTTATTCGCAAAGGGTACTCCCATTATTTCCCCTCCCCCCTTCACAAGACAATGTCCACATGATCTGGACTTCACTAACACGGCTCAGGGTATCAACGTGCTCTCGAAATATGGACTGGAAGGCGAAACGTCGGATATCCGTCGAGCCGCTCTGCGATGCATCGCCAATGCGCTGCTTCTCAACAGCGACATGCGCCAGATCTTCGTGGATACTGGATACGGGCCGAAATTGGTGGAGCGACTAAGGGTACAGGACATAGCCAAGGTTCTGTTTGGTATGCAGTCGCTGACATGACGCAGACCGACAACTCGGAAGACGAGATGATCGTGTCGCGGATCCTATTCTTAACCACGTACGATACGAATATGGATTTTGATGCCCTCATCAGGAAACACTCGCTGGGAGACCACATCAACTATGTACACCACCACCGACCCCTCATGATGACTGTGACTCCACGGCTGACTTTTGGACAGCAAATTGCCCGACACGCCAAACTGATCCAGAAGAGCGGCGGCAAGAAGTACTCCCAAATCGATGAGTTGGCCTTGTCGGATACCCTGAAACTGGTCTTCAACATTGCCAAGCTCTACGCCGATCTGGCCGACACCTTTACGCCGTCGATCCCCCACTTGTTCAAAATCATCAACCGCATCGACATCCCGGAGAAGCCCCTGGACGGATTGATCGGGTATATCGTCAATGCGCTCTCCACCCTCGACCTGGAGGAGAAGCCGGGCCGGTTCGAGAGCAGCCCTCTCTTCCCGAAGCTCAACCAGCAAAACTCGAACGTCGACAAGCTGATCAACATCCTTGATGTTGCGGTGTCGGTCTACAGCCCAGAAGATCTGGAAGCCAAGGCGGTCCCGTTGCTGCACCTGCTCATCACCATGTACGAGCTGGCTCCGGACGGGCCAAAGAAGTACATGCAGTGGCTGCTCCTCCCCGAGGAAAACGATCGCAGTGTCCCCATCGGGCGCAGTGATACCCTGGCTTCCAAGCTCCTCCGCCTGTCAACGTCGCACAACATGCACCTCAAGACGGCCATCTCGGAGCTGATGTTCGTTCTCTCGGGCAAGAACGCCGAGAACCTTACCAAGAACATTGGCTACGGATTCGCCGCGGGCTTCCTCGCGTCCCGAGGGCTGGAGATCCCCAAGAACGCCGGCGAGGCCTATGCCGACGGCAGCGGAGGCTTTGATCCCGAGGTGAATCCCATTACGGGCCAGCGATGGGATGCGGAACCCAGAGATGAGGGCCCGCCCATGTCCAAAGAAGAAAAGGAGCGGGAAGCAGAGCGATTATTTGTACTATTTGAAAGGTATGACTCAGTCGTGCTATGCGAAAGATGGAACATTTCTGACTCAAAGTTTCACTACAGGGCAAGACAGAATGGCTTTATCAGAGAGCATCCGGTGGCCCAGGCCGTCCGTGAGGGAAGAATCCAGGAGCTTCCCGACAGCGACGATGATGATAGCGATTGAATGATGACGAGTAACGCAGCTACAATAATGTACTAAATTGTGTGTAGTACGGGTTGATCTCAAAACATACTGCTGAATCGTATTTTTTAAATTGTGTCTAATACAACTTCCATTGGCAAAGGACTCAGAGTCCCATGTATTATGAGGATACTAAGTACTGTTAATATGTGGGTGCGTCCTAGGAGCACGGGTCCGAAGCAATTGAAGGCCACTGCATATACATCCTGTTTCCTGCCTGAGGCATCAATCCGAGTGACATCGGGTCGAGTGGGCCGGGTGTGATTTTTTGCCGCGGGGTGACATAGATTTCAGCAGAATCGCGATTTTAATGCAAGGCGACATACTCAGTTCTTTCGGTCTTGAATAGTTCAATCGAGTCTGATCGCGTTTTCTTTTAAGATACCTAACTGCAACCATGTCGCTACCAATTGACCCAAACAAGGCAGAGAACCTTGAAGAGGTGCGTTTCAACCGCTGGAGAACTGTTTGCCAGAACCGACAGCATCCCGCTGACCCATATAATCACAGATTGAAAAGCAATTCGCCGTAAAAGGCACGATATTCCGAAAGCGCGCATTCGCCAACACTGTCCTACTGACACACATGCAACAGCGGTCGAACATCTAGAGGCATATTGGGGCCTCCTCCAACGAGTCCCCGGCTCCCAACTGCGCCTGACCAAGATGGACGACGAGATCTACGAGCATTTCAAGCGCAATTTCCCCGAATTCGACCCGAGCAAGCCGCTCAGCGAGGACGAGATGAAGAGTAAAGAGGGCAAGGAGCGATGGCGCAAGTTCATGAGCGCGTATGAGAAGAAGATTGCGGATTATAACTTTGGGACGATCCTGCGGATCGACCCCAAGACGGAGTATGATCAGCACACGACGATATTCGGTGGGTTTAGTTGAATGTTCCGTGTGGGTGTGAGCGGTCGACTGAGTAAAGTTCCAGCGATGCGGATGCAGTTCTATGCGATTGAGATCGCGAGGTAATACTTGAGGCTTCTCCAAGTGGTCCTTTATCGGGAGTCTCAGTGCTGACAATTGACAGGAATCGTGCGGGTTTGAATGACTGGATATACGAGCGGGCCCAAAAGGCAAAGGGCCAGTCCTCATAAGTCAGTGCTCATCTTGATTTGTGTCAATCCGTCGAGTGAGTCGTTGCGGCGCCACTCGTGTGCTGTACCCGGACAGCATTCTCGCCGCATCTCCTCGCCGCGCCGAGTTCCCAACATCGGCTCATCCTTCAGCTTGGAATACATGAGGTACTGTTGAGTCAAGCAGGAAGTCAAGGCGTGGTTCCGCTGTCCGCAATAGTCCACCAGATGACCAATCATACTACTATCTAGTTGATACCCTACTGATCCGAGAGCTTCTGGCCATCTCCAGACGTAGGATCTTAGAAACAATGAGATTCATGACTGGAATGAACCCCGGGTGCTGAAGAGTTTACAGGTCACATGATCTACATAACCCGCATGCGGGAGCTATCCATGGCGGACAAAGAGAACAATAGTACCAGCATTTGAGCCTCTTTGTATTGTTCCTCTTAAGCCATCTATATCTTGGTGTTTTGCTCAGTTTATCACCGAGAGAAAACAGTGCAGGAGAAAGCTGAGCTTGTATGTCAACAATTCAGAAAACAATTGCAGTTCACGCATCTCCGCATCAGCCATGGCATGCGGCTTGGGGGGCTGTGGTTGCTGTTGCTCTCGGCGACCACGTTCGTTGCCACGGTTCCCTTTTGTTCCGTCTGGTTGATGGCAAGATTCTTTTCCTTCTGCACGCATGGAGTTGCCTGTTCCTGTCCACTATCAACATTGCCCATCCGCACATAGCCGGCTTCATCAGCGAACAGCGACAACGACGACCATACCAACATGGCCGACGACTCTTGGGCAGAGGATTCCTCTGCTACTACTGCAGAAGCCTTGCTTCAGGCACGATTGCCATCTCTCTTTGAGTTTACTGCATTCAGCCATGTTCCTGTGCTCATTGCTGCATTGTTCTTCACCGTGTGCACTGCCCTGATCAATCCCCTCTTTGCACTCTGCCTGGGCCGGCTGTTCCAAACCTTCACGGACATGGGGAATGGGGATCTGAGCGTCGCTCTGTTTCTGATCGAGGTGTCTCACTATGCTGCTCAGTTGGCCGTTCTCGGCGGTATCAGCTGGCTGTGCAATGCTGCGTTTCTCTTCCTCTGGATGACCTTTTCTGAGCTGCAGGCCAGGAATGCGCGGCGGAGGCTCTTTGAGCAGCTGTTGACGCGGGAGTTGGCTTGGTTCGATATGCGGGAGGAAGGCATGGGCGCTTTGCTCACCAATGTGCACAAGTGAGCATTCATACCTGTTTTCCCTTTTTTTTTTTTTTTTTTTCTTTCTTCTTGATCCGCAATCTGATAAAACGAACAGGCAAATTCGAGAGCTGCAGGTCGCCACTGCCCAGCCACTCGGGCTCAGTCTTCAGTACTTGATCCGAGCAGTCAGCGCCGTGGCCCTGGCGTTTGTGATTTCGTGGAAGCTGACCCTGGTGACGCTTGCCACCCTGCCACTGACTTGCCTCGCGCTGTTCATGCTGGGCGCCAAGATGAAACTGTTCATAAACGAGCAACAGGAGGAGCTGACGGAAGCGTCGAAGCTCAGCCATGATGCCTTCAGCTCGATCGAGGTCGTCAAGTGTTTCAACGCCCAGTTCCGCACATACTGGCGCTTTCTGTCCTGTATCCGGCTGGCCGCGCACTTCTATCGCCGCGTGGCGGTGTTCGGTGCGCTGCAGCTGGCCTTGGTCCGTTTCGTCACGTTATCCATGTTCGTCCAGGGTTTCTGGTTCGGCAGCAAGCTCGTCCGATCCGGTGATTTGACGGCGGGACAGGTCTTGACCACGTTTTGGGCCTGCTTGATTGCCGTCCAGGCGATCGAAACGGCGACTGAACATGCTCCGACCCTGGAACGCGGCAAGATCGCAGGGGCGACGCTGTGGTCGTTTCTGCGGGGGCAGAGGTGGCTCACTCAGTCGCCGGGTGCGAGTTTGAATGACGTCTTCCCAGATATTGGGAAGAAGAACATCGTGCTGTCCAATGTAAAGTGATACTCAAAGTATCCAATCCTCCTCCCAGACTGATCGAAATCTAGGTCTCGTTTGCGTATCCGCTTCAATCCTATCCGGTTCTCCAGTCGACAAACTTGATCTTTCCTGCCGGGAAAACAACCTTCATCGTTGGCCGCAGTGGTTCTGGGAAGAGTACCGTCCTGAATCTGCTTTTGCGGTTCTACCTACCAACCACAGGAAGAATCTTCGTCGGCGAGGTTCCGCTGGAATTGATTAACCTGCACTGGCTGCGGAAAAACATCACACTCGTCCATCAGAACTCGTTCCTCTTCAACGGGACGCTCCTGGAAAACATCATGCTAGGCGCTGATGACTTGATGCAAGATACTGTTGCAAGAGTCGACGAGGCCTTGAAGACAGCGAATCTGCACAGTACCGTGCACCGCTTACCGCAGGGCCTATATACGGTAGTTGGTGAGGGCGGAAATCATCTGAGCGGCGGCCAGAGGCAGCGAGTGGCGATTGCGCGGGCGAGGATGAAAGACAGTCCGGTTCTCTTCCTGGATGAATGCACGAGCGCTCTCGATGCCAAAAACCGAGGAGTGGTCATGGACGCCATACGCGCGTGGCGCAAGGGCAAGACAACCATCATCATCACGCATGATTCTGCCAATATCCTGCCAGATGACTTCGTGTACGTGATGGATGGCGGTCGCACGACTGCCTTCGGAACTAAGAACCAGTTGATGGAGCGGAATCTGTGGAACTTTGCGGCCGATGATGGGCGGCGATCGGAATCATCTGATTCGCAGTCCCTCCTGGAGAGCAGCCGGCTGTCCTCGTATGCCTCAGAGGAATTCGACTTCTCGCTCGGCAATGCGCAAGTTACGCACTCGCCGGCAATATCTCGGAGCAACTCCCTTCAGGTAGACTCCATCCTGAACTACTATATGACTGTACCGTCGCCAACTGCGGCTTCCTTCACCTCTGGTGACCAATCAAGCCGTCTGCCCATCATCTCCGAACCGGAGAGGATCGCGCCGAGGAACCGCCCGCCAGCGAGGTTCTCGAACAGTGTCCGCTCCTCGCTTTCCAAGTTGTCGATCATCCAGCCTCGAGAGGGTCAAAGTGCTGAGCCGCGACTGACACTGTTCAAGACGATTCTTACTGTGCCGTCTATCCTCAGATCGCGGGAACAATGGGCACTCGCACTTGCCGTGGTCTGCGCCCTCCTCCACTCTGGTTCAATGCCCGTGTTTTCGTACATGCTCTCTCAGCTCTTTCGCTCGTTCTATGCGGAGGAAGATCGTGCACAGGTGGCCAAGAAATGGTCCATTGCCCTGCTGGGACTCGCCACAGGAGACTCTATTGTCACATTCAGTCTCTTTTATCTCCTGGATTACTGCGGCCAAGCATGGATGGATCACCTGCGTGACGAGGCAATGCGGCGGACGCTCGATCAGCCCCGTCAGTGGTTCGAAGAAAAGGAGCATGACCCGCTGCAACTGACGGCATGCTTTGACCAGAACGCCGAAGGGATCCGGAATTTCCTCGGCAAGTTTGTGGGCCTGAGCCTTGTTGCCATCTTTACCGTTCTGATCACGCTCTGCTGGTCCTTCGCCCTGTGCTGGAAGTTGACTCTGGTTAGTCTGGCTTGTGGACCCGTCCTGCTCGCGATCAGCAAAGGTCTCGAGGTGGTGAATCGAAAGTGGGAGGCCGAGACCAACCGCCGGCACGAGGCAGTGGCTGCAGTCTTTTCGGAGGCCTTGACGGACATTCGCACGGTTCGGTCGTACCTGCTGGAGGATCGATTCCGGTTCAGGCATGCTCAGGTTCTTCGGCGTGCTATTCGGGTCGGACTTTGTCGCGGTGGATTCTCTGGGTTCTTTTTCGGAATGGGGGAATCGGCCATTATGTTCGTTAGTGGTGAGTTAGTGTTTCTCATAAACAGTGAATGCTGCTGACAAGAATCGGTAGCACTGCTGTTCTACTATGGAGCGGTTCTCCTGGATGGCGGGGAGTTTGGTGTCACCGATATCATCACCGTCTTCGCCATGGTTTTGTTCAGTATCGGATATGTGATCACGATCATCTCCTGGGGTGCGTCTCCGTCTTGAGTTCTTTTTTGTTGTCAGGTGACGATGCTGACTGTTGCAGTTCCGCAAGTCAATTCCGCGTACGACGCGGCCACGCGGTTGATTCGACTGTCACAACTGCCCTACGCCTCCTCGTACGAGCACACCGGCCGACAGCGCAGGTTTGAGCTATTCCCCATCAAATTCAACCGCGTCCGGTTCCGGTATCCCCAACGCCCGGACGTCGAGGTGTTGCGGGATGTGTCCATCACGATCCCGCAGAACTCATGCATCGCACTTGTCGGCAGCTCCGGGTCTGGAAAGTCCACCATCATCTCGCTCCTGTTGGGTCTGTACCCTACCACCACCTCCGGAGGCCCGCACACACCGCCGGCCATCACCCTGGGCGGCACAGACATCACCCGCATCCACTTGCCAACCCTGCGCTCCCAGATCGCAGTCGTTCCGCAGCACCCGCACCTCTTTGCCGACACGATCCGTGCCAACATCGCGTACGGCCTCGACCCGACTTCGCGGCTCAACACCGCAGGCAACGTGATCGCTGCCGCCGAGGCCGCCGGCATCGACGACTTCATCCGGTCGTTGCCTCAAGGCTACATGACGCCCGTCGGGGCCGGCGGTATGATGCTGTCCGGCGGCCAGGCGCAACGCGTGGCGATCGCGCGCGCACTGGTCCGCCGGCCGCGGGTGCTGGTCCTGGACGAGGCTACGTCGAACCTGGATGCGGAGTCTGCGGAGGTGATCAGACAGTCGGTGCAGAGGCTTCGGTCTGCGGGGCAGGGACTTACAGTGATTTTGGTCACGCACGCGAGGGAGATGATGGAGATTGCGGATCAGGTTGTGGTGATGGATCAGGGAACGGTGGTCGAGCAGGGACCGTATGAGGCGTTGCTGGGGAGATTGGGTGGCAGACTTCGTGAGGTGCTGGGAGTGGAGGTTTGATTCGATTCGTTACGGGGGCATTATGTGAATGTTATGGGTGATGAGTTCAATTACTTTCTGTTGATGACGCCCGTGTACTACTAGTCCTGCCATTGACAATGACAGCCAACTCAGAAACCCTTACGGAGTACGGATACATGAGATCAAAACTCGATAACTACGGAGTACCAAGGTAGGGATTCGGAGCGAATTCGCCCACGATGCAAACAAAGATGCCAGCTTCCTGCAAGTCCCAGCAGCAAATCAATGCGAAGACTTCATGGCGGCGTGCAGGTACTATATTTGTTGCCGTTCCTTCGAGAAATCAATGGATGGCAATGTCCTTTCTATCACAGCGATTTTATCCCGGATCATTCATCAGGTATTCTGACGTTGATAAAGCTCGTCAACGATGCGATTGGTGATTTGTCGTTTGACTCGACATGTCATGGACCAAGTTGATGTTCTGACAATCGAAGCAGGAGGATGAAATTGTTACAGTAATAAAGTTTAATAAAAATAGAAATAGCTCCGCTAAACTAAAAGCGGTTGGTTTATTACTGTATTTAGTTAGTGCAATGATGATACTAGCCAGCCTAGCCAAATCCAGTTAGGCTTGGGGCTAAGCCCTCAACTCCCTGATTGGTCCAGGTACCTCACCTCTGGAGAAGCCGTCGACGATGCTCGGCCCAAGAATCCAATCTTGAGGCTGAGACAAACAAGCCTCGTGCTAAAAGGATGATGCCGCGGCTCCGTCACGGCGGATGACGACGGCTCCTGGAGACCGGATAATCTGGTGTGAGTTTCTTCGATTTACAAGCCATGATCCTCTGCAGCTTAGGCCCAGCCGTTAGATTCAGCGGTGAACTCAGCTATGACGGAGAGTATCCGTACTTCGGCTGGACAAGCCACAGCTGATTGATTGCGTCGGGCTCTAAACTCAGTCAGTCCCGAGCCACCTCAGAAACAGTAATATCGTCCCTGGCTTGCCAGTGTCAACAAGGCTGGTGAAGGGTGTACTGTATAATAGCCCCTTGGTGAGATTGTTCCAGGCGCGAACATCCATCATGATGCTTCGCTCGCGCAGTGAGTGGGCTCAGCCTGGCCCGACAGCCAAGACGACGTCATCACTGTTACTGCGCGCAGAGCAGGATAGCAATACGCGGGATCATGGAGCTCCATTGGATGTGGTACGTGCATCGGACTCGCGTGTCCGTGGTTCTGTGTTGACGCAAAGTTCTATGTAGGTCGGCATCGTGATCGGCCTGACATTCGCTGGGATGATTATCGTGTACGCCATGCTGCGATGCATGCGAATAGCCGGCTTCCGGCCAGTGCTGCTCCCGGGTAAATTCCTGAAGCGCGCATGGGAAAATTGGCACCCGGCGTCCCCGGGCAAATATTCAAAACCATCGCACCTCCCTCTTGCGCAGCAGGATGTCGACACGTCCTATCACAGCGCAGCAGCGTCGTCTTCTACCGCCGGACCCCAGTCCAATATGCCGCGTCGCGAAGCCTCCGTGCGATCCGTCATCACGCTACCTGCCTATAGTCCCGTGCCGAAACCCGAAGAAATGGTGCTGGGGCGAGCCGGCGAACGCGCTGGCATGGATATTGTGGTGGAGTTCCCCGAAACTGCGGAGGAAGAGGAAGCGCGGCGCGAGGAGGAGATGGAGTCGCTGTATCGGATCCGGGAGCGCCGACGGCAGGAGCTTGCACAGCTCGAAGAGTATCGGCGGCAGCGTCGAGAAGCCCTCGCCCGGGGTGACCGCGAACTCGTTCGGATCCTCGACCAGCGACGTGAGGCCGGACGGCTGTCCGACCCCGAGGGCATGACCGCCGCAGAGTTGTTGGCAGAGCATCGCTCCCGGCCTCGCGGTCGACGCGTGTCAGAGGTGACGTACGCCGACGTCGGCCTTGTTCGTCATGACGGCTCGCGGGTGCGCACTCCTTCCGCAGAATCGGATCGACAGCCTTTGCTCGATGATCTCGGCCGGCGATCCACGTCGTCTCTGCACAGCCGCGTGCACTCGGGCGCCTCTACTTTCTCCGCGGCGTCTTCAACTTTCTCCCTGAACTCTGGCCTCCGTCACACTTCACAAAGCGACGTACGCCTAGATCAGGACGATGGCGACCTGGCAGCCTTGCGTATCCCGCCGCCGGATTACGAGGCCTTAGATTGGGGTGAAACCCCGCCGTACGAGTCGCCGACAGAAAATCAACGCCAGCAATCTTCGAACTTGCCGGTTATCCGCATCGATCCGGCGTCTTCTACTGCTACCCCGGTTGTAGGTTCGCCTACTACTCCTCGTCCACACGACGAGGCGCCATCTACGGATCGTCTCAGTCAATAAGTAATTTCTCTCTCCTATTCGACTTTGGGTACTTGTCAACCATACTATTCTACAATGTAATGATGGAGCCTGGCGTTGGGGGTCCCTTCTTCACATCATTTCGGGAGTACGGTGTTATCAGCGTCGATTTGATTCTTCTATCATGAGTCATGGTGCTATGAGTGATGCGTTCTTCCAACTTCTTCGTTTCTTCGTTGTATTTAGATTGTGATACCTCTGTGGATACGCTCGTGACTTGCAGACCTTGGTACATAAACTTTGATTTGAGCTCGACGTAGAAATCAGACCAATGTCCTGTTCACAATCTGCGGAGTCCCTCCATAGTCCATGCTATTATGTAGTTATTGTTGGGACCTATTTAAATCTGAAGATTGTCCAGAGTCCCAAATGGCCAAATCGAGGAGATCTGGGCGATTTGGGCAGAGGAAACTGCGCTAATCCTGTTTTGGACTAGTGTCGATCGCCTGTAAACAAACCCAGCCTTCGAGAGTCTCTCTTCAATGAGCAACATAAACATTGCGGCCGACTGTTTGCGCGAGTGCTTGGAATTCTGTGTATTTTATTTCCCGGGACTTGTGTACAGTTTGTTACCCTCGATTTCGAGTGCATACCGGATATTACTCCCGGGCCCAGCACAATCCCCTTTGTTGACACGACCGGATTCTCGCGATCCTTTGGTCTTCACACGGCCGAGAGGTTGCTAAACCACGATTCATTCGTATCCGTACTCGACCGCATGGATACTTTCTAGACATTCTGCTTGCTGTCTGCATTCGTCTGTCTCAGCCATGTCGCGTTCGCCCAACACGCGACTCGAAACCACCCACACCTCCCTTACCATGTCCGACTTTGACCCTGAACACGAAGCATTTGTGTCCACCAGACAGATTGACCAGAGCGACCAATTGCCAGAACTGCCGAGCAGCTTCAGAAAGAATCAGTCGCCAGCGTGTCAGGAGCCAGACTACGCGATTGACACGTCCACCATCGAACGCGCGTTCCCAGAGTTTTCGGATATTGATTCCTCGGGCGACAATGACGACGACGATAGCGAGGTTTCAGTAGAGGCAGGACGCGGCGTGAAATCGCAGCATCGCCTCGACGACTCGCGCAATTCGATTCTCAGCGCCGAGGAGAACGTGCGCGCATCCTCACCGGCCATCCGAATTGATTATCCCCTGACAAATGGAACGTCCAAATCAGCCCTGCGGAGCTCGTCGCGTCGCATGGCTGGCACGGACCTGCGAAAGGACGCGCAGATCAGACGCGCAAGCCAAGTGTACAAAGAGCACGCGGACTCGGCGTCAGGTGCCCGCACAAAGGGTTCTTCAGGTAGCCGCGCGGTCGACGGAGCGCGGCGGACTTTGTCGGAGATGCATGCAAAGGTCCGCGACACGTACGACGGTTCGTACATAAGCGACGAGAGACCCCAGGCAGTCACGGTCAATACGCGTGCTACTCGGTTCAGCAATGTGTCCGCTCAGGTCGCGGCCGCAGTGGACCAGGCGTCGCGTGACGCACGGGAAAAACGGACTTCGCGATATGTCTCCGCCGGCGGGACATTGACTGCATCTACGCTCCCCGAGAATGGGACCTACCAGTCCTTTGTGCTTCCAGATTTGCCGAATCTCTCCGATCTGGTTTCGGGCGTGTACGAGGATGGCGCTCCGGTCTTCAACCGACAGAATAAACGGTCCACCCGTTTTGTCTCGCCTCCCCCCGACGGCGGTGACGCGTCGCAAGGTCATGTTCCAGTCGAGGCCGTGCCGATTCCAGAGGATGAAAAGGTTTTGTTCGTCTCGTTGAAACTGATGCAGGAGAAGGTTGCCGCGTTGGAGCTGGCAAAGACAGAGGCCGAGAAACGATTGGATGAGCTTCGGCAAGAGAATCACCAACTGCGAACAGAAAAGTCGCGGCGCCAGAAGGAGCAATATGATCGCGTAAAAATGTTTGGTGGAGATGAGGCGCGTGTAGAACGACTTCTTCAGGAGAGAACGAGTATGTACAAACTACAGAGATGTAGCTTGCCATGGCTGACGACGGTTTAGAGCTGGATGCTGCTAATATGGAGCTGCAGAACCGGCTGGACATTGCCGAGAGAAAGATTCAAGTTCACGAGAGCACGATCAAGACTCTCGCTCAAGAGCGCGATTCTGCGGTGTCGCAGCTTGGGATCGCGTACCTACATACCCAGGACGTCAAGGCGGAAAACGACTCCCTCAGGAGGGAAAACGCCGACCTCAAGGCCCAGTTGGCCAAGTTGACTGCATTGCTGCAGAAACTTATTGGTCAGGACACGGACACCCGACGATCTGCAACGGGAGATTGGACTACGGATGGCGATACCGGCGATGTCACCGCCGACTCGACGCATCGCTCGAATGATCAGAGCCGGAGCCGTGAAAGGCAGGCGACGGAGGGATCTCGAGCGCGGATCTCGAGCCAAATCGACAAGGTGATGGCAAAGATCGAGAAGGAGCGTCAAGAGGCCGAACTTTTCGACTTGGCCAAGCCATCGCGGTCGTCACAGCACAAGGCTCGGTCAGAGGAGCGCAAGTCATCATCTGCCGGGGAGAAGAAGCAACCAAACACCGGCAAGCAGCGAGTCAAGCGCGTGATTGTCGAGGACGTGGATGTTACGGATCGCGTGGCAGAGGAGAATCCCACAGAGGAGGTCCGCAGCCAGGCAGCAGAGGACAAGGATGTCACGTTCCTGAGCTTCATGGACGAGCGTGAGATTGCTCAGCTGCGCCGGAGATTGGAGGAAGAGCTGGTCGCGCGCAAGCAGAGGCAGGCAAAGGATATCACCGTCAACACGACCGGTAACACAACGACCGGGTCGCGACGTCTCGTCTCGGACCCTCCTCGTCGATCGTCATTGAAGGAGCCGAAGGATAAGATTGCCCGTCCAAGCTCGGCCCTTGGAGAAATGACTACGACTAGCCGGACCGAGGAACAAGAAGTGGCCTCCGAACAGGACACGACCCGACGGCGGCGCCATTCTGATCACTCAACCGCCAGCCGGAGCCGGCGACGCAATCCAATGTCAGAGATGACTTCTGCCATCATCTTGCCTGACATTACCCTGCACATTAACGGGTCGGAGCCAACACAGTCGGAGCCAGCGCAGCAAACTGACAACCCCACGCGACATGATGGCGGGAACTGCACTGTCTGCAAACGCGCGCTGGACGGCACGAGTCACGACCACACCCACACAGACGAGAAACCCGACACCGTGAACATCCCCAAACCGATCCCCGTGTCGGAGCGCATGCCGAAACCCACCCCTTACCAAGAAGACCCGACAATACGACCGGCAGAGCCGCCCGGCGTGGCACTTGCCACGGTGCTCAAGGGCCTCGAAGACGAGCTCTCGCACCTCAAGATGCAGCTTGCGCGGTACCAGACAGCGTACAACAAGCACGACGCGTCGCTTGGCAAGCGGCGGCGCAAGGCGCTGGCGCGGAAGATCGAGACGCTCCTTCGAGAGATCGACACCAAGTCAGACCAAATCTACGCGCTGTATGATGTGCTTGAGGGCCAGAAGCAGTCCGGTCAGGAGATGACGGAGAGGGAGATTGAGGTTACGCTGCAGTCGATTGGCATCAATGTTGGACAGCAGCGGGATCTAACGGACCGGACGGTTGGATCAGCTAAAAGGCGTGCTTCTGTACAGCCGCGACAACAGCAGCAGGACGAAGACGAAGAGGATGATGATAGTGAGCTACCCTGGGAAGGAATCGAGAGTACGGGTGAGGTGACGGGTCAAATTGGCTAGTTTGTTGAATTGATTGCTTTGTGGTTGTTTTTGTGTTTTTTTGAGTTTCAGGTTTCTGGAATGGTTTTGTATTCGGTTTTGCGTGTTGTTAGAGTACTTTGCTCAGGTCTGCAGATGGTGTGTGAGGTCAAGGCGTCAAAATGAAACGGTGATATTGAGTCGATCATCTTTTTATCTTCTTTCTTTTCCCTTTGCCCAGCCTGATCCAGCCCAACGCCGCCGCTATGCATACACAACCCCCATAACGCCAGGAGAGAAAAAAACGATCTAAATCAATATCATGATGAAGTCACTGCGGCCATTGCCGCGCCCTCCGTAGCTGTAATCCCCGTCGCCGACGAAGAACTCCTCCGAGCAACCTCCTCATCAATAAAGCATCCCAGCCCCGCAAACGCCTCCTGCATCGACCGCGCATAGTACTCGCGCAAATCGTAACCCCCGGCCTGGATCCGCACGTCGTCGCGGATACGGTCGAGCCAGGCCGACGGATACGAGTCCGCAAGGACGTAATAGTCGCGCGTGCGGTGCGGGTCGAGACCGCCAAAGGGGTCGTAGGGTTTGTCTGCTTCCGGTGCGGCTTCTTTTTTCTTCAGACCTTTGATGATGCCGCCCTCGAGCGACATCGAGGTAGATATTGGTGCTGGTGTTCCCGGAGTCGACGTCGTCGGCGTCGGGGTGGAGGTGGCAGATGATGATGGCGCCACGGGCGTCACGCCCTTGACGTCGCCGCGCAGCGCGGCCTGTTTGCGACGTAGCCGCTCCTCCTCGCTGCGGCGCGCGGAGGATTTCTTGAGGAGCACCTTGTGGCCCTCCTGCGCGATGGCGGCCGCGTCGCCGGGTTTCCCCGCCGCCAGACGCGACAGGGCATCCTCGCGGCCCGCCGCGAGCTGTTGCCGTTCGTTGACGTCCTGTTCCTCCCGCGCGGCCAGCCGCCGCAAGCGAGCCTGTTCTTGCTCAAAGGACTGCTGTTCCAGAAACGAGGCATTCTCCCGCGCCTCGCGCGCCTTGTTTGCGCGGATCGAGTCCCGGTTCGCGGCCTCGTAGCTGCGCAGGTCGGCCTCCGTTTTGGCGACGTCGATCCCGTGGACGAGGTTGAAGATGATCGTTTCTCGGAGCTCGAGGAAGTCGTCCCAGGCTCGCTTGGAGTCGAATTCGTCTTCGTGGCGGTTTAATCTACCTCATCCTTTTTTAGTTTGTGATCCTTACTGCTTTGAAGGAGGTTACGGACATCCCCATCACCCGCCGCCGAATGTCCACCTCCCGCTCCACTCCGATATCTTCAAACGTCTGCTTCCGAAACCGGTTCTTGCGCAGCGTTTTGTGACACCCGGCCACGGGACAGGGAGCCGGCCCGGACGAGAAGATGCGGTCGACGCACGACTCGCACATCTTGTGGTAGCATTCCGGGTTGATCAGGAAGCGCATGTCGGGGTTTAGGTACCGCGAGGACTTGCAGACGGGGCAGACCTCTGTCGGGGTTAGCAAAAATTCAACTGGGCTTCCGATCGCGCTTTGAACGCACCGTCCTCGTCGCGGTGAGCGACGCCATTTTGCCTGCTGGACATGATGTCTGCTTCCCGCAGTGTCTGCAATGTCAACGAAGAGTGACGGAACAAGCTTGGATATGGATGGAGCTTAGTCATCAACGGACCAATCGGAGTGATTTTGCCTCCTCGAGGACCCATCCAGGTTTCCTTTCGATTTCGATCTTTTTCTCTCCCCCTTCTCTTATTCTGATCTTCGCACATTTAAACCCTTTCCCTCTCGTTCCAAGGCAGAATGCCTGAATCCTTCCTCGACTCCGTTGAGCGCCAGCGCTGCGAGCTCGAGGAAAGCATCCGAAAGCTCCAACAATCCCTCTACGAATGGCGCCTTTGGGAGGCTGAATACGATGCCCTGAAGCAAGAACTCGCCAACCTCCCGGCCGACAGCTCGGCCGATGATTTGCTGAAGGCTGGGATCAGCCATGCAGGCACCAATGTCAACGAGAAGGAGGTCCGGGATCTCATCGGCGAGCGCAAACAGTCGCGGTCCCGCGACCAGGTCGTTGGACGGATTGATCGGCGGCTGGACTATGTGAAGCAGAATGTCTCTGTGATTGAAAAAAGGCTGGACAGGGCGAGGGAGGAGCTGGATGTTTTGCTGGCCGTGGAGCAACCGCCTTCAGCTGATGACATAAAGGAGGGGGAGGAGTTCCCTGTTACGGAAATTATTGAAGAATTGGATGAAGAAGGCAACGTGATCTCAGGAAAGAAAACGACGCCGGGGGAGCGAGCACCGGAATTGCTGGAGGTGCTGAAGCAGGCTGGCGTGGAGATTCCGGACGGTAAGAAGACACACCAGAAGAATAAAGAAAGAGAATCAAAGAAAAACACGGAGGCGGACATTGGAAATGAGCGAGAACAAGAAAGCCAGGGGAAGGGCGAGAAACGTGACTTGAAAGAGCCCGCAGAGACGGAGGTTGATACGGAAGAGAAGAAACAAGATGAGAAGGAGGAAGAAGAGGAAAAGGCGGATCAGAAGGAAGAAGAGGAAGAAAACCAGTTGGGGGAAGATGCCATTGGGATCAAACAAATAGAAAAGGAGACGAATGAAGCAAAGACCACTGAGCAGGCCTCAGCAGCAACGGAACCAGAAACAGAGACCAGAAAGCCAATACTCACCGAGCAAACCACCACAGCTGCTGATTCAGATGACGATGAGCCACCCGTCACCGAAATCGAGGAGTCTGAGGAAGATGCCAAGCTCCGGCGCGAGATGCTTCAGTACTCATTCCGCGAAGTCGGTGCCGTCGTCGCAGAACTCGAGATGGATGAGGACGCCAGCTCGTTCACAATCAGCGACGAAGAGGACTATGCCGACTATGGCTCGGATGAAGACGAGGAAGAGGATGAGTACGGACGGTCAACCCGACCGATAGTCACCGAGGAGATTCACCGAAAAATGCGGGAGCTGGAGGAGAAGCTGAACGCCCAGGGACTGATCAACATCGGGCGGAATCCTCGTAATCTGCCGGCTGATCTGCAGAAAGACCTTGAACCGGACCAACAAGATGAACAGAAGGACAAGCCGACAGCGGAAGAACCGGCAGCATCCAAGCCTGCAGCGGACAAACCAACAGAAGACGAAAAGAAGAAAAAGGTCTCTTTTGCACCGGAGCTCGACATTGCGCCGGACCCTCCGAAGCCCAAGGCCGAGAAGCTACGACGGGCGCCGGTTCAGCCAGAAGTGTCTCCTGTGGCTGACGCCATTGTCGAGCGTACGCAGCCCACACAAAAAGGTTCGGAAGAAAACCTAGTTTCTGCTCCAGCTCCAAAGAAAGTCTCCCGGTTCAAATCCGCACGGAGCACCGGTAGCCCAGCACCACCAAGAACAACGGAACCAGCCAGGCCATTGAAACCGGTTCAACAACCACCCCCTCCAGCACAATCCCTACCTCTCTTCCCGGCCAAACCGAAGGAACCAAAGCCCTTTTCCGGCCCGATACGGGACGATCCGCCGTCGTCTACTACCACCCCACGCCCTCCCTCGGGCAAGCCGCTTGCCGACACCCTCGTCGAACGTCCCATATCGGACAAGCCGGCGCAGACGCCGACGCCGGCAGAACCAGACGAGCTGGACGAGGAAATTCTCCGCAAGGAAGTCGCCACAGAATTCTATCGGCGGCGCAACCAACGCATCCACGAAAAAGGCGGGTTCGTCGGCGACGACGATGACGAAGACAATCTGGTTTACGAGGATGAAAATGGCCAGACTAAACGGGTCAGTCGCTTCAAAGCAGCGCGAATGGGATTGAAGGTATAAGTCAAAGGCAGCAAAGCAAATCAAACTTGATCAACTTCTCATCTTTCACTCCTCTCTCACCGATACAGTATTACCTATCCCAACCCTCTCAAGAGACACTATCATAATATCGACGAAGGAACCTGTTTTTCCCCGCCCCACAGCCCCTGGCCCTCCAAGGTCCAAGGGGGAAAAAAAATCATTATCCGACGTCTCGATTCATTTCCGGCCGTTGAATCGAGGATGTGGCAGTGTTCCGAGATCAAGTACTTTTCGTGAGGTATACTCTGACTGCATTGCCTGGTTCTTGCCTTTTTTCTTTTCTTTGCATTTGCTTCATATCTCGCTGGCTCCTTCGTGGTGGCTGCTATGAAGCGATGCAGGGAAAAAAAAAAGGCATACGCGATGCGGTTCGTTTCCCCTCCTACATTTCTTCTCATGTAATACATGTATACGTAGGTATATAATTCAATGGTAGATACATCATAGAAGTAAAGAAAGACATTGGACTTTTTTTTTTTTTTGCCCCCTTTCCTGGCTCCAATGATCTATAAGTTTAACCTACAATAATCCCATCCCCGGCACGTTCCAGATACACATCCTCCCCATCTTCAATCCAACGCCCATCACCGCGCTATGCAGCACCAGCGACGCGAGCTGCACCCAGGGATTCCTCACCGGTAGCATCACGACCGCCAGGACCACGAGCGGGTAGTACACCCAGTGGTTCACCGCGAGTGGCACGCATGCGTGCTGGACAAGGACCACTTTGAAAATGAACACGGCGAAGCCGATCGTCGGTAGAGGGATATTGTACCGACCGGTAGTGACAAAGAGGAGCGAGGAGGTGGACGAGGTGGAGGAGGAGGAAGAGGGATCTGATGATCGAGGGGGCGGTAGGAGGGGCGGATTGTGTGTGTCTTTTTGCGGAGAAGAAGGAGAATGGGGATGGTGATGTTGATGGATGATGGGCCGCGCGTAGTTTGGAGAAGGGTCGCTTCCCTCACTGGCCTGAGAGGAAGGCGTCCTGCGGAACCGCGGGCGGAGGATGAGGTTGTGGTTTTCTTCCTTGTCGTGGTTTGCCGAGTGTGGTGACTGCGAGAGTTCTTCGTGACGAGAAGACGATGAAGACGATGATGATGGTCGCGGCGGCGGAAATATTGGCCCGTTAGTGGGCGGTGCGGCCGCCCGCGGGTCATAGCGCGACCTGCTGCGTTCCCGTCGGTACGGCGACCGTGACGGTCGGGCCTCGCGCTGCTCGACCGGTTGAATTCGCGGGGCCCGGCGCAGGTCCGGACTGGTCGATTTTGCGCGGGCATACCGACGGGCGTCCGCGCTCTTGCCACCCGCTTGGATGCTCATGAGAACTTCATCCGACGTCGGACGGCGCGCCGGATCTACCGAGAGCAGTCGCTCGAGCATCGTGTACAGCTTCTCCGGCAGGTCGGGCCGCAGATGCTTCAGCGAGCCGTCAAAGCCCTGCCACTCGCTAATCTCCTGCCGGAGCTTCTCCAAATCCTCCTTCTCCTCCTCCACGACATCCGCGCTGCGATAGGGGAGCTGTGCGAAGCACAAGAAATGTAGAATGACCCCCAGCGAGAACACATCAGACTTGAACGTGAAGTTGCCGTATGGCCCGCCGGGGTACTCCCGCCGCAGCACCTCCGGCGCGCAGTACGAGATCGTCCCCGTCGTACCGGTAGACCGTCGCACGGAGTTCTCCAGCTGCACCTCCCCAAAGTCACTGACCAGCACTCGCAGTTCATTCCCCGTCTCATGGAGCAAGCAGTTACTGGGCTTCAGGTCCCGGTGGACGTAGCCGTTGGCATGCAGGAAGCGCAGCCCTGCCGTAATGTCCCTGAAGAACGAGTAAATCTCTTCGAACTGCAGTTTGCGGGGGGTCGGCCTGTTTACGGCTGGGTCCGGCGTGCCCCGGGACCGCCGCCGCATGCGCTCTTTGAGCTGTTCCGCCGTGGCTGGCAATGATGCCGAAACCGCGCCGTAGACATAGCGCTGGAGATCCCCCGCGTTGCAGTACTGCTGCAGGATAAATGCGCACGGTACGCTGGGCCCGAACGTGCTAACTTGGGCATTCTCCAGCCACACGTGCCGGTACGACACCACGTTCTGATGCGAGAGATGCTGCAGCAGCTGCACCTCCGTCAACACCTTCTCCAGCCATTCATGGTTGTCCCCCACGGGCACCCGTTTGCACGCGAAATGACCTAGCGACACCCCATCGAGCACATGGCGTACCAGCAGCACCACGCCCTTACCGCCACGGCCGAGCTCCGCTTCCTCGACGAAGAATCTCTTGAAGTAGCCCTGGCTGAATGCGGCGGAGGAGATGCGGTGATGACGCGGCCGCTGTTGGCGTTCAGAAGTAGTAGACTCTCCATCGATCAAGGCAGGTTGTGTCAGACGCCGTCGACGCAGCGGGACGGGGGAAGCTGGAGGGGACGACTCCGCCTCGGGGAGAGTGTCATGCAGCAGCTGAAAATAGTCTGGGTTGATGAAATCCGCCTGTCCGGGACTCGAAGCTATCGACGACTCATGTCCGCTATCTCTGCGGATCGGACGGTGGCAGTATGGACAGTCTTGTTGGAGATCGACGCCGAGGTCACCGTTGCTGGTGCCGTTGTTCGCGCTCCGCAGAACGAGCTGCTGCGAGTCGCGGTCGAGGACCACTACGGAATCATGGTGACGTCTGAACAAATTAGCCCTAGCTCACTTATCGTTCCGCACGGGGAATTGATCTTACAGAACAATATCGCGGTTGGACGAGTAGGGCACAATGGACATGCTTCGAAGCGACTCATCGGCCATGATAGTCGCAACCAGAGTAAGTCTGTGAGTAGCTCTGTCCACGGCAGAGATGAAGTCATTTTATACCAGGATACCGGCACCAGGATGTGCAGTAACACATCCCCAGTACAATACAGCCATGTCTTGACTCTCTTCTGCATTACAAGAATGCAGTGCGCAAGAGTATCTCCAACTCAAGAGAAGTACCGGAATTACGTAGTCACTACTTCCTCTTCAGGTTTAGTGCGATTACTGGATTCGGTCTGCCCACAGGAATAGGCGGAGCATTTCAACACGAAGCTTTCATTCATTCATTCATTCAGGGTCCAAGGCTAAACAATGGGTATCTGAACCGCGCTGCAGAGCGGTATGACTGAAACGGCTTGGACGCTTAGACACGAGCCCGACGCAGGGCCTTGCAGCTCCTCCACCAGCCAACTCACCACGGCCCAGTTCGACGGTCCCGACATCCGGTTGCGATGGCGGTGAGTCTGAGCGGCACAAATGCTCTAGAACGGCCGGTCGGAGAGTGACAACGTGGCAGGCCCTGCCAGAACATGACTTGCGTGGCCGCCGCCTGTACCTGGGACGGCACGCACAGGCATTGGAGAAGGCTCAAGACTGTTTCTGGACATCCAAGCCTTCCCCTAATCCTTTCCTGACGAGCTGCCCTCCTCGTCATTCGATTCTCCTCCTTCATCGTCGTCTTCCTCAGAAGCCTCAAGTTCAACATCGTCATCGAATCCCTCAAACTCCGAGTACTCTGACTCGGATGATGCACCCTCTTGCTCCTCAGACTTCTCTTCAGATTTGTCCTCCTCAGAGGCGTCTCGCTTGCGTTTGCGAATGATCTCCCCCAGGCGACCCTCTCTCCCGTCGATATCACCCTCCGCTTCAGCAGTATGGGGTGGCGGTGTAAACCACGGGAGCTTCCCTCGCAAGAAATCATTCAGCACCATCTTAGCCACTGCATCCAGATCGGGTTCACCACCCCGCAAGAGTCGTCCTCCCTTGCGGGCGAGCATGCTAAGAAACTCGTAGGAATCGGCGAAGCCATTTACATCGTAGGTGCGCTCAAGATGCTTAGGTTGGACCCGCTTCAACACCGCGGGGATGTACTGCTCGGGGTTCTCCACGTTCTCCACGCGGACAACCCCTCGAAGCAGGATGTCCTCATCAGTATCATGAGTGCTCGGCGGCACAACACCCGGACAGTCAATGAGATAGATCCGTCTCATCAATGTAATGTACTGCCACACTTTGGTCTCACCGGGGATTGGCGCGACATTACAGACTTTTTTCTTTCGAAGTGTGTTGATGATAGAGGACTTGCCGGTGTTGGGGTAGCCGATGAACCCAACCGAAATCTGTTTCCGATTCGAGTGCAGAGACGCAAACTGCCGGAGCAGTTGGATCAGCGATCCCTTGCCGAATGAATTGTTAATCGAAGCGTGGAATGCGAGCGTCGGGTACTCCTTGGACATGTGGCGAACCCATGCCGCCTGGAACAGTCAGTGACTATTCAACCCACCATGCAAAGCAGATCATTGAAGAGAATGAGAATGTGTGAGATGCTACTAAGAGCACTGCTACGGAAACCGCTGATGGCAGTAAGCAGAACTCAACTCTAACAAAACACAGCCTTGCCCTATCGACAGCCTTCAAAACGAAGACATGTCTACTCAGACCTCAGGACGAGGATGAGCAACGGGCCAGCATTGATCTGCCAAAGCTGTAACAGACAATCTTCCATGGGCAGCAGACGCTGGGAAGAAGCCTTGACTAGCAATGGCACGGAATTCAACTGCAATAACAGGGGATGGGGAAACCAAAGGGAACTTACAGCCACCTTGGTGGGGACCAGATCGCACTTGTTGATCACAAACACGAGGTGCTTGTGCGGCGCTTCTTCTCGAATGTACTTTTCGATACTCCTGCACCGCGTTCCCTCCGGATCGCGCGCATCGAGGACATGAATGACCACGTCGGATGAGTCAATGACCTTGTACAGCTCGTTCCATATCCGCTTGCTCTGACCCTTGGAGAAAATGGCTTCGCGCGCGGTGCTAGTAACACCATCATCCTCTCCATCCTCACCTTTGCCGAGGGCCTTTGCCTGCTCTAGCCGTTCCTGGTACGAGTGTTGCATCTTCTCTGCTTCCCCTGCAAGGTCCTCCAGGGTGCTCACATCGAGCTTGACTCGCTTTCGCTGCGCCTTGGGCCCAAATGTATCACTGAACGGCGCCGATTCAATCGTCATCTTTGCCTGATGCTGCTTCAATCCGTTTATCCCTCCTTCCTTGTTATCCCGGATCAAGCTCATGGGGAGCTTGTTCGTCTTGAGCAGAACCTGGTAGGGATCCGACGTGCGCTCGGCAATGGCCTCACGGAAGGACGCCAGCGCCTCCTGCGAGATAACCCGGGAATTGCTGAACCATTTCCGGTGCGGTTCAATCCGGGCCATGGGCACTTCTTTCGACTGGTAGGCAGCGGCTTTGACGATATTCCCACGGGCATCGCGCTTCGGCTTGCCCTCCTTGTACATATTAAGGGTTCGCAACTTCTTCGCATCGCTGTAGATTGTCAATACACCGTCTGCAACTTGCGAATCAGAATATGTTTGAGCTCACCGATAGAAGTTTTCCCCTTTGACCTTGACATTGCCCATTCCATCTCCGGTCTTGCCCTGCCGTTCCCGGCGGGCAGCCTCTTTTTTTTGTGTTCCCATTGTGCTATTGGACGAGAATGGGAAAATAACGTGTAAAGACGAGAAAAGATTGAAGGTTGAAGGCCGCAAGACAAGCGGAAGAAAATAAAAATTCGGGCAACGCCAAGACTGGTGCACGGACCACATAAAAATCGCTGCAAGCTCGACTCTTACAACAGAGAAATCCCAGCGGCATCTCGTGCATCAATTACTCACAAAGCTGTGACCAACTCTTCACTCGACGGCCGCTTTTTGCGCTGTCAAGTTTTGAGCACAATGTCGCTCTACCGCTGCTGCCGCGCTGCCTCAGTGCAGGCCCGGCGATTCTCGACATCCTCCACGCTACGGGTTGGCCCCGAATCGCCAAACTTCATCGACGTGCCTCAAACTCTACAACCTGACCTGCCCTCGAAGCCCAAAGTCAAGGGCACTCTTCCCGTCCCTCGAGAACTTTTCCCCAAGCGGCGCCCAGACAAGGCAACATGGGCCTACGTCGCCGACGCCACACCCGAGCCCAAGACGCAGAAACCTATCCCGGAGAACGACCCGCACGCAGAGGAAATCGAATGGAGACGACGAATGGCCGAAGTCCGACGCCGCAACCTTCGTGAAGGTCTCGCCGAGCTGTACGAGCGGAAGACCACCACGGAAAAAAGGATGCAGAAGCGGAGCGCCGCCAAGCAGGCCCATCGAGAACGGATCCTGAACCAGCCGGAGCGTGAAGATGAGCGACTGACACGCCCTTCGGTTCCGGAGGCGATGAAGCCGCGCAAATTGGCGGTACTGCCGGATCCAGATCGGGAGGAACGCCTGGCGAGGGCACGACAACGCGTCGAGGAGAAGGTTCTGGAAAAGAAGATAGAGCGGCAGAGCTCGTTGCAGACGCTGTATATGAATGCGCGCCACTTTATCGTGACTGAGGAGCAACTCGCGAAGGAGATTGATCGAGTGTTCCCCGAGGGTGAGAACGAGGCCTGGCGCAGCGATCACCGCCCCGGGGAGAATATCTGGAACTTGGGTCTGCCGCCGACTATTCAGCAGACGGTCCAGAACCGGAGCAGCGAAACGGGCCGATGGACAACGATTCAGGATCGCGTGCAGAAGTTGGCAGAGGAAATCACCGGCGGCAAGATTTAAAGCGCGCTTTCCTGAACTCGATTGTATTATATACCATTGGGATTTTCTGTCATGTATGTACTTTATTCCTGAGAATTCGACTCATGTTCTACGATGGTCAGAGTCCATGGGACCTTGACTTCCAAGAACACCGACTCGGTTACTCCGTCCATTACAGTGTAAACGATCTGTGATGATCTGGTTGAGCAATAATATTCAAATATTTACCAGGATGGTATGTCGGAAGCTGTGCTCAACCACCAAATGTTTAATGACTTGATTAACTAAGTAGCTAGTCGCGCGGGGACGACGAAGTAATCCAGCTTCCGAGGCGTTCAAACATGCGGAGGGAGCTGCCTTAACAAAGCAAGGATATTTCTTATATTGTACCTTTGGATCATATCAATTTCCGAGTTGAGAGAAAGTGATGCTGCAGCATCGTCATTCCGTGATTACTCACTCATCACAGCCTTCTTCAATGGCAAATCGACCGGAGAAAAAGCGGCCGAATCAAAGCTGATGTGTGGTCTGATTCTCGCCACGTCTCTGCAGTTTCTAGACATTTCGGAATTCCATTCCGGAGCCAGAAATGCAACAGACGATAGATTTACCGTGCAAATCAGGCAAGTTTTTCAAGGTATCACGCGGAATACATGATTGTCCGTCGCTTGAGGTCGGTGAATGGATTGTCCAGAGCGTTCGTATCAGAGAAGGGAGAGTGTTAGGGCTAGACGTCGAACGCACCCTGCTCGGCGCAGAGGACTTCACTGCTGAGTTTTGAGGTTCAAATCCCTCTCTGAGAACCAATGGTCATTGTGCCATGCGAGATACAAGATGTTCTCAGTATCAGTTCCATGCGCGTAACGAGATGCGACGGGCAAATACGACTTCTGAAGCCAACGGCAAGATGATATCAGAATATTATTCCGGTTCCCTCTACGTTTCCGATGCCGTATCCCTGGTTCGAGGCCTGGCGCGGGAGATTTCCGACGCCGTCTCACGCGTTGCGACAGGCGTCTGGGCCAATGCATAATGACATATGCTGTCAATACAGCAACCATATGGCCTCCAGCCCAACCTCGGCCCTCAATTCACTTTCTGGCTCGAGGGTCCGATTGCTCATCATCGGCCGTCCAGGATGAATGCGCTCCCAGATCTGTCCGTTTATGCTCCGCCACTGGCCTTTCAACAACCAGAATGACTGCCTGATGACGATTTCCCGAACAACTTCCTTTTCCTGGACCTTTGTCTTCGGAGCGTTCTACATAGACCATATAACCGGGTTGATCTCATCCTGTTGTATGATTCTGATGGGACTTGCTGCTTCCATTTCGTCATTGTCCACCGCGAGAGCAGCTATCAACCCGGGCCCTTAACTGTTATCTTGCTGAATCGCAGTGGGCAGCAGTCACTGGGCAAGTCAACCGTCTTTCGGCTGGAATACGCTTCTGATGCAGGTCATCTGCTGGAAGATCAAAAACAACAAGCAGGCACCAGAAAGACGCATCTCAATCCAAGAGAACGGAACACCCTGTATCCCATCAGCGGTCTCGCTCGAGAGCTCGGCATGATGAAAAGAGTCGCTGCGATCGCCGTGTTCATGGCCGCGGCTGATGCCCTGGTGGCACGAGACACTGACTGTTGCTTCGATTTGATTGTTGGAGATGGAGGAGACACTGTCGGCCAGATCCCTGATGGTCAGGTTCGATTCGGCGGTGACCTACCGCAGTCACAGTTCTGCATCTCGTCCAACGGTACTATCACTGACCAAAATGGACGCGGCTGCATCCTCACCCGTAAGTCAATCCTTGTATTTATTGCCCTTCCTGTGCCTAACTCGTGCAGCACCCACAACGCAACTCCAATGTGATGCCGGTGCCGATGGTACGCCCGGGTTCTCTATAGACGACGACGGCAAGCTCCAATTCGGTGGAAACCGTACTTTCGTTGCTTGCCAGTCCGGTGAAAAGGGCGAATTGAACATATACGACAACCCGCCCCCTGAAGACGTGACCGGTTGCCGCAGCATTCAACTCATTGCTGGTGAATGTCAGGGCGTTGTTACAATAACTCCAACTTCAGTACCGACAACCTCGCCAACAACCAAAGTTCCTGGTGAGACGCCGAGTCCTCCAGGCGCTCCAGGTGGTCCAGGTCCGGGAGTTCCAGGCGGTCCCGGTGCTCCAGGTGCTGAGATCACGCAAGGCCCAGGCCGTCCCGGCGGTCCTGTTGTCCCTATCACACGTACTGCCACGACCATTGCTCCCACAGGACCTCCAGGCCTCCCGCCGTTCCCGATCTCGCCAGGTCCCGGGGGTCCGGGAGGCCCGGGCGTTCCCACTGATGGTTTGCCAGGAGGCCCAGGAACTCAAGGCCCTCCGGGCCCGGGAACTCAAGGTCCCCCCGGCCCAGGGGCTGAAGGTCCCCCGGGTCCAGGAGTTAGATGTCCGGGTCCGAAAGCCGGATGCCCTCCGGGTCCAGGTGCGGAAGGCCCTGGCGGCCCTCCCAGTCCACCATCCATCCCGGAGCCAGGTGCGCCGCCTGGCGGTGCCGGCGGTGGAGTTGGCGCCCCGTTCCCCAGTCACACCCCGACGCCTGTCGGCCAACCTTGTCCCACGGATATTGCACCCGGAAAATTCCAATGGCCTCATTTGATCATCCCAATTGACAAGACTGCACCATCCAATGCGCCCGGAACGTCATTCAACGGAACGATCACTACCACCATCTCGTCCATCTTCAACTTCGACCTGCCATCCAAGCTCGGCGGCAAACAATGCTCACTCAATTTCTACTTCCCGCATCAGGAGGAGCTCATCACCTCCGCCTTTACCTTTGATGGACGAGGGCTGTTTGATTTTGCGCAATTGGCGGCTCCAGCGTCCGAGGAGACGTGTTTCGACAATGCTCCAGCGATCAGCACCGATTTCGGTGCCATGGAGATGTCACCGGGGCACAATTACACGATTAGCAATTTCCCATGCCCGGCGGGAACTACGGTGGCGTTTGTCATCCGGGCTTCGGGGACCATTTCCTTTGACTGGTTCCAGGACTTCAATCCCTCTCCGTAAGTTCGCGTCTGTCCAATGATTTCCCTGGTCACTAACTGGACTTAGGATTGGGCTCTTCATCACGACCTGTTGATGGATCATGAGGGATCCTCGTAGTACTCCTTTGTACATGTCCACAGGGGGGAGCATGCAGTAGATGCAAAACGGGGGAGAACAAAGCAGGAGCATGCAGTCGATGGCACAAGGAAAGAACGATCGATTGTATGTAGAGACGAAAGACTCTTATTAGGATGGGCATTTCTTCATTCGACGGTTGCGACTAGCATCTGGGGCAAAGCCACCTTCCCTAACCATCGACGTCACGATACACATTGCCCGATTGGGTTCGCGTGGTTGACAGATTGGCCATCAACCTGAGGCAGGAACTTCAGGAAGAGAAAGACTTGTAATTTGTATCGATGATGATTAGGTAAGGAACTACACAAAGGGGCCTCAACACGGCTAAGAGCATTCCATAACTGTCAACATCAATTACTCATTTGAATAATGCGTCATTCCAGAAGCAGAAAACAACTGCACTAATGAGAGCGACTGCAATTACGTACGAGTACTTGTACAGATTATCTAAAATATAATTACTCCGTACTGTACTCGAGTCAAAAGACACAAGGCTGTGTGGCTTGGAACCCTTTTCTGTCAATCTGTCTACTTAACTAGTCGTGATTTGTTTGACCCACCAGAAACGGGACGGCGAAGCGCTCCCACTGCTCCAGCGTCAAAGGTTCAGCTGGGCGTGGTCGCGATCCAATATTCCCTACTAATTTTGAGTACTGTACTCCGTATCTAATAGTTTTAACAGACTTGCATCTTCACTCCTTTCTCCTTCAGTCATATCCTTTGGGTGACTTCTCCGGCGGCGTGGAGTCCGCGGAGTGCTGTTCGCAGAATGGGACAGCTCCCCAGAAAGCTTCCCTTCTCCAAGAAGCCGTTGACCCTCCGCGTTACTATTTCGTGCGTTTGTCCCCCACAGATCCCTTCATGGCGTGCAATGCGAAGTGCTGACTCTATCATCTTGTCGTGTTTAGCTACATTTTCGACTATGTAATCATCATGTGAGTATAAGTCGCCCGCCGCTTCCAATCGATCGTTCCCAGCCCGCTGATCGTCAGGCCGCGACAGCGCTCTCGCCATTGCATTCTTCATTCTCGACTCTGTCGAGCCCTACCATCAGCACTTCTCGCTCGAGAATAAAAGCCTGCAATATCCATACGCCGTCAAGGAACGCATCACAATAACGCAAGCAATCGCGGTATCGATTGGCGGCCCGATCATTGTGATCGCGATCTATACCCTCCTGATCGATGGCCTCTTCTCGCATCACAAGCCGTCGGGAAATTCGACGTCGACGCGGAGGAGATTGATGGGTCCGTATCGCCTCAAGGATCGGCTATGGGAGCTCAATTGCGGGATTTTGGGGTTATTGTTGTCGCAGGCCCTCGCGTTTGCCATCACCCAGGCCTTGAAGACGGCCTGTGGAAAGCCCCGACCTGATATCATCGACCGTTGCCAGCCGCGCCCGGGAAGTGCCGATGCACCCATTTACGGTCTGTCCAACTCGTCGATATGCACGGGGGATAAGAAGATCATCAAGGACGGGTTCCGGTCATGGCCATCAGGTCACAGCAGCTGTAAGTCTCCTGTCATTTCCCTAACGTGGGACCTCTGGTTGACGCGGTGTGCTTGGTAGCTTCTTTCGCAGGGTTGTTTTACCTCTCTTTGTACCTCTCCGGAAAGATGCACATCATGGACAACCGCGGCGAAGTTTGGAAGATGATTATTGTCTTGATCCCAACATTATCGGCAGCCCTGGTGGCGGTGACTCGTATCATGGATGCACGTCATCACCCATTCGACGTCATCACTGGATCGATGCTGGGCGTCTTCACAGCCTATGTGTCGTATCGCCAGTACTTCCCGCCGCTCTCAGAGCCCTGGCGAAAAGGGCGTGCCTATCCTATCCGTAGTTGGGGAACGACACCGGAACCGCCTCGATATGCCGAGCGGTTGCACGGATCCGAGGACGATGGTGTGCCCCTGCGCGATGGTGACGAAGAGCGCATCCCTGTCGCAAACCCTCGGCAAGATAGCTTCCGCACGTCTCCCAACCTCCGTCATCCTGCAGCGTTGACTCCGGCAGTGTACGCCCGACGTCAACGTGACTGTGATGGGTACTCATCGTCCTCCAGCGAGGACGTAGCCACTGGTTATGAAATGACCACCCCGCAGTACGGACCAATGACGCGGCTGGAGTCATCCGATTCGCAGTATGATCCATACCGAGCTGAGATGGGATACCAATCGCGATCGGAGTTGCAATCGCCTGCGCCGCCTGTTGAGCCGGTTCCTGCAGCATCAAGGTCGCTGGCTGGGAGCAAACGACCACTTGATGAACAGTGACACAACTACCATGGAGGCAAACTATCTGCATTGTATTTGCTTTTTCAGGGTTGGAGTTTGTTGCATCCGGTATCACGGTGAACATACGTGCCGCTTGATTTCTGTTGAACTCAAGTTCTCTAGCATATCCGATTGAGCATGGGATCTGGTCACTTTTGCCTATCTTTGACACGAAGATTCTTTACGATATGGGAAACTCTGATGCTGTAGATTTGAATGGATGATTGTCGCTCATGCTCCTCCTACTCCCTATGATAATTGGTGATTGTGTCCAC
Source organism: Thermomyces dupontii (assembly GCF_041956625.1). Taxonomy (NCBI): domain Eukaryota; kingdom Fungi; phylum Ascomycota; class Eurotiomycetes; order Eurotiales; family Trichocomaceae; genus Thermomyces; species Thermomyces dupontii. The sequence goes on along the minus strand of NW_027192308.1, from coordinate 1,551,899 downwards.
TCATGCGTAACTAATGCTCTGATCCAGATGGCTCTTCTGTGGCAACGATGTACGGAGTAAAACAATCCGAGATAAAATGCGGGCGCCCCTCCGGTTATCACGAATATTCTCATCTTGATCATCAGAAATCTTCAGTTTATGAACCTTTATGTCCAAGAGTCAATCGATCAATGCAATGTTTTCAGCGAATTACAGCTGCAGCAAGCGGACATAGAGATTGGCCGAGTTTATCAAATCTTAACCCTAACCCTAAATCCTTCTGATAGGAACCAACATTTCAGGGTCGACCAATCGACACTTCTCTTTCCTTATGGTTTGTAGCTGCTCGTACATGTTCGAACCCTTATTATTGTCCACAACTGTCCTCGACTGTGCCCGGGCCTGGGATCTTTATGTGGGTTTCCGGGCTATGGATGCGACTCCTTGAAATTGGCAGCTCTGGATTCGGAGTCATACCTAGGTAATTGCCTAGGTATTCTAAGCCCTCGGCCCTAACAATGCTCCGTTGATGCTAGATACAGTACCACGAGCTCATCCTTGGAACCATCCTTCTCTTCTGATCACCTGCTCGGGGACAGCCTTTTTGGCGACACGACAATGACGAACAGGCCAGCGGTTACTAGGTATTGAGCATCTCGTACGGTTGATAGGTCCCCTCCGCAGAGGGGGGATGAAGTGTGCGTCCTCAGAAAGAAATGGATGTGCTACCGGTGTGGTGAATATATATCCATTAGTAGTAAGGGTACCCCCGACGGCCTCGCCCGACCCCTTTGTCTACCGACCTTCCGGTTGCGGCGCTCTTTGATCTGTCGCCTTTCAAGTTTCTAGCCGGCTAGGCCTAATGCCAGCAGCGGTGTTGTTATTTTGGGCTTTATTTAATCAATGCATTGATGGTGTGACGCCACACTGGCTTCGGGACACTCATATATAGGCTGCAGAGTTGCTCCCTCAAGAGTCAACTTCTGGACTCTCTTGCATGTCTTTTTTTTTTTTTTCAAGCAAGCGTTTGTGAGATCTGTCACTCAAACAACCGCAAGGTAAAAAACCGGGTGTTGGAAATATGCCTTTTGCATCCAAATCCAAAGAAAGGTGGTTCAGGAAGAGACAAGCCGCCCTATCCGACGGCGATGGAGTTTCTGCGACGTCTCCGCCTTCTCGACAGGTTCAAACGTCGACGACAACAATGGCCTCTCTGAGTTCTCCAAGGAAGGGCGTTCATGCATTACCGACACTAAGTACAAGTGCCTCGTCCCTTGACCTTCAAACTCCGAAAGACATTTCGGGAGACTCTTCTCATCGGCCGAGCGAAGTCCTGGATATCTGGCCTCGGGCTTACAAGATTTTGCAAGACCGAGAGCCCGAGCTAGTAGAGGACTACAAGAAGCACCTGGCTTCGCTGCAGGGTGACAGAAACTCAAAACATCTGTCGGTTGAGACGACCGTAAGCCGGCTCATGCACGACTTTGAAAAGAACCAATGGCGAGTCTCGCTACTGGACAAGGATATCATTATTCGGCAGCACGTCGAAAGGCTCACAAAGTTTCTCTTCCGGTCAGACTCGCTGGTCCAGGCCGCCGTGTCGAGTCAGCCATACGCCGCATTGGCATGGTCCGGAGCGTTCTTATTTCTCTCGGTAAGAAAGCTTCGGTGAATTCAACGGGCATATGCTGACTTTGGGAGCTACTTACTAGCGCTACGTCAATGAATGCATCGATGCTAAAAGGATTCAATTCGCTCTGCGATGTCCAAGTATATTGGGAAATCGTGGAGAAACAGAGTCGAGATTAAACCAAGAAGGGGGTCAAAAAAGGAAAAAAAAAAAAAAAGAAAAAGACATCAACGAAAGAAAAGAACAGGGAAGAAAATCGGAAAATGGTACAAGGAAACCCAATGTATCTGTATCTTCCACCCCTCTTCCCCAACTTTGCTGTCAGAATCGTAAGCTCTATGTCGTCGAGTTGCTCTCTTCTTTCATCTTGTCTTGCGCCGTTCCAACGACGGACCTTCCGCCCAATGCAATCAACGGCCGCAAGCCCGGTCGAACCCAAAACCAAAGCGCCAACAAAGGAAAATATGCAAACCCCAAATGAACCCAAATACCCAATCCCAGTCACCATGGAAACTCGGAAAGTCAGTTCATCCAGCGGGACTTAAAACGTCATACAACTCAATCACGTGACCAATGTACAATCTCTAGAAGAGCTGGGATGACGGAAGAGAAACTCCCTTGTCCACTTCCACACACACTGGCACCATGAACGGGACATATAGTACAGACGCCGTCGAGCCCCCGCGACCCCCTCCAGATCCAGTCGAGCGACCGCCGACACCCCCACCACCACCTCCGCCGGAGGACTCGCTGCCTCCGCCGCCGCCAAACGATAGTCGGACTGATGGTAATGGTGATGCGCCTCCCCCCCCTCCCCCGCCGCCACCGCCGCCGCCCGCCGAGGAAGGGGAAGGTCCGCCGGCGAAGAAGCAAAAGAAGAAGGTTGGTTGGGGAGGAACAGCGGCGCCGAAGCCGCTGAGTGTTATCCGAACCAAGAGCGCTCTGTCGACAGACGTCATCAAGGACCTGGTGCAGAGCTACATGCAATACCTGCTTGAGCGAGGGACTCAGGCTGCAGCCAATGAGTACATGACACTGGATCGAGAAGTTCACGGCCCGGCGTCAGTATCGCAGACCAATCGTGCAGGCGATGCTCAAAAGGCCACACCAGGCACGGCCTGGCCAACGCCAACGCCAGATCCCGCGGCCGCAGCCGCAGCAAATCCACAACAGGCGTATGCCTACTACCAGCAGCAGGGCGTTCCCCAGCAGCCGGTCAACGGAGCGGTCAGTCCAGCTACTTTCCCCATGTTCAATTCCTGGTTGCTAATTTTTGTCCACAGGCTCAGCCTCATCCTGTCCGATACTGATCGATCTTGTTTGATGTAGAGTGGTTTTTACGTCCCTTTTCCCCCTTGCAGTAGAGCGAGACGACACTGACCTTGTATTAACATCATTACTACTACCTGGTTGTGTTCTTGATATCCGTCCTCCAGGTGGTGTATCTGGTCACCTTGGCCTGACGGATACCGAGATGCAGCAGAACTATGAGGCTGGACAGCGATGTGGCGATGAGAATGACATCCTCAATGGGAAGCCTACCGGAGCGCTGCGGGTCAGCCTCGGTGCGATGAGCAGCTGGAGTGATGTGAAGTCCTTTGTTGCATTCATCGAGCAATAGGATGACCGTCGAAGAATTGCGGAACGTTTGAAGAGCATGGAGCACCGAACATACCTGTGGCTCCATCTGACGTTTAAGACCATCGAACAGGAACTGGGAAAATATTACAAGCTGTCAGACATGGAAACAATTCTCTCTGATATTCCCTCCCAGGTATCGGAAGCATATGAGAAAATTCTGAACAGGAGCGAGCATAAGCACGAAACAGAGACTCTTCTGCAGATTGTCCTGGCGGCGAAACGCCCCCTGACGCTCGATGAAGCGAACATTGCTTTGACGATGGCCTTGAAGAGCGAACGATTTGACTCCCATTCCGCGTTAAAATCGAACATGTGTCCCCGCAAAAGCTTCAAAGACACGGTGAGATATTTGTGTGGACTCTTAATCGGTGTGTATGACTCGAAACTTTTGTTCATCCATCAAACAGCCAGGGAGTTTCTCATCCATCGGGAACGGAGGGGCAACTGGCAGGGCCGTTTCAATCTAACAAGAGCACATGGCAAGATGGCATTGATTTGCTTGGAGTACCTGTCTTACTTGGATGAGGAGCAGTCTGTCTGGGATATCAGGGAAGATTGTCCACTGGCGGAGTACTCTTCAGAATACTGGACAGACCACGTCAAAGTCGCGGAGACAGAAGAGGATGTGCAGGAAGGTGTCTTGAACTTCTTTCTTGAGCAAAAACAGGCCTACGCCGTTTGGGGTGAACTACTTCGCGATCAGTCCGAACGGATGGCAATCGGGAGCGAAATGGCTCCTCCGTTGTATTACGCATCGGCAACAGGTCTCGTGCGCATCGCAGACCTACTGTTGAAAAGTGGTGCCGATGCCAACGCACAAGGCGGATACTATGGCAGTGCTCTCCAGGCTGGATCTTACGATGGAATCATGGAATTGGTGCAACTGCTGCTGGATAAGGGTGCTGATGTCAATGCACAAGGCGGCTACTTTGGCAACGCTCTTCAGGCGGCTTCTTATCGAGGAGACGAGGAACTGGTGGAATTGCTACTGAAACGAGGTGCTGATGTCAACGCGCAAGGCGGCAAGTATGGCACTGCTCTCCAGGCTGCTTCTAGCGAGGGTCACATCGAATTGGTGCAGTTGCTGTTGGAAAGAGGAGCCAATGTCAATGCTCAAGGTGGCGAGTATGGCAATGCTCTTCAAGCTGCTTCTCTCGTCGGATGCAAGGAGTTGGTAGAGCTGCTGCTGGACAGAGGTGCTGACGTCAACGCACAAGGCGGCGAATATGGCAATGCTCTCCGAGCTGCTGAAATTGTGGGCAATGATGAGGTTGTGAAGCTGCTATTAGAGAGAGGTGCCAATGCCAATGCACACGGTGGTCACTAGGAGGTAGTACTCTTGCTACCGCTCCATCGACTGCTTCAAACAGAGCAGAATGATTACTAGTACTCTCGAAGAATGGTCCTCAAAAGCGGTTCTTGTTCATACGACTGTTCTCACAAGATTTGGCCGGCTAAACACTGTATGTCATACATATACTACTGTTCTCAGATCTGTAGTAGCGTAGGGTATACTCGCAATTCAAGTGCGTCGTGGCCATGCCGGGCGGTACTCCGCACATCGTTATCAACATTCATATGCCTCGGTGAACGAAAAGAGCGACAATTTATCCAAGTTCTTAGATCGTTCTCGTACGAAGTAGATAAACGCTATGTTCTAGGTTGACTTCATAACTCTAATGTGAATCTCTTGTTAGGGAATTTGACTGAGAAATTTCCAGGGTTTTCTCTCTTAGCATGCACGTGTCGTGGACTCGTGGGGAAAAAAGCGATGGCTGGGGATCGGAGAAAGGGACCTTGTTCGTCTGTTTCTTGATGATTGGCCCAAATCCATCAAATCTAACATCTCCGATCCAATTCTGAGCCTATCCCAGGCCAGTTGGCGACTTCGTGTTTTTTTCCCAGCCTCCGGCTAGCGGAGCCGGAGGTGTTAGGGAACTAGGGATAAACACCCAGCCCCCCGAATTAATTGATCGTCCTTGGGATCGCACTTTGTATGAGGACGAAGAAAATCGTACCTGCAGATACTGTTGTCTCTTTCCTGTCATTCCTTCTCGAAATTCCGCTCTTTTCCATCAACGGACACTTGGGCCATCATCAACGGGTCGATCTTTCATGCATCTGCAGTGAGATCCATCGCAGTCCCCGCACTGGCCCCGTTGTTACGACTAGTCACAAATAAGTCACAAATAAAGAAAAAAAAAAAAAAAAAAAAAAAAAAAACCTAAAAAAGGGACTACATGCATACAAGACGGTGCAGCTAGAGTTTGAGTGCTGTCACATTCCAGACGACCGTCACCATGCTGGGTGAGATTCTGTTCATCTTCTGGCGACTGGTGGAGATTACCTTCCTAATCCCCATCATCGGGATGCTGGTGAGTCATCGGCGAATCTCATGTATTCATGCCCGGCGCAACTAACGGTCGTCCCGCTCCAGGCCTACTTCGTCGATGGCTACCTCAGGGCAAACCAACTCACTCCGAGCTACATCCTGGTGCTCTTCATCGTCAGCACCATCGCCGTGTTCTGGTGCCTCGATACCCTCATCCGTCTGGGCAACACTCGCCGCTCCGCCAGCTTTGTCGCCTTTATCGATCTGTGCTTCTTTGGCGCATTCATCGCCGGCGTCTACCAGTTGCGCTTCATCGCCAATGCGGACTGTGCCCATTGGGACGGCGGGAGCATCGAGGTGTCGCTGGGCCCCTTCGGGTTCAGCTTCGACGCTGATTTTGAAACCCCGAGTTTGAACAAGACGTGCTCGATGTTCAAGGCGAGCTTTGCCATGGGGATCATGGAGGTTGTCTTCTTCACATGGACGGCGTTCTTTGCCTTGTGGATCCATCGCCATCACCACGGGAAGAAAGAGGTCACCGAGACAGTCGTGCGCAGGCGAAGTCATAGCAGTCGCCGGGGGCACCATCGCCGGCCGTCTAACCGGCATCATTATGTTGTTTGACGACTTTTAGATGACGATGATGAACTCGGTTACGTACCAGTCATGATTTTCACGACTTGATGATGATACGATCGATGTACGCTTTGACGTCTCAGATGTAAGGATATGCTTAGTTTATGACCTTATGCAATGATGATTTATGAATGACTACGGAGTATGCCCATCAAAGAAACATTTCTCGACTTTCACAGTGCTCCAGTTGATCCAGTTACAATAAACATCATCAACCCTAACCCTAAAGGGATTCTGCCGAGGCTTTGATGGATATCTTATCGATAAGAGATAAAAGCATTATCAAATTGCGGGGAGATAACCAATATACCAGCTCAGTTCTTCGCAGTCTTCACAGCTTAGCTTGATGAACCATGTCAGTTTCTTTGCCAGAGTCATTTCCCGAATGCTATCCCGAACCAATAGAGCGCATCCGACAGCGTGAATATCCCCAACTCAAAGGTATACCTGCCCCTACCAGTCCAAAGCCCAAGTTGATAAGCCATATGCAGATGTTGTGTACCTCGACCATGCCGGCGCCACCCCCTACGCCAACTCGTTGATCGAGTCGTACGCTCGGGATCTGACTGCAAGTCTCTACGGGAACCCGCATTCCGTCTCGGCATCCTCCCAACGAACAACTAGTCGAGTTGACGATATCCGGCTTCGGGCGCTGAGGTTCTTCAACGCCGACCCCGATGTTTACGACCTGGTGTTTGTTTCGAATGCCACGGCTGGCGTCAAGCTGGTGGCAGATGCCATGAGGGATGGCACTAGTGGCGAGTCGGGTACCAGAGGTTTCTGGTATGGGTATCATGCCGACTCGCATACAAGTCTCGTCGGGGTCCGCGAAGTAGCCGAGCTGGGGGTCCGCTGTTTTGCGTCAGACGACGAAGTCGCAACCTGGATTTCGGAGGACGATGACAACAAGAAAGGAGTGCTGAGGCTATTCAGTTACCCGGCTCAGTCGAATATGAATGGTCGGCGACTGCCGTTGCGCTGGTGCGAGGAGATCCGGCGGTCAAAAGCGCATACGTGGACGCTGCTGGACGCTGCAGCTTATGCAGCTACCGCGCCGCTCGATCTCGGGGACCCGTCGATCGGCCCCGATTTCGTGGTCCTCAGCTTCCACAAGATCTTTGGCTTCCCCGACCTTGGCGGGTTGATTGTCCGAAAAGATGCAGGACGTGTCGTCTTTCCGCATCGACGATACTTTGGCGGTGGGACAGTGGACATGGTCGTCGCCCGCGGCACGCAGTGGCATGCGAAAAAGCAGGTTTCACTTCACGATCAGTTGGAGGATGGGACGCTGCCTTTCCACAACATCATCGCGCTTGACCATGCCATGACGGCGCATGAACGGATTTTCGGATCAATGGCCAATATTGCTGCTCATACCAGAATTTTGGCTCGCTACTTATACCGCACACTTTCTCAATTCGAAAACTCGAAGAATAAGTCAGTGTGCCGCTTTTATGTCTCGCCAGGGGCCAACTACGATGATTCTGCAACACAAGGGCCGATCATTGCATTCAACTTGCGGGACAAAAGCGGGAATTGGATCGGCGGGTCGGAAATTGAAAGGCTTGCTTCGATCAAAGGTATTCACCTTCGGTCCGGCACTCTCTGCAATCCAGGTGGTGTATCTGGTCACCTTGGCCTGACGGATACCGAGATGCAGCAGAACTATGAGGCTGGACAGCGATGTGGCGATGAGAATGACATCCTCAATGGGAAGCCTACCGGAGCGCTGCGGGTCAGCCTCGGTGCGATGAGCAGCTGGAGTGATGTGAAGTCCTTTGTTGCATTCATCGAGCAATTTTTCCTTGCCGGCACCGCACTCGCGGCGCCGAGTCGGGGCATTACCCAGGCACACGACAGGTTCTGCATCGAGAGCCTTCACGTGTACCCGATCAAAAGCTGCGCGGCGTACAACGTGCCTCCAGACGTCCCCTGGCAGATCACCCGCGAGGGTCTGGCCTGGGACCGGGAATGGTGCATCGTCCACCAGGGCACGAACACGGCGCTCAGCCAGAAGCGATATCCGCGCATGGCTCTTATCCGGCCATCCTTCGACTTTGCGCGCGGCACTCTCCGCATCTCAACACCGGATGGCAAATCCTTGGAGATCTCTTTGGCGCGGGATGATGATGGGTTTGAGGCCACGACAACAATGCAGTGTGGAAACCGAAACTCGCAACCGAAGCTGTCCCGAGTGTGCGGCGACACAGTGACCCTGCAGGTGTCGACCTCTGTGGCCGTTTCGTCATTTTTTTCTGATTTCCTAGGCGCGCCATGCACTCTGGCCCGACTGCCGCCGCGGACGTCCTCGCGGTACTCCAAAACCAGGCACGCATCCCGTACGCCGACAATGCCCGGAGCATTCCCCACCCCTCCCGATGAGAAACACACGATTCTCCTTTCCAACGAAAGCCCTATTCTCCTCATCTCCCGTTCGTCGGTGAATCAATTGAACAGGGAAATCCAATCAGCCTCTCAATCCCACATAACTTCCAGCAAAGTCATCAATATACCGGCAGCCGTTTTCCGTGCCAACATCATTGTCACCGAGAACCCACCAGACTACCCTGTCGACGAGAGTTCCGTGCGCTCTGAACGTCCTTATCTGGAAGATAAATGGACGAGTCTCCATGTCGGTGCGGACGGCATCCCGTTTGACGTCCTCGGGTCGTGTCAGCGGTGTCAGATGGTGTGCGTGGACCAGTCAACTGGCGAGCGCCGGGACGAGCCGTATTCGACCCTTGCCAGGACAAGGAGGATGAATGGCCGGGTCTGGTTCGGTCGGCATTTGGCGTTGGGGGCTTCAGCATGGGAGGACTTTGAGGAGTCCAGTTTGGCTATCCGCGCTGGCGATGTGGTGATTCCATGCTACGACTGAGCCCTTTGTCTGGCAGGAAAAGGAAAAGGGAAGAGACGTCTAAGAACCGTTGAATCATTGTTAGTATATACACATAGTAGTACATGCAAACGAGCCTCGATCCCATCCGAATGTAAATTGGCGATAGTAAAACACAATCTCGTCACGGAAGCATGAAAACCGCAGCGATGAAACAAAGATTCCATCACCGCTTGGGCCACTTCTTCCAACCCCGACCATGACCTTTCTACAACGGCGTCAGCGTCATTGATGCAACAAAAAAAAGTAGACAAAACAATAAAGGTTCTTACCTCCTTCCATTCCCTGATCAACTCGGGCATCTCCAGCATCGCCTTCTTCCTCTCCTCGAGCCTCGACTCCAACGTACGCTCCCACTTGTGACCCTTGACCTTCTGTCCGATACCCGTTCCCTTGATCGCGAGGCCGCGCTCGGCGCGACGCAGCTCTTTGTACGTGGTCGACTTGCGGCTCGGAGGCAACAGCTCTTCAACGCCGTACTTCTTGGCCAACTTGACGAGGTCGGCCTGCTGGCGGAGACCGTATCGGGGCCCCCACCATCGCGAATTGGGGCCCTTCCGCGGGAGGAATGGATTCGGGTGCTCCGGGTTGGAGTAGAGGAATGCCCGCGATGGGGACCAGGCGGTGGGATCCGCCGGTTTGGCACCCTTGGCGTCGCGCGATGGCGTGTACGGTGAGGGCAGATTGCTCTCCGTCGGTGTCGAGTTCTCGCCCTCAGTGGTAGTCGTCGGCTTGTTCTCAAGAGTTGGACGAACTGGAGAGACGAGCTGAGAGTAAATCTGTGGAGGGTACTTGGCGAAGAAATTGCGCAGCCGCGCTGGAAGTTTCGACACCACTTCGTGTGATGTCTGGGCCGCCTGTTGGGCCGACATTGTGAATGTGCAATGTCGGAGACGAGGAATTGGGCCCTTCGAACAATCGGAATGTTGAACAGTCGACTTCTCGTTTCTCTGATCGATGAAAGCTTCAATCCGGGAACCATTCGAAAGTCTAAGCGTCACGCTAACCTGTTTCGGCAGTAACGTATTTCTGCCTCAGGAATCAATCGTCCATATGAGGAGGGCCAAATCCCACTCTTCCACTGGTTTCTCCCTCAGACTCAGTTGTTCTCTCCCCATCGCTCACGCCGGTCGCATTCTTTTCATCTCGCAAAATTCGGTCTAGGACTTAGTGTATGGTTCTGCTTGTTTTCACCTGATCTCATCGCAATCATGGCCGATTACAACTACGGCGGCACAGAGGAAGAGAATGCCGAGCTGAAGAAGCTGGAAACTGAGCTGGTGCGTTAGTCCTACATGGCTCGATTCTCTGTCCACTGGTTTGTTTATGCTGATGGTTCCCCTATCGTATAGGCCGAAGATTCCGACAACTTCGAGACATGGGAAAAGCTGGTTCGTGCGGCGGAGAACCTGGAAGGTGGAATCAACCGCAACTCGAGTCCTCAAGCCATCACCACAGTCCGAAGCGCATATGATCGATTCCTGGCCAAGTTCCCGCTGTTGTTTGGTTATTGGAAGAAGTATGCCGACCTGGAGTTTTCCGTGGCCGGAACCGAGGCTGCCGAGATGGTGCGTGGAAAGACATTTTTCTCCAGGCGTGAGTGAAGTTAGCATTGTTGACCTGCGATTTTCCAGGTCTATGAGCGAGGCGTTGCCAGCATCTCCACCTCGGTCGACCTCTGGACCAACTACTGCGCCTTCAAGGTCGAGACGAATCACGACAACGATGTCATTCGAGAGTAAGTACAAGACACGTTGGCCTCCTTTCCCTTAACCTTTTTACCGACGCAGCGCGAATTTTGCCTGTTTGTTACCGATCAAGAGTTTTCCCGAGTTAGACGCTTGATTTTTTTGAGAGTTGGGAAAAGACGAGTCTAGATGATGGGTGAGATCGCTCGTCTACCGCCAGCTTGCCTGGGATCATACTTCTTACCCATGACCTTTTCTCCCAGGCTGTTTTCTTGCTTGAAAGAATCATCCCAGCCGTAGACATTCAACCAACCTACCCTCTGATCGGATCCTCGTTCAGTTTCTCACACGATGGGAGATTGATCGCCCTTGGTCACCCAGTTCATCAGCCATGGTCGACCTTGCTCATGTTTGCCATACCTAGCCTCCTCCTTTCATAGTTACCTCCTTTCTTGTATGTGGGATGGTGATGGCTGACTAACGGATGTCCAGGCTGTTCGAGCGAGGTGCCAGTTGTGTCGGGTTGGATTTCCTCGCCCATCCTTTCTGGGACAAGTACATCGAGTTTGAGGAGCGGTTGGAAGCATATGATAGGATCTTTGCCATCCTTGGCCGCGTGATTCACATTCCAATGCATCAGTATGCCAGGTATTTTGAGCGATACCGGCAGCTGGCTCAGACACGGCCAGTCAATGAACTGGCCCCTCCGGATGTCGTGGCTCGGTGTCGAGCAGAGGTCGAGGCTGCATCCGGGCAAGCCGCACCCGGCGCCAAGGCCGATGCGGAGATTGAGCGAGACCTGCGACTGCGTTTAGATGCATATCACCTGGAGATCTTCTCCCGAACGCAGACAGAGACTACCAAGCGGTGGACGTATGAGTCAGAGATTAAGCGGCCATACTTCCATGTAACGGAGTTGGACGAAGGCCAGCTTGCCAATTGGAGACGATATCTCGACTTTGAGGAGGCAGAGGGCGACTATATCCGGTGCCAATTCCTCTACGAAAGATGCCTGGTCACATGTGCCCACTACGAAGAGTTTTGGCTGCGGTATGCGCGGTGGATGGTGGCTCAGCCCGGCAAGGAGGAAGAAGTGAGGAATATCTACCAGCGGGCAAGCTCTATCTTCGTCCCCATTGCGCATCCGACGGTGCGGCTGCACTATGCGTACTTTGAGGAGATGATGGGGCGGGTTGACATCGCCAAGGACATCCACCATGCCATTCTCATCACTCTGCCCAACCATGTCGACACCATTGTATCTCTGGCGAATCTCTGCCGCCGTCATGGCTCGCTCCAGGATGCCATTGACGTCTACAAGACCCAGATTGAGTCACCACAATGTGACGTGCAGACCAAGGCGTCGCTCGTGTCTCACTGGGCCAAACTTCTGTGGAAGGTCAAAGGCTCTGCCGAGGAAGCCCGGCAGGTGTTCAAACAGAACCAGAAGCATTACTTGGACAGCCAGACATTCTGGACCAGTTACCTGACGTTCGAGCTTGAGCAGCCGACCAGCTCCTCTACGGAGTCTGCGCAATATCAACGCATTAAGCAGGTAGTGGATGATATCCGAACCAAGAGCGCTCTGTCGACAGACGTCATCAAGGACCTGGTGCAGAGCTACATGCAATACCTGCTTGAGCGAGGGACTCAGGCTGCAGCCAATGAGTACATGACACTGGATCGAGAAGTTCACGGCCCGGCGTCAGTATCGCAGACCAATCGTGCAGGCGATGCTCAAAAGGCCACACCAGGCACGGCCTGGCCAACGCCAACGCCAGATCCCGCGGCCGCAGCCGCAGCAAATCCACAACAGGCGTATGCCTACTACCAGCAGCAGGGCGTTCCCCAGCAGCCGGTCAACGGAGCGGTCAGTCCAGCTACTTTCCCCATGTTCAATTCCTGGTTGCTAATTTTTGTCCACAGGCTCAGCCTCATCCTGTCCGATACTGATCGATCTTGTTTGATGTAGAGTGGTTTTTACGTCCCTTTTCCCCCTTGCAGTAGAGCGAGACGACACTGACCTTGTATTAACATCATTACTACTACCTGGTTGTGTTCTTGATATCCGTCCTGACTCCTATCTAGATGTCTTCAGGCTCAAGAGCTACGTGGGTTGATCGCCTGTGTAAGCAGATAAGACCTTTTGCTGGGGTTGAACAGGTATAATGAACGACAAGAGTGTCTCCATTGAGCGGTGCCTACACAAAGTTCTTACTGGCCATGTTGCTCTCATCTAGCTGCTAGTACTTGCTGAACAGCACTTTGTTCCAGCACTAAGGACTATGGATCACAAGTACATCGTAAGCAGAACAGACAAGGAAGCTTCCGTGAAGCATCAGATGAATGACCTCTGCAGCATACTCCTGTCCGAAACGATACAAGGAGCGGGGCTGCATCAGTACTGTACTGTTTGGGTACTGGTGTTGGTATCGGCGCCTCTCTCTAACAACAGCTGCACAACCTTATCATGTCCGCAATCTTTAGCAGCCTGGAGAGCATTACCATATTTGCCACCTTGGGCGTGGACATCAGCGCCTCTCTCCAGCAACAGTTCCACGAGTTCCCAGGTCCCATCAACACAAGCAGCCTGGAGAGCATTGCCATAGTACCCGCCTTGTGCGTTAACATCAGCACCTCTCTCCAGCAGCAACTCCACCAGTTCCTTGTTTCCCCAAATAGAAGCAGCCTGGAGGGCATTGCCATACTGGCCGCCTCGTGCGTTGACATCTGCATCTCTCTCCAACAGCATCTCCGCAAGCTCCTTGTTTTCACTGAGACAAGCGACTTGGAGAGCAGTGCCATACTCGCCACCTTGTGCGAGTACCTTGGAATCGACACCAATATCCATGAGCAACTGCACCAGTTCGTTGTGGCCCTCACCAAAAGTAGCCTGCAGAGCATTTGCCATCCTCTACGCCTTGTGCGTTGACGTCGGCACCTCCCTCCAACAGCAGTCGCACAACCTCCAGGTGACCTCCCTTCGAGGCTGCGTGGAGAGCAGTACCATGTTCTCCACCTTGCGCACTGACATCGGTACCGCTGTCCAGCAACAGCTCCACTACTTCCTTGCTTCCGGTATAAGAAGCAGCCTGGAGGGCAGTGCCGTACCTTCCGCCTTGTAGGTTGGTATCGGCACCATGTTTCAAAAGTAACTTCACCAGTTCACCAGTTCCTTGTTGCCAGTAGCAGAAGCAGCTTGGAGAGCACAGCCATAGTGCCCACCTTGTGCATTGACATCGGCACCGCTGTCCAGCAACAGCTCCACCACTTCCTTGCTTCCCGTATAAGAAGCAGCCTGGAGTGCATTGCCATATTTGCCGCCTTGTGCGTTTATATCAACACCTCGCTCCAGCAGCTTAACCAGCTCCCTATGTCATCGATAACAAGCGGCCTGGAGAGCATTGCCATAGTATCCGCCTTGCACATTGACTTCGGCGCCTTCTTCTAGCAACAGCTCCACAAGTTCCTTGTTTCCGTTGAAACAGGCAGCTTGAAGAGCATTGCCATACGCACCGCCCTGTGCATTGACATGCGCACCTCTTTCCAGGAGCAACTGCGCCAATTCTTTGCCGTCCGTGAAAGAGGCGGCCTGAAGAGCATTACCGTACTCGCCGCCTCGTGCATTGACATCGGCGCCTTCTTCCAGCAGCAGCTGCACCATATCCTTGTAGCCCCGAAAAGCAGCGGCCTGAAGAGCGTTGCCGTACTTGCCCCCTGTTGCATCGATATCAGCTCTCCTCTCCAATAGTATCTTTGCAATACGCTGGAGACCCGCTGCCGATGCATAGTATAATGGAGGATTCATCGGGCCGCCACGCCTCGGATATTGGACCTCTGGGAATCAAGGTCAAAGAGATTCCCCCAAACTGTGAGCGCCTGCTTGTCCTCAACGAAAAAGTGTAAGATACACTCCTGCACATCCTTTTCCGTCTCCGCAAACCTCGCGTGGTCCATCCAGATCTCTGAAGAGTATTCCGCCAGAGGACAATGTTGCTTGATCTCATATTATAATTTCTGGTCATCCAGCAAAGACATGTACTGAAGGCAAATCAATACCATCTTTGCGTGTGATCTCGTCAAATCTACCCGGCCCTGCCAGTTACCCTTCCGTTCTTGATGAATGAGAAATTCCCTCGCTGTTTGGTGGATAAAGAAACAGTTTGTCCTCATAGACAGTTATGAAGGGTCCGCACAAATCTTTCACTGTGTTTTTGAAGCTCTCTCGGGGCCACATCTTCGATTCTAACGCTGAATATGAGTCACATCGTCCGTTTCCCATGGCTATCGTCAAAGCCACGTTCGCTTCATCAAGGGTCAAGGGACGTTTCGCAGCCAGAACAATTTCAAGGAGAGTCTGGGTTCGAAGCTGGTCCTCACTTCTGTTCAAGATTTGCTCGTACACTTCTGACACACGGGAGGGCAGATCAGAGAGGAGCGCTTCCACGTCCACGTCCGATCGCCTGCCGTACTTTCCTGGACGCTGTTCAATCATGCTAAACGTCAGATGGAGCCACAGGTACGTGCGATGGAGCTGAAGAAGCTGGAAACTGAGCTGGTGCGTTAGTCCTACATGGCTCGATTCTCTGTCCACTGGTTTGTTTATGCTGATGGTTCCCCTATCGTATAGGCCGAAGATTCCGACAACTTCGAGACATGGGAAAAGCTGGTTCGTGCGGCGGAGAACCTGGAAGGTGGAATCAACCGCAACTCGAGTCCTCAAGCCATCACCACAGTCCGAAGCGCATATGATCGATTCCTGGCCAAGTTCCCGCTGTTGTTTGGTTATTGGAAGAAGTATGCCGACCTGGAGTTTTCCGTGGCCGGAACCGAGGCTGCCGAGATGGTGCGTGGAAAGACATTTTTCTCCAGGCGTGAGTGAAGTTAGCATTGTTGACCTGCGATTTTCCAGGTCTATGAGCGAGGCGTTGCCAGCATCACTAGGGATAAACACCCAGCCCCCCGAATTAATTGATCGTCCTTGGGATCGCACTTTGTATGAGGACGAAGAAAATCGTACCTGCAGATACTGTTGTCTCTTTCCTGTCATTCCTTCTCGAAATTCCGCTCTTTTCCATCAACGGACACTTGGGCCATCATCAACGGGTCGATCTTTCATGCATCTGCAGTGAGATCCATCGCAGTCCCCGCACTGGCCCCGTTGTTACGACTAGTCACAAATAAGTCACAAATAAAGCAAAAAAAAAAAAAAAAAAAAAAAAAAAAAAAAAAAAAAACCTGGGCTACATGCATACAAGACGGTGCAGCTAGAGTTTGAGTGCTGTCACATTCCAGACGCATCCTTGGAACCATCCTTCTCTTCTGATCACCTGCTCGGGGACAGCCTTTTTGGCGACACGACAATGACGAACAGGCCAGCGGTTACTAGGTATTGAGCATCTCGTACGGTTGATAGGTCCCCTCCGCAGAGGGGGGATGAAGTGTGCGTCCTCAGAAAGAAATGGATGTGCTACCGGTGTGGTGAATATATATCCATTAGTAGTAAGGGTACCCCCGACGGCCTCGCCCGACCCCTTTGTCTACCGACCTTCCGGTTGCGGCGCTCAAGGAGGATTATCAGCAGGTGTACGATGAGATTACCGAGAGAAATAAGAACGCTCCGGACCATGCCAATGCGGCGTACGGCTGGCTCGACACGGCGGCTTGAACCAACGCGTCTGACCAGAGGAGAAACTTTGCCAGCCTTTCGACCTGTTGTCGAATGACGATGTCCTTTCCCAGTAGCGAGACTCGCAATTGCTTCTTTCCACGGTCGTGCACGAGTCGGCTTACCATCGTCTCAACCGACAGATGTTTTGAGCTTTTGTCACCCTGCAGCGAAGCCAGGTGCTTCTTGTAGTCCTCTACTAGCTCGGGCTCTCGGTCTTGCAGAATCTTATAAGCCCGAGCCCAAATATCCAAGTCTTCACTCATCCGACGAGAATTTCTCTCTGAAGTGTCCATCAGAGTTGCAAGGTCAATGGACGAGGAACCTGTGTTTGGAGGAGGCGATGTTGCAACGCCCTGCCTCGGGCTCAAGGAGGTCGTTCCACCCGTAGAAGACGCGGTTGCGGTTGAAGCTTGGTCGTCGTCGGATACCGCACCCTGCCTCTTCATCCCCTTCCTAAAGCACTTTACTTTGGATGAAAGATGCAAGTACTATATCCAGCACCTGTCTATACCTGCGGGATCTCTCACAGATCACTAAAATCAGTGCTCGAGGAAATGAGTCTGGGAGAAGTGATCATTGAAATAGCAACGCCGCAACATGGTAGTTGGTGCAATCGCCCGAATCCAGCATGGCTCTGCATTATTAATATAACAAGATGCTATGCACAGAGGTGCTGCTTGTCGCACAGCCCGCGATAGATAGTGCTCACCTATTCGATGTCATAGCCGCCGGCTGGATTGACATTTCCGTGCCGCAGACATATAAAAGCACCCTATGTCATTGCCCACGTTTCTACTCGACTGTGATTTGACGGTGAGCAAAGACACAGGTTGTGACAGGCATCTAACAGCAATAGCTGGGAAACTGTACTTGTAAGCAAAGAGTGAGTGTCGACTCTGGCTTTGGATTTTTGGATCTTTCACGGATTGCAAGGATTCAGGATTAGGGCTTGGGTCAAGACTTGATCAACTAACTGCCTTAAGTAGTACTTCCCACCATCGATGACCTTGGCAAATGTGTATTGCGGCCATCCATCTTGCCCGCTTGCTCTTATCACTGTCGCTCAGGAGTCGAGTTACGACCGTCTCAACAGTTTGCAGAAGATGAAGGGGTCTGTTGTATCGTCCTGTAGTCAGGCCAAGTGCTTTAGTAGTCCTCCATTTGCTCGGACTCGGTTTCATATGCCCGAGCCCAGAGATCCAAGTCTTGTCATGGAGGACTCAAGGGGGTCATTACAGCCGGGGAAGCTTGAAAGGCGGAACGTCGCCGCAGTAGAACCGTGATCAGCGGAAATGCACCTCAAGTCAGTTCATCCAGCGGGACTTAAAACGTCATACAACTCAATCACGTGACCAATGTACAATCTCTAGAAGAGCTGGGATGACGGAAGAGAAACTCCCTTGTCCACTTCCACACACACTGGCACCATGAACGGGACATATAGTACAGACGCCGTCGAGCCCCCGCGACCCCCTCCAGATCCAGTCGAGCGACCGCCGACACCCCCACCACCACCTCCGCCGGAGGACTCGCTGCCTCCGCCGCCGCCAAACGATAGTCGGACTGATGGTAATGGTGATGCGCCTCCTCCTCCTCCACCGCCGCCACCGCCGCCGCCCGCCGAGGAAGGGGAAGGTCCGCCGGCGAAGAAGCAAAAGAAGAAGGTTGGTTGGGGAGGAACAGCGGCGCCGAAGCCGCTGAGTGTGGAGGAGCTGTTGAAGAAGAAGAGGGAGGCTGATGAGGCGGCGTCCAAGGTGAGTCTCAGCTCCTTCTTTGCGCGATGTGGGACGCCCTAATCTAACATGTTTTAACAGCCCAAGTTCCTGTCCAGAGCGGAACGCGAACGATTAGCGCTGGAGAAACGAGCAAAGGAAGTCGAGGCTGAAAGATCAAGAGCACAAGCGGAGCGATCACGAGCCACAAACGGTCTTGCGTCTCCCAAAGATGGCTCGGAGCGACGACCGTCCCGACCGATTCCAACGGGGCCGCGCGCCCAGCGCAGCAGCAATGGTGACCGTCGCAAGAACGACCTGACGCCACCATCGCCACCGAAGCCGATTGCGTTTGGCAGGGAGGATTCAAAGGAGCGACAACGAGAACAGCGAGAAGAAGAAGAAAAAGAAGAAGATGCGGAAGCGGCGCTGATTCGGCAGCGGTACATGGGCGTCGAGCAGACGTCGAGCTTTTCTGCGAAAAAGAAGCGCAAGCGCACGGCGGAGCGCAAGTTCAACTTTGAATGGAACGCGGAGGAGGACACGACCAACGACAGCAACCCACTGTACCGGGACCGGACAGAGGCGAATTTCTTTGGGCGCGGCCGGCTGGCCGGGTTTGGGGACGATGTGGTGGAAACGCGCACAAAACAGTATGCGGAGGCGCTGAAAGACCGCGACCGCGAGGCCGGGTCGATCCGGGCGCAGGAGATGATCGAGATGGAGCGCCGGCGGCAGGAGGAGCGCAACCGCAATGCGATCGACAAGCATTGGAGCGAGAAACGGCTCGACCAGATGCGCGAGCGCGACTGGCGCATCTTCAAGGAAGATTTCAACATCAGCACCAAGGGCGGGCAGATCCCGAACCCGATGCGCTCGTGGGAAGAGTCCGGCCTGCCGCGGCGCCTGCTGGAGCTTATCAAGAAGGTGGGCTACACGGAACCGACACCGATCCAGCGTGCGGCCATTCCTATCGCGCTGCAGTCCCGAGATCTGATCGGTGTTGCTGTGACCGGATCGGGAAAGACAGCGGCGTTTCTGTTGCCTCTACTGGTGTACATTTCGGAGTTGCCGCGGCTGGATGAGTTTGAGTGGCGCAAGAACGATGGGCCCTACGCAATCATTCTCGCTCCGACGCGAGAGCTGGCACAGCAGATCGAGCTTGAGGCGAAGAAATTCGCCATCCCGCTCGGGTTTAACGTGGTCAGTATCGTCGGTGGGCATTCGATCGAGGAACAGGCCTACAGTCTACGGGACGGAGCGGAGATTATCATCGCTACGCCGGGACGTCTAGTCGATGTTTTGGAGCGCCGCATGCTGGTGCTCGCCCAATGCTGCTACGTGATTATGGATGAGGCGGATCGAATGATCGACCTCGGGTTCGAAGAGCCCGTCAACAAGATCCTGGACGCGCTGCCCGTGTCGAATGAGAAGCCCGACAGCGAGGCAGCGGAGGATGCGCGAGCAATGAGCCAGCACATTGGCGGACGCGAGCGCTACCGACAAACGATGATGTACACGGCGACGATGCCGCCGGCGGTGGAGCGGATCGCGCGCAAGTACCTCCGGCGGCCGGCGATCGTGACGATCGGCAACGTCGGGCAGGCGGTGGACACGGTGGAGCAGCGGGTCGAGTTCATCCAGGGCGAGGACAAGCGCAAGAAGCGACTGGGCGAGATCCTCATGTCGGGCGAGTTTGCGCCGCCGATCATTGTTTTTGTCAACATCAAGCGCAACTGCGACGTGATCGCGCGGGAGATCAAGCAGATGGGCTTCTCGACGGCGACGCTACACGGCAGCAAGACGCAGGATCAGCGAGAGGCGGCGCTGGCGTCGGTGCGCAACGGCACGACGGACGTGCTGGTGGCGACGGACCTGGCGGGCCGCGGTATCGACGTGCCGGACGTCAGCCTGGTGATCAACTTCAACATGGCGACGACCATCGAGAGCTACACACATCGCATTGGACGAACGGGTCGCGCGGGCAAGAGCGGCGTGGCCATTACGTTTCTGGGTAACGAGGACGCGGACGTCATGTACGATCTGCGGCAGATGCTGTCCAAATCGCCCATTTCGCGGGTGCCGGAGGAGCTCCGCAAGCACGAGGCGGCACAATCGAAGCCGGTGCGGGGGCCGCGGCAAAAGACGGACGAAGGCAATTTGGGGAGTTTGGCTGGAAGAGCGGCGTGGCAATAACTAGATCCAAAGTCTTAGTAAAGCTAATCAATTCTCCAATACATACATACTGTCTGGATGAATCGTTTATCCTCGGTAGAGAGAATTCGCCTCTCCAACCAACCGTCAAATTCAACCGCCACTTCGAATCCGACGCTTTACTCTACTTACGTAAGGTTTTACTTACCTAACCTACCAGAAAGTGGTAGACGAATCGGGATAGCCGTGGAGAACCAACGAGGAAACTCGTGGAGCCGGCAAGCGCCAAGCGGAGAACAAAAAAGCTCTCAAGCTTTTGGGCCCTGCTTACGTGATTCCCCGGGCCTAGACAGTCCTCAACCAATCACAGCATGGCTATTGGTCAACATGTTCCAAGGGCTTCGCTGCTGCTGTCGGGAGGAGAAACGACCGTTTAAATAAGGGCGAAGAGGTCCCTTGCGTTGGGATTTCAAAGAGATTCCTTGTTCTTTTGTACATATTAAGTATATATACATATATAACTCGTTCATTGCGCTTGTACAGTACGATATATCCTCTCTTCTTTTCACCATGGCCTCGGCTACTCGTTCCTTCACCCGCGCCCTGGCCCACTCCAGCCTCCGCCCCGTCGTTCGCAGCAGCGCTCGTCCGGCGGCCGCGGTTGTTCCGTCCCTTCGCACGACCGGTTATCGAGCATACTCGTCTGAATCCGGCTCGGCCGGGTCCGGCAAGTCGAACAGCACCGCCATCTTGCTGGGTGTTGGCGCCGTCGCCCTCGGTGGTGCCGGCGTCTACTATCTGAACACATCGTCTGACAACGCCAAGGCCAAGTCGGGCCCGTTCCAGCCCACCAAGGAGGATTATCAGAAGGTGTACGATGAGATTGCGCGGTTGTTGGCGGAGAATACGGATTATGATGATGGGAGTTATGGACCGGTATGTTCATTCAAATAAAAAAGAAATAAAGCGAAGGGGGAGGGATTTCCGGATGCTAATACTTGAGGGATTTAGGTCCTTCTGCGCCTGGCATGGCACGCTAGTGGTACCTACGATAAGGAGACCGGCACTGGTGGCAGCAACGGTGCCACCATGCGGTTTGCGCCCGAGTCGGACCATGGCGCCAACGCGGGTCTGAAGGTTGCCCGTGACTTTTTGGAGCCTGTGAAGCGTACGTTCTCATCCTCCCCCTACCATCGAAGAAACTACAAACAGCATTGCTGACTGACTTTGCAGAGAAATTCCCTTGGATCACCTACTCCGACCTCTGGACCCTGGCCGGCGTCTGCGCCATCCAGGAAATGCAAGGCCCCAAGATCCCATGGCGCCCCGGCCGCCAGGACCGCGACGCCGCGGCCTGCACGCCCGACGGCCGGCTGCCGGATGCGTCCAAGGACCAGAAGCACATCCGCGCCATCTTCAACCGCATGGGCTTCAACGACCAGGAGATGGTGGCTCTGATCGGCGCCCACTCCCTGGGCCGCGCCCATCCGGACCGCTCCGGCTACGATGGCCCGTGGGACTTCTCCCCCACCGTCTTCACCAACGAGTTCTTCCGCCTGCTGCTCGACGAGAAGTGGCAGTGGCGCAAGTGGAACGGCCCCGCCCAGTACACCGACAAGTCGACTGGAACCCTGATGATGCTGCCCACGGATATGGCCCTCATCAAGGACAAGGAGTTCCGCAAGCATGTCGAGCGCTACGCCCGCGACTCGGATGCCTTCTTCAAGGACTTTGCCGATGCGTTCGTCAAGCTGATCGAGCTCGGCGTGCCGTTCAAGAGCAGCCCCGAGGACCGCTGGGTGTTCAAGACGAGCGAGTAAAAAATTGACTGGGGACTCTCTCGGCTCGTTTTCTGTCCATAGTTTCTGGATATCCCGGCGCAATGCCGCATTGCATTCTGTGATATACACTAGATGTAGAAATCAGGTGTTCAATCATGTAACTTACCTCTGCTTCAAATCCTTTCAAGTCGGTACGTAGCCTGAAGAATGATTAGAGATTGAATCGCCGAATTGTTTGATCATTTTTGTTTTTTTCTATATTTTATTGATGTGCTATAGATACATGCTGAATAGCGATAGATACAGCCAGGTCTGACTATACAGGAATATTCAGTGCCAAAGAGGGGAAATAAGACATGTGCTCAAGGGGTATGGGACAAGAAGGAAACGTGACCAGCACGCAGAGTCGAGATTAAACAGAGTAGGGGGTCAAAAGAGGAAAAAAAAAAAAAGAAAAAGACATCAACGAAAGAAAAGAACAGGGAAGAAAATCGGAAAATGGTACAAGGAAACCCAATGTATCTGTATCTTCCACCCCTCTTCCCCAACTTTGCTGTCAGAATCGTAAGCTCTATGTCGTCGAGTTGCTCTCTTCTTTCATCTTGTCTTGCGCCGTTCCAACGACGGACCTTCCGCCCAATGCAATCAACGGCCGCAAGCCCGGTCGAACCCAAAACCAAAGCGCCAACAAAGGAAAATATGCAAACCCCAAATGAACCCAAATACCCAATCCCAGTCACCATGGAAACTCGGAAAATATATAGTAATATGTATGGCGAATAGAAAAAAAAAAAAAAAGATTAGAGGAATGGGCTGTATGGACAATAAACCCTTCCGAGCAGCCCACAATTCCTATACCTTGATTGCTCGTGTCGTCATAATCAGCGTCCGAGCCACCTCTCACACCGACTCATCACGCTTGCGTTTCTTCAGGCTGCGGCGCTTGGGTGACCCGACGACGTCCGTGCCCATCGACTCCCTGCGCGGCTGAATCGCAGCCCGGGCAGCTCCATACAGCACTGCGCCCAGAACGCGAGAGTCCTGCCCATAGGAGTGCCCCGATCGCGCCACATCGCTCGAGTTCATTACTCCTAGGACAATCGAGCTAGTGCCATGCGTTCGAGCATGCTGCGACAGGTTGTCACTGCGCGAGAATCTCTTCCCGCACTCGCTGCACTCAAATGGCTTGTCCTGGGTATGCAGGGATCGGTAATGACGCTTCAAATGCTCTTGCCGGCGGAACCGTCGCGAGCACAACGTGCACACAAACGTTTTGGACGGGTCATCGGTGACCGATTGCTTGCGGCCACGGCGGCTGTTGGACATTCGGGCCGGAGTCGCATTTGGCAGGGCCGGCATAGTCTCCGGCACCGCATTGCCATCCATGTTGAGGATATCTTCCGCAGCCATGGGTTGACTCTCGTCCTCGCAGCTCATCAGCATCAGGTCCCGAGAGTCCGTCCCCTCCACGTCGGAGTTTGCATCCGTCATGGTCGGGAAAAGGGAGACCCGCTTCTGGGCCGCCTCGTCATTTTCGGCCTCATCGTTGCGTAGCAGATCCTGCGGGTTGATTGTGGACAACCCGGAACGGGCTGCTGCTTCCTCATCGTCCAAGTCCTCAAAGCTCTGCTCGCTGAGGAACCCATCTTCTTCCAACCCGTACAGGGATCCAACCCGCTGTCTCTTGTCTCCTAGGTAGAGCACACTGGACTGGGACGCGATATCGGAAATCCTCTTGGCCGAATCGTCGTCCGAGTCCAGGTCGGACATGCTGTCGAATGTCGGCAGTGTGGTCAGCGTAGCCTCCGCGGCACCCGTCAGCGAGGCGGGCTGGCAGTCCGCTTGAGTGGAAAGGACAATGCTGCCGTCATTCAAGAGCGATTTATGGTCTTCATCATTACAAGATCCCAAGATGGGCAAGGGAGGAATATCCTCCTGAACCTTTTGGGTAGAAGGGTCGACGGTCAGTTGGCGCGGATCGCAAAAATCCGAGCTCACAGGCTGGTCGGCCGAGAGCACGGACGACGACACGGGGGACGGAGACGGCGAAAGCGACGGGCAAGACGAATTGGTGGAGAGCAGATCTGTCTGTTGACTGGCAGCCACGGAAGTGGAAGGGGGGTGTACAAACACTGTGGACCAAAGGAATCTTAGTCAGCACCTGTCGGACTGGGAGCCAACCCCACGTACCGCGGGTGAACCATTGAAGGCCCAAGGCACCAAGGATGTGCACCCAATGAGGAAGGAGCGTACCTGGGGTAAGTGGAGGCGATTCGGACCGAGCCCAATCTGGCTTAGCGAGACTTTCAGAGCTCACACCGGCGTCGCAACCCTCCTTGGCACCGTCCAGTTTCTCAATGGAGAAGAACGAGCCATCCATCGGGGTCTGAACCATGCCGCAGCTGGATGGAGGGCTGCTGATGGTGCTGCCCGAGGTCGATAGCGGCGGCGTAGATGGGAATTGATAGAAGTCCGGGTTGGCAAACCGCGTATCCAGGGACAAGACCGACTGGGACTCGTGCTGGACCACGATCGTCGGCTTGAGCCCCGTGGGTTGGGACGAGGCAATTTGATTCGCATGCATGGCTTCGAAGCCACCCTTAGGAGCGAGCGGAGGATAAATGGACTGTTGTTGCTGCTGGTGTTCCTGTTGGTTCTGCTGCGGCTGTGCAGTGTACAGGGGCAATGAGGATTGGAAGGACGACATTTGCGATGCCAGCTGTCGTTGATGCTGATCAAGCTCGTGTTCGTAGAGATAGCACGGTGCTTGGACAGACAGGGACGCCGGATGGACGGCGTACTGAGCTTCCATGATCTATCTTGGTGATACTATGTTCGTCGGGTGTATCAGCACCAAGGACTCTGTCCCACCATCGGGCTGGAAGCCTGCAAGGCACACCTACCGAGGCTGGGAATTGACCACGTCCACCACTGCTTGGTGGAAAATGCGTCTTCTGTAGAGGTATTAAGAGTAGTAGGGTATCATAGAACAAGTTGAGCACTCAAAACTGCGCGAGGATCGGCAAGCAATCTTTCAAAGGAGCGACAGGATCGGTATAATAAAGAGTGTGGTGGACAGCAGATGTTCGCTGTCCTCCGTCAGGCGTTCCCACGAGGTGGATGGCCACGTTTGGAACGGGGATTGAGGACGAAGACAGCGGCGCTGTTCCAAAGACCCGTCGAGATTGAGGTTCCGGGACAACAACGGTCAGAATATGCAAGAGGTCTAAGATTATTTGGTAAGGAGCGACAGGACCTGATCCAGAAGGTGTATTGGGGTTGAGAGGCACGTGCTTCTGGAACCAGGTACCGGGAGAGGTAAAAATAAAACCGATAATGACAAAAGAAGTTTAAACAAGAAGAGAAAAAAAAAGAAAAGAAAAGGGACCAAGAGACAGTTTAACTATGCAAGAGGCATTAAGGAGGAAAAATTAGGAAAAGAACGACGTTTGAGGAATAAGGAACGAGAGACGGGAAGAGGGGAAGAGAAAGATAGGAAAAGATCTCTGGGGACCACCGGGTTGGGCAGTGGATAAAAGGACTCAGCAGGATGACGATCAGTTGGCCGGAGAGAGAGAGAGCGAGAGTTCAGGGCAGGCTTGATTTGACTTCGCCCGGCATGAAAGCGGTGGACGACAAGACTCGTCATCCATGCGAGACCACGGCGATGGTCTGGCTAATTCCTGAGCCTAACTCTCTATGTATGTAACTAACCTACTTACTCGTAACCTAACCTAACTCAGTCCGGGTCTGGGGCCGGGCCTTGGGAACCGCGTCTGCCGTCGGGTCAGTGGTCGGGCATGGCATGGCATGCCTCTTTCTGCGAGCGAGAGGAGTCAGAGTTATCATGGCCCACTTTGGTGGTCAAGGCTCTCGTCGCGTCCGTTGAAGGTTTTAGTGCGCTTGGTGGAAGTTGGGCTGGGGATTTTGGTCAATCCTGTTGGATGGAACGGGAAGACCAGGCCATGCATCCGGACAGACTAGTCCCTGTCTAGCACAAGAGGGGCCAATGCATGCTCCATTTATCCCCTCTGATTCCATGCGGAGGTTCGAGTCGAGTCATGGCAGGTTACTCTGAGTACAGTATGTATTTACTCCGTACTAACGAGTTAATAAACAAACCGGTCTTGTCGCGCTTGCCCGACAGGTGACTGGTCCGAAATTGTACCTGTCTAACCTTCTTCCATGTTATCAGGGCTAATTCAGAACCTGAAGTCAGCCCACCCGAGTTCAACGGGGCCCGATGGCTTCCCTACATCCAGTATGAGGTTACTGGATTGACCGGCCATTCAATCCAATCTTCTTCCCTCTCCTTTTTCGATGATGACGATGCAAGTAGAAGTACTGAAATTCCCATGAATCTTATTGATTCTGAATAATCACATCACACATGTACCCGCTCAAATTTTCAGACTGACCGTGGCAATGTTGCGCATAAAGCGTGTGAGAGTGGTGTGGAAAGCCATTGGATGCGGGCTACTGGCAAAGTGGGATCGGCTGTGTCTTAGCCTAAGTCCGAGGCAGTGTGTGCACGATGATACCTCCCCAATCAGGCTGTCTGCTATTTAACGCGTGGCCTTGAGCGTAATCAACGTTTGATTTCGTCGACTTTTTTGCTTTGGTGGCAAATTGACAATCAAATTGTGGACTGGACTCTGGTCTGGTCTCTGGAGTGTGAACGCGGTCTAAACTTTTTTTTTCTTTTTTTCTTTTTCTTTTTCTTTGTGTGGTTTGAAATGATCATATTATACAGTGCTGATGAGCATTCTTTGCATCCCGATAGGCTGTCTCGTAATTCAGATGAGAATTTCGCCTTCATGGGAGCAGCATCTCGTAGCCAAAGCCCACCTGATGTAGGTATCATTTGAGCAAATCGGACGTCAAAAAAGGACACGCAATTTCTCGCAACAAGCCACGACTGCCGCACAATCCTTCGATGCCGCGATTAAACCCAACCTTGCCGACACCCTGATACATATAGTACCGTACATACATGTACTACTACTGGATAACCTACTTGTTATCAGCAACAAATAACGCTCCGTGGATTCCATGATAAGACGTGATAGGTCTTGGGAAAGACCAGTCATGGACCCAATGATTGCATGTTACTATGCTGATGCCTCCAAAAGGACCGAGTGCAAAGTCTGAATCGCATCGCATCGTGCATGTATGAGACTGGGAGCGCAACCTTAGTGTGGCAACAAGCGACTCATCATTGTGGTTCGAGTGCGTGGATTAATCGAGGAGACGTGATACGTATTGGGGATCAGGTCCATATTCCCAGGTATGTAATCTGTTCCTCGACGAGGGTGGGTTGTGTGATTCGTGAAGGGACCATGACGAAGCTACACGGGAATCAGGAACGGCCCTATTATCGCCTCCACAACTGCTGCAAGGCTGCAAGCAATAACAAGGCCTAGACATGTACGCGACAGGCCGACAGCAGATCGAAAGACGAGGAACGCAATCAGAAAATTCTGTCCGACAATCTAGCACCCTCGTCCCGGTCGTAATCCAACGGCGACCATCGATCTATATATTGAACCCTCCCCAATAACGACCGACCCTTGCAATTTTCTATATTAGGCCTACTGTGCATAGTACGGAGTACTCCGGAGTCCGGACAGCCTCAACTACGCGAAGCTCGAGAACGACTCGATCGGTGTTACTCCATAGTCCATGCTCTGGATGGAAACGGCACAATCATTGCCATTGTCACACGTTGTGGTTTCAACGGAGAAAAAGCCTTCGGACTTCGTAAAGCGTCAAGAACAGCACTCTGTTCCCGGTTTCATAACCGAAACTCCAAGCGATAACCAAGTATACTATTCAGAGTCTTAGCTACTGCCGACTATTCCTTGAGAGTTGAGAGCTGTCAAGCTGTCCTGTGCAAATCCTGCCATAGCTGAAAAGACTTGTTCAGCCCATTGATCCTCCGGTCCTGTGGTGTGACTAACTTACTAGGATTGATGTCAATTTAGGGAAGGACTAGAAAGGCATTGAAGACGCCGGCTGAGGTCCCTGGACAGCCGCAGGGACGACAGTCAAACCCTGCAAAGACGCGAGTAATTGCTCTACGCATCGATGTATACCGTCAGTACCGAGTCTGGGACCCTGGGTTTCTGGAACATCACTACATATTCCGACATTCGTACCCGTTTGATACACCGAGACTCGGAGAGACAAAAGACACACGACGATTTGTTTATGTACTTTTTTGAACAGTTCAAAGCCATAAACGATTCTTAAACACTGTCCGCGCAAGGATCCAGTCCCGGAGATCCAAACGTACGGTGCACGCGACATGTCTTGTGCCAGAAGATGCGAAATCCCCCTCAAGCAACGAGCGATTATTCGATTCGAATTTCGGAAAGACTTCCCAGCTTGCACAGGGTTCCTGCATTGGCCCGGTTGAGCCCAAATTTTGCTTTTCCTCTTTGCGGACTAGTGAGCCGGTTAGACTGGGTCCGGCTCCATCCATCATCCATCGCAATAACTAATAATCGCACCGCCTTCATGAGATCACGTCTTCACGAGGCAAAGCCAACGGCCGCCAAAGCCCAGAGCAACCGGTTCGACAAGCGAACCTGTGGAATCTGACGCTGAGAGTCTTGTCCTCTTATTTCACTTCCGCTCCATAACTATTCTCACTGTTCTCTTTCCGGACGGCAAGGATGCATCACTCTACGGAGGCCTTCGATTAATGGGTTGCTATTCGGCTATTCATCTGGCTAGGACTGCTACGACTACGCACTACAGTACTGGTGCTCATCCAGTATCTCCGGCCCCGTTGCCTCAATGCTTCCCTCTCGACAAACCCGCGGCAGTTTTGTTCCGCAATCATGGGTCTCGCTCGTATGGAGGATTGCCATCTTCATGATATTGCGAGCCAAGAACCGATTCCCCGCAAAATGTTAACTTTAATTGACGAAATTGGACTTCGTGGATAAGGCATGGTGTAAACAGATGAAACCGTAGAGTTGCACCCTGCAAGGTTTGGAGCTCTGTTGCTCTGTCCGAACTCCGGAACCCTAAGGGACCTCATAGTGCGCGGATACCGCTGGTCCGTTGGACTCTGGAAGCAGCCTATGTTATGTTGCATAACATGAGGAGGAGGCAGTTATACGTTACGAGAACCGCCGACAAGTTACTCTACTCGTTAACGACACGGTGGCCATAACTACTATTCAGCCAGTTGCAGAATCAAAAGAATCTCCGAGACATCACGGAACTAGGTCAATTGCAAAATGATCGACTGTCTTTACTTGAGTTTGGACTCGTTCAAGCCAAGGTCATGCAAGGTTCTCAGATGACAGGGCCACGGTTCACTTCGTGATCTTTTTCATTGATTATCGCGAGACCTCGCAGGACCCTTTTCCATTTATTTCCAATCTATTGTAACAGTACCTGATACGCTCAGAGTACACGTACGTTACAGGTCGGTTACAGTACAGTCTAAATTCGAATCATTCTTGCAGTCACCCAGTCCTGGACGAAGCATTGAACGTTGCAAAATCACGCCCTTCCTTTGAAAATCCAAGTTGTTCAATGTTGTGGACTTGTAGCACAATGTCACAAGAACACAGGCCACGGAGGTGTGGCCACTGATGAAACTTTACACGGTTCTCCGGAAGGTGTTGAAACTGGAAACCCAGCACACTAAAATACGGTATGTACGAAGTACTTCGTACGGACAGAAAAAAATTCGGAAAAAAATTTTTCCGTCAACCGTCGCACACAAAAGAACCTCCATATCCACTCGCAGCAATTCTTTCCTCTTTTCTTCCCCTCAACGTGCGGCTGACGCAACGATCAAAGAATCCCGTGTTGCCTTGACAATTGCGGCCTTCCCAGAGTCAAGGAAGGTGTCTCAGTATTGTTTCCAAGGTGTCAGTTGCGTCAAAGAGTAACCGGTTCTACTTTATTGATCCTGTGAATCTTTCTATCCGGTGGTCATTTGGTTTGGGATCGGACATTCTGGGCTGCATTGAGAAAAGATAATGATCATTCTTGATTTCTCTGTCTATCGTCATAAAACTACGTAGGATATGAGATAACAAGGTTACTCTCCCGGCTCATCGCCAATTTTCTCCAGCTTTCCCATTTCTCGCTTCTCCCCGGCCTCGCCGATGATGCGTAGCCGGTCGATACGCGTCTTTTCACCATCGCCCTCGCCGTTGACCACAAAAATAACCAAGGACGTGACTCGCTGGAATTTGACCATCCGCGTTTCCACCGTCGCCGTCCCCGCCGCTGAGTCCCAATCCTCGGGCTTCAGCGTGATGATCTGCTCCGGGTCCGTACTGTCAGCTTCGTCAAAGCCCAGGTTGTGTGGCCGGTTCGTATAGAGATGTAGAGTCTTTGGTCGCATGACGTCGTCGTCGGAACTTGGTGGAAGAGACGTGATGTGCAGCGAATGAATCTTCAGTGTCGAGTTGAACGGGACAAAGAGCATCAGCTGGTCATCCGTGTCGCTCTCCACCCAATCGACGTTATTCTCGGTGTCGGACTCCTCCTTTCCCTTGCTATTGGCCAACGACGCCGGTTTGGAAGTATCGAATAACACCTGGGCGCCGCCCTTCTCCGTGTCGCGGTTAAGAAGCTCGATATTCTTGACGATAACCTGGTCCGTCACGTCGCTGTATGTCTGTGGCACTGCGCCGCCTATCCAGTGCCTGCCAGAGCTGGCTTCTCCAGAATCACCGCCGTCGCTCTCGATCGCATTGGCTTCCGCCGCGAGCTTCTTCACCGCTTCCGACAGTCTTTGACGGTCGGCGCCAAGGATGGTGGAAATGGGTCGCGCGTTCTTGAAAATTATGAAAGTAGGCATCCTATCAAATCGACGTCCCTGGTCAGATAACGAATACACGGCTCGTATCTCTAAGGACACTCACGCGCTGACTCTATATGCCTGGGCGATCTCTTTTTGTTGGTCAACATTGACCTTGGTGAAAGTAATTCGATTCGGACGAGAGAGCTGGTTCGCCAGCTGCTCGTACAAGGGCGCAATGACTCTACATGGTCCGCACCAGTCGGCGTAGACTGAACGAAGGCAAACAGGGTTAATGGCGGGGTCGAGCACAAAGGCGGGATAGAATGTCATCGGCGGTATCACAAAGTGCCAACGATCAAGGGCGCAACTTACAGTCGGTCACGACTATCGTCGAAGACGACAAGAGGGAGTCGAACTGCCCTTTTGAAGTAATATTTACCAGACTCGACGACATGGTTGGAAGGGTGCGGGGTGATAAAGGTGATGTCTGTGATCAAAGGAAAGGCGGCGAACTACGAATTACCTAAGTTCGGCGGTTTCCATGAGTTTCGCCAAAACGGGTAATTAGGGCTCAATTAACGCCAGTTGATGGCATCCAACGCATGGTACAGCTCAGTCGTCTTGACTCGTTGGCAATTAGTGATGAAAGATCATCATGCGCCTAAGATTCGGTAGCCTGGAGAGCATACCATACTTGCCGCCCTGCACGTTGACGTCAGCACCTCATTCCAACAGCAGCTCTACCAGTTCCTTCTTTCTGCCCTTACAAGCAGCCTGGAGAGCACTCTCATACTTGCTGCCCTGTGCTTTGAGATAACTCTCTCCAATGACAGTTGCAAAACCTCCTTGAGACTCCTCTCCGAAGCGGCCTGAACGGCATTGCCATACTGCCGCCTTGTGCATTAACATCGACTCCTCTCTCCAACAGAGTACTAGGAGTTCCGTCATGCGCCGGAGATCCGCTGCCAATTCGTAAGACATTGGAGAGTCATCCCGTGTTCGATTGCCAGATACCTTACAGGCTCATGAAGTTCTTCCCAGACTTCTACCGCCTTCTTTTGCTCAAGGAAACAAAAAAAAGGTCAAAACATCCTCCTGCACCTCTTGCACATCTCCCTCCGCTTTTGCTAGCTTCCCATGGCGCACCCAGTGCTGCGCAAAGTACTCCACCAGCAGACATTTTGCCCTAATGTCATAGTATGGCTTTTGGTCGTCCAGATAAAATCAACACCATCTTTTCGTGTGAACTTGTCAGGTCAGACCAGCCCTGTCAGTTTCTCTTCCATTCCCATTGATTGGATGAGGAGCTCCATCGCCGTATGGTGGATGAAGAACAATCTGTCGTCGTAGGCAATGAGCATGTGCCTTCCACTCTCCGTGGGTAATACTGGCTTCCATTCTGGCTTCAGTTCTGGGACTCAGCTTCCACAACGAAGGCATCTACGTCAAGAGTCGAAAGACGAAGTTGAACAAGAGGCCACCCGGAAACGGCTTCAAGGCTTGGAGGCCGATGTCAAGAGGCTACAGGAGAAAATTGCGCTTCAAAAAAGGGAGGAAGAGCTGAGAAAACAGGTTGAAGCCTTGCGCAAGCCGGAGAGATTTGAACTGTGATGATAGTACAGTCTTTCTACTTTTCAGAGTCTGATGCGAAACCTTGTACAGTAAAAGGTCCTTCTCTGCCTGGCAGACATTATTGAGCTTCTGAACCTCTTTCCCGGTTGCCTCCGGAATCGCCCGGATATTATCTCAGATACTCTTTAACTTTTCCATTCTTTGCAATTCAGGCTTTCCAATCCTCGTCTGAATCGGTCCAGTCATTTCCACAAGGAAAGCTTGAACCTGTGGAGAGAGTTTGGTCGTCGTTGCACTGGAGACTCCACGGCGGTTTGGTCCGGTTGTCTTTTTCTTCCTAAACAACTTTGATACCAATAAAGAACTCATATCCTCACAGTCCAGCTGTACTTTGCGGTTTTCTGTGAACTCGCACCTCGCAAACGTATGCAGGATACAAACATGTTTTGGAGGGGATTCTCTCCACGACTGTGAACTTCTTAAACAAACATGTTTATACCAGATACGAATGCATCATGCTTTGAGCTTCGTTGGACACTGAAGTTGACAGATCATAGAGCTCCACAGCCAATAATAGGTGGCAGAGGAATTGAGCAGAATGCTTTCAGCATACCACAGCCACATTATCTGTTCAAATAGGCGCATTTCCTCGCCAACTGTGCAGAGCTCTTGTCCAAGGGCACCAGCGACACGATAGCCGCAGAAGCTCAGCAGGTAGCGGCAAACGATGGTGTCTCCAAGTCAAGAGGTGAATCCGTGCCGACCTATCCGTACGAGTACTTGACTCGTGGGCCCTGCGTTCGAATTTAACTATCATCCGAGGTTTTCTTCTCGTCTATCTTCCCCACCATTGCATTCAGGTTCTCCCACCAACGGCTGCAGGAACTCATCCCGCTCTTAGCCCCTGTCGGCCTTTCCTTCCACTGGCAATATCGTACCCTTCACTTAAACCTGTCGTGCTCAATGAAGACCCGAGTCTCGACAATACACTTCGCATGTGTTTCATGGAAGAGCGGTCAGATACTACAGCCATGATCGGTTGCTGCGGGACCTTGGGTGGCCTGTGCTTCCCATTCGCAGCGGTGTAGTACGGGCCGATCAGCAGAATGAATCGTTGCCCACCGCCCTTTGAATTTCCCCTCTCGAGGCGCAATTGGTAGGGCAAGGGCAGGAGAGTTGGCCGACCTATCGTTTATCAGAATGTCCCCTCCCAGGAGTTCAGGGAAAAACTTGATCGCTCAGGACGCTGGTTGAGCACTGTCATCTTCCTGCACGGCAAACAGCACTTTCATCCATAAGCTGCACCCACGACACCCGACCACAATCTCCCCATGCGCACTCTCCTTTTCCAACTCCTCCTCCGTGACCATAAATCCTTTCTCGTCACCACAGCGACACTCGCGGTACCAGTACGTTTGGCCTTCCTCATTTGGGGAATCTGATTCCTGTAGATCTTCCAGATCCACCACTTCCAGTCCGGTACGAAACACGTCTGCACCCCGCAGCTGTCCCTTGTCAACCAGGTGATCCCGTCGTAGACGCAACGTGCGATCATACTCGGCGCGCTTGACAGGATCAATGAGAGTCTTATACGCATTGGTAATGTCATCGACGGAATATGCCGGTTTGGTTGCTTTTGAAGCAGGTGATCGGGTATTGGAGGCCTTGTCGGGATGATGTCGTAGGAGCGCCTTGTGATACGCGGCCTTGATCTGCTGTGTCGAGAGTGGCGCGGAGTCAAGGAATGGGATGTTCAGGACTTCGTAGTAGTTGACGTCGCGCGATTCTTCCATCTTGATTGACCACTCGCTCTTCTTTTTGCAGGCATGATCTGGAGGAGCAGATTTCGCGTTTGTCACTCACGGATTGTTGCGTTCATAGGTCTGTATGTTCGAGTCGAAGCGATGTTGTCGACTGGTTTTTTCCATGGGAGAAAAATTCACTGCGGGGCGGAATTGGAGCAATGCTGAACAATCAACCCTAGTAATCAGCAACACCTGATTTGAATGGAATTTCCAGAATTCCTTTAGAGATTCGATTCTCAGTTCCTGACCAAAATGGCTCGCATCAACTGATCATATCCGTTCATATCAATTGTGATGTTCGCCGCGAGCCCGAAACTTTGAACAACGGAACGTGGCTTTTCAACAGTATATACAGTAAAAATCTGGCTACTACTCAAAAACGCAGACTCATGGCCTCATATCAATCTTCAGGGCTCAATGTCATTGCCCTCATATCTGGCGGAAAAGATTCTCTTTACTCCATCCTACACTGCATTCGGAATGGGCACCGCGTTGTGGCTCTGGCGAACCTTCACCCGCCACTGCCGTCTACCGAGGGCGCTGGAACGGACAACCAGCAAGAAGACATGGACAGTTTCATGTACCAGACCATCGGCCACAGAGTGATACCT
The DNA here is from genome assembly GCF_041956625.1 of Thermomyces dupontii. Lineage (NCBI taxonomy): Eukaryota > Fungi > Ascomycota > Eurotiomycetes > Eurotiales > Trichocomaceae > Thermomyces > Thermomyces dupontii. Next base: position 1,517,015 of record NW_027192308.1, on the reverse strand, counting down.
CTCTATGAGCAGGCATTGGGACTTCCACTCTACCGCGCACCTATCACGGGCGGTGCTGTTGATACATCGAGAATCTACGGTGACGAGCCGGCCTCCTGCATCAAAGATGATGAAACTGAGTCATTGGTGCCCCTGCTGAGCAGAATCATGAGGGATCATCCCGAAGCCAATGCTGTCTCAGCGGGTGCCATCCTGTCGACGTATCAGCGGACGCGAATTGAAAACGTTGCTGGCCGGCTGGGACTGGTCCCGCTGGCATGGTTGTGGATGTATCCATCGCTCCCACCGCCCGTGGAGCGCGAGGGTCGACCAACTCATGCCGGGCTGCTGGAGGACATGGCGGCTGCGGGGTGTGATTCCAGGATCATCAAAGTTTCCTCGGGGGGGTTGGACAGCAGCTTTCTCTGGGAAAATGTCGCAGATCGCAACGGCCGCGCGAGAGACCGCATAGTGAGGGTCATGAAGCGGTTTGTCGCTGAAGGTCTACCAGGTGCAGTCCTTGGGGAAGGAGGAGAATACGAAACACTGGCTATAGACGGGCCGCGGTTTCTGTGGAAGAATAAAATCGTCATTGAACAAGAAGACCGGCAGGTCGAAACAGGAGATGGAGGTGTGAGCTTCCTCTCCTTGTCACGAGCGACTGTTGTACCTAAAGAGGAAGATCCCGGCATAGATCCCCAGTGTATACGACGCCCTCAGCGCCTCGACCCCTTGTTTGCTCGGGCTCTACACGATTTAGAAGCACGCTTGGATAAAGACAACACGGAAACCCAAATGACAAGATCGGAGCCATTCAAACAGGATCACGTCGGGTTGACCAAAATCGATGACGGTAATAAAATCACGATATCGAACGTTGCTGATCCTCAGGCTGGCACTGGGGCAGGCGAGCAGATGCGAGGAATTGTAGCAAAACTGAGGACAATCTTGAAATCATCGTCCGAGGAAAGCTCACCAACAACAAACGACATCGTTTTTGCAACAGTACTCCTTCGCTCCATGAAAGATTTTGCACAAGTCAATGGCGAATACGCTTCCCTGTTCACGAGGCCTAACCCTGCTGCGCGGGTCACGGTAGCTTGCGGTGACCACTTGCCGGAAGGCGTCCAAGTAATGGCCTCGTTCGTCGTCGATCGAGGTCCTCGCAGCAGGAGAGAAGGCCTCCATGTGCAGTCACGGTCATATTGGGCCCCGGCAAACATCGGACCGTACTCCCAAGCCATTAGCATTCCTCTTCAGCAAAACTCGTCCATTGAACACGGCGGAGGACTCGTCTTCGTGGCCGGACAGATACCATTGGATCCTGCCAGCATGGAAATAGCGGGAGATCACAACACAGCAGAGGATGCCTGGCATCGCAACTTTGGTTTACACGCAACCTTGTCGCTGCAACATCTCTGGAGAATCGGCACAGCTACAAAAGTCGACTGGTGGCTCGGTGGTGTCGCGTTCTTAGCAAGCGACCCTCAACATGGACATGTCAAAGCCCGCATAGCGACAGATATCTGGAAGACAATGAATCGCAAGCCATCGGAAGTTGACGATAGCGTTGATGAGGACGGTCCTGATGCTTGGGACATTAGATACGGTGGCCAGGGTGACCTTCTACATGCAGCGACGCAAGAACGCCGAATACCGAACTATGATGTTGTTGATTGCCCTACTCAATCCCCGCCGGTCTTCACCGTGGAGGTGCAGGAGCTGCCTCGGGGAAGCGATATCGAATGGCAGGGGATTGGTTTGCGTGGCAAAGTTTCAGTCTCTTCCGAGACTCTGAGTGAATTATCGACAACAGTTTGGACGACAGTTGCTGGGGGAAGGATCGCATTCTACAATGTCGAGATGGGGCTTGAAGGCATGGAAAATGCTGCAGTCCTCCGCAGCCGCATGGAGCAAATCTTGACTCGCCTCGACGGAGGGGGAATGGTCCATATGACCATCTACACAACATACAATCTGAACAGCACCGCATTCAAAGGCCAGATCATACCATGTGGAGCAATCTGGGGCTCTCAAGGTCAAAGGATCGCAGCGGTCATGATGTTACGAAACGCACACAAGGAATGAACAATTCCACAGTTCGGATGTGCAGTAATACTGGGTCTGTGATGTCCGTCGTGTATATAGTCCTGCTATCTGGTCGACAACGCAAGCAGCAGGGTGGAGCCGACGCAGTCCTGCTAAAACTGTATGGGTTTGCTCTTCCACCCGAACGAACGAAGAGTTGTGACCTCTATGAGATGAGAAACTCATAGACGCGGGAACTGGTGGGTAAAGCTTGACTCGTCAATGACCGCACACCAGGCTGGCATGGAACAACATCAATTCCTGCCGGTCACGATTTTCTGCGGTACATGCTTGTGATCGATGGTCAGTCAAGTCATTCCGCGCTGAATCAGAGCTCAGTCGTGGAGTGGGCAGGATCTCGAAGGTTTGGAGATTTTCGAGGCTAAAAGCTCCACACGGCGGCTGCAACAATGTTAATCCGAGAAGATCACGTGATAAAATAACTAGATCGATTTAAGATGTTGAACCAGGAACAGAATATTTTTTTTCCTTCCTTTCATCGTCACACTTCATGCCCACGAACGCATAATCAACCTCCAGTCTACCGCTCTCCGGAGCAACTCCCATAGAATGGCGGGTCATATTGGCGTACAAGAGTGAAAGTCATCATGACCTCGGGGGCAACTGTTTCCTTGCCTAAGCCGCATGAATGCCTCTTGGAGGCTGTTCATGCCATGGGTGGGCGAGCCCTCCAATTGCTCCGACATTTCTCCTCCAGTATATACGATGAATGATCCTTCCTTAGTGCCTGTACGGGTGACTCGATTCTGCCCCTGGAATGCAGAGTAACCGGTTGCCATGGTTTAAGCTGTCCATGATCGTGTTTCGCGTGTTCGAGGTTAAGGCTGAAAAAGGTGTTACCTGCGCCGAAGCAAGCAAGAAGCCTCTTTAACGCAGGGAGCTATCTAGGATTTCAGAAAGGTCTTTCTGGCATAGCACTCGAACCCTAGAGAAAACCTACGAGGTTGCAGAATACCTATAGTGACCGATTGGCCGCAGGAAGCCCTCCGTACCGCTCTTCGACTGATTACGAGTAATCCTTACCAAATTAGGCTAATATTCCTATTTCGGCAGTTGGGCATGCTTTACTTGAATTTTTCCTGTCCAATCAGGAATTCGGTCCCCATGGCCAGCCCCCATCTGGACTCGGGGCATCGCGTCTGCTCGTCCTCCTGATTGTCATCGTGCTCAGGCTCCCGTTTCTCCCTTGTCCTTTGCAAATTCAGTTGATTCCGGGAATCGTCTCGTGCGCCGTGATTTCGCGGTCACAGATAAGGCCATGGTTTCCATGCCGAACAAGCGCCAGCAGGCGCGAAACGAGAGAGCTCTCCAGGAGCTCATCCGCACGGTTCCTGGCAATGACCGATGCGCGGACTGTCAGGCAGGGAATCCAGGTCCGTACTGGCAGTCGCTCTACGTTTGTCCTGACACTGACGACTTTTTCCAGGATGGGCCAGTTGGAACGTAAGTCCCGGAAATTACTAGTTCAACCCTCGACCTCTCAGCGGGAACGGGTGCTGAAAGTTGAGCGGAAATACAGTTGGGAGTGTTTCTTTGCATGCGATGTGCGGCCCTGCACCGAAAAATGGGCACGCATATTTCCAAGGTCAAGTCCTTGAGTATGGATAGCTGGACGACCGACCAAGTTGAAGTGAGCTAGCTCTGCAAGGCTTTCTGCGAAGTTCAGGTCGATGCTGATCTGGCGAGCGTCATAGATGATGAGGAGGAAAGGGAATGCAGCGGTAAACAAGGAATATAATCCGAGGAATGTTAAACCCCCAGTGCCGATCGATGCCGACGAGGCCGATTCCGCAATGGAGCGATTCATCCGGCAAAAGTACGAATACCGCGTGCTGGAGGACGGGAAGCCCAAGCCGCCCAGTAGAGACGATTCTGGGTATCACACACAGCAGTCGCTGGACGACTCACCACCGCCCCCTCTGCCGCCCAAGAATAGGAGATTTCCGTTCAGTCTACGTTCCAGCTCATCATCCAGTCATCTTTCACGGTCCTCCCAAAATCATTCCTCCACACCGGCTTCAACCTCCTCGGGCTCCAGGGACAAAGCGTCGCGGATGCTTGGGTCTAGCGTTGAGGACGTAAATTCTTTCGACGCAAAACTAGATGCGCTTCGAGATATGGGATTCACGAACGAATCGCGGAACGCAAGGATACTCAAGAAGATGGGAGGAAATCTGGAGCGGACAATCGAGGTGTTGACTAGGCTGGGAGACGAATCGAGCGCGGATGATCGATCACGCACGCCAACGTCGTCGAAGCCGCCGACAAGGGACACTGCGAGCACGCAGCAAACTTCGCCGGCAACGCCGTCCGCCAGTGCATTCGTGAACTCGAGCTCGGTGACTCAGGGACCAGCGTCTGCGCCCATCAAGTCATACAACCCTTTTGACGTGCCGACTTCATCACAGTCTTCACAGACGACGGGCTTGGAGGCGAGTTTTCAGAACCTCCAAGTTAGTCAACCTCTCTTCCCGCACACCACCGGTGGCTACCCCGCCCAGACGCAGCAGATGTACTCCGGGCCAGCCTTTGCCCCAGGAACACAGGGACAATTTGTGAATTCACCTCAGCCTTTGAACGGTAACTACAATCCGTTTTTCCAGTCAGCGGCGGCGTCCGCACCTACGGGAGGGAATCCATATTTCGGGCATCCACAATCGGCTGTCTCAACGCCGACGTTGTCTTCGAATCCTTTCTTCGGGCGCCTGTCGCCGCAGTCGACGGGTCTATCGCAGCGGTCAGCGCCGGCGTACGGCGCGTCGACGCCGGATCTGACAGCAGTACCGACCATGGCACCGGCACAGCCGCCGGTCCAGTCATACAATCCCTTTGAAGCTGCCAACGGCGTAAATGCGCAGCAGGTTGCAGCTGTACCGCAGCCTTTCTATCAATCCCAGAATCCGTACGCGCGGTACCAGACGTATCCACAGCCGCAGCAGCAACAACAACAGCAACAACCGCAGCCCGGTCGATTCGACAAGAACAGCATCCTAGCATTATACAACCTATCACCCGCCACGACAATGTTCACCATCCCCGAACAGACGCAAGCTTCTCAACCACAGCAAACCAACCTTTCCTCTTCGACGACGACCGAACCCCCGACTTCGCAACCAAGCACAACAACCTCACCATCGGCCGATCCCGCACAGCAAGCAGGCTCGCGCAACCCGTTCCATACTGCTTCCACCAACACATCCCCATCGACCACGACGAACGGACTGGGCATCGGCAAGGCTCCACCGCCAACCACGGTGTCCACCACGCGGCCGGTGCACATGAGCCAGGCCAGCGTGGATATCACCGCGAGTCAAACCGGGCGAACCAGCCCGGATTCCTGGGCGCAGCTGAGCGCGCGATATGCATGAGAATGGGGATGATGTTTTTTTTTTTATCTTTCTCTCCAGTCTCACTCAACTTTTCTTCTTCTTCTTCTTCAGACCCAGGTTGGAACTATTCCGGGAGTATATATATATATCTCTTCTTTCGGCTTCTTTCGCATCTTGTTGGTTTCATGGGAAGTTGCATCATCGGATCAGATGGAGCATTTGATTCTTCTTTTTCTTTTCTTTTCAAGCAGAATTTACTGTGTACCTAATTCTGCGGCAAACTGGTTTGATAGACAGGAGGGGGGAATTGTCAATAGAGAGTGAATATTACTGGCGGATACTATTTCATGGAGTACATCCAAAAGAAAGACAAACTTGGGAAAAAAAAAAAAAAAGCTTCTATCCCATTCAGTAATAAAACATAGGTACATCCGTAAATAAGGTAAAATCCAGAGGAATAATGGTTTTATTGTGTAAGGAACCCATTGGTCTTCAACCACGCCTCGACATCGGCAGCATCGCGCCGGACCCAATGCGCCTTGGCCCGGATCGCATCGAGACTCTGCTGCACGGCGCGGTCGTAGCCCTTGGTGTCCTTGTCAGCGAAGAAGGCCTCCACGGTGCGGAGCTGCGCCTCGGTGCAGAACGCCGACGCGGTGAGCTGGACGACGGTGCTGAGCATGGTCAGCGACGGAGGGAGCCGCCGGACGATCTCGTCCCAGTTGCTCGTGAGCCAGCGCCAGCGCTCCTCGACGCCGCGGCGGTGGGTGCGCAGCCCGGAGAGCGGCAGGTAGATGTCCTGGTCGCGCACCTCGGCCGGGTTGCCGGCGAGCTCGAGCGTGCGCCGGATCAGGGCCGGGTCTTCGGACGCGCCTAGCGCCCGCAGAGCGGTGTTCTTCTCGTCCGACGTCGGCGCGTGGTGGTACCGGTCGAGGATGACGTTGTACTCCTTCTCGCCACCGTGGCGGAGCGCGATGCTGAACACGCTGCCCCGGATGTTCGGGTGGATCGCCGAGTGGTCGCCCGCCGCGAACCGCGCGAACATGTCCTGCGCCGCGGCCACCACCGTCGGGTCGTCCGCCGCCCCCGCACTGCCGAACAGCAGCGCCTTGAACTGCTGCTCAATGTGGCCGTCCTTGTCGGAGAACTGCCACCCAATCTGCCGCGCGCGCTCGCCGACCAGAGACCGCTGGAACGCCTTGAGCGCGTCACCGAGCTTCTTGTCCTCGAACAGCCACGCTTGCCGCACCGCCGCAATCCGCGTCAGGATCTCGTTCCAGACGATGTACTCCGTCTCGCCGTCAAACCCCTTGAGCAGCGCCAGCAGCCCGGACGTCTTCTGGTAGCCCGCTGACGCGAGCGCGCCCGAGTCTGCCACCATGCCCGCCCGATCCTCCACCGTCAGCAGGCCCTCCTTTGCGGCCTTGCCGAGTTTCTCCAGCCGCTCCGGCGTGTATGACGTCCGGTAAAGCCCCGAGTGGTCTGCATTCAGTTTGAAGAACTCCAAGTCGGGGACTTTGAACTCGCCCTCGCGTTGGTCCAGCAGAAGGTCTTCTTGGATGCCCTGTCGTGTCCGAAGGCCCAGCATCACCGGGTAGATCGTGGTGTCCTCCTCGGGCTTCACGTCGCCCGTGCGCAGGAACCGGTTTTGCTTCAACTTCAGAGTGCCCGCCTCGGTGTTTTCGGCCACCTGCACGACGGGGAATCCGACCTTCTTCGTCCAGATATCCATCACCTTCTCAACGGGCTTGCCGCTGGCCTCACCCAGGGCTGCCCAGAGGTCATTGGTCCGCGTGTTGCCGTAGGCGTGCTTCTTGATGTAGTTCCGTACTCCCTGGAGGAACGTTTCCTCGCCCAGGTACTTGGATATCATCCGCAGCACCGACGAGCCCTTGGAGTACGAGATGGCGTCGAAGATTTGGTTGATCTCGTCGGCCCGCTTGACGGGAACCTCTATGGGGTGGCTGCTCCGTAAGGAGTCAAGAGACAGTGCACTCTGCAGATTGTCGATCACGTATGTCTGCCACACTTTCCACTCTGGGAAGAATTCGTTGCAAGAATACCACGACATCCACGTGGCGAACCCTTCGTTCAGCCACAGACCGTCCCAGAAGTCCATGGTGACCAGGTTACCGAACCACTGGTGAGCCAATTCGTGTTGCACGGTCTCGGCAATCCGTTCCTTGACGGAGGCACCGGACGTCTTTTCGTCGAGCAGCAAGTCCACGATACGATACGTGACCAAACCCCAGTTTTCCATCGCTCCGGCACTGAAATCAGGAACAGCGACCATATCCATCTTTGGCAGAGGATAGGGACTATCGAACTTCTTCTCATAAAAGGCCAGCGTGCGGGCGGCCAGTTCGAGCGAGAAACGGCCATGCTCGATGTTCTGGTCCGGTGTCGCAAACACGCGGACGGGCACCCGGAAGTTGTTCGTCTCGATGTAGTTGAGCTCGCCGATGATGAAAGCGACAAGGTAGGTGGACATGACGGGCGTCTTGTTGAACTTGACCGCTTTCCTCTTACCGCCGGTGATCTTGGACTGCACTTCTGTTTCGGAAGCAACGTCCATGTTGCTCAAACATGTCATGTGCTTGTCCGCAATCAGCGTGATGGTGAACTCGGCCTTGAGGGCGGGTTCATCAAAGCATGGAAACGCCCGACGAGCATCCGTAGGCTCCATCTGAGTGGACGCAATGTACCTGGTCTCCCCGTCCGCGGTCTTGTATGACGACCTATAGAAGCCGGCCATCTTGTCGTTCAGGATGCCCGTGAAGGTGAGTTTCAACTGCGCCTTGGACCCGGCCGGAATGGTCTGGTCAAACTCCAGCGTTGTGACTTGCTTATCGGGATCGACGCTGGTCTTGGGCGACGAGGTGACCACCGCACCATTGGCGGTGATCTCCGAGCCGTGGATGTCGATTTCAAGGGTGTTTAGGGAGATGGAGTTGGTGTCTTCCAAGACATTGAGACTAGTTACGGACCACATCATCAGCAATACTACACATTTGGGGGTATACGATCGCAGGCATACTCGATGATTACGGTTCCGTCGTAGGTGAATTTCTCAAAATCCGGCTCCAGCGTCAGATCATAATGGACGGGCTTGACATTGGCAGGCAGCACCTCCCGGTCGTGGGGGGCGAAGGTCGAGCCAATGGACTCGTCGGCATGGCGGGAACGACACATTCTGCGATACGAACACAGTCTTCGGGGGACGATCTGACCGAGGATGCGCGGATGCGAAACGGCTTGGAGTTGGCGTGCGTAGTAGTAATTGTTGTTGGTGTTTTGGAGGTGGTGAGGGGCAGAGGAACAGACCGCGGCGAAGGTAGCGGGGCGGCGAGGGGTTGACGAAACCGACACCGACGCGGCGGTCGACAGCGGGCGGCCAGCAACTAGTCTCGGCGCGGACCAGACTCGCGGCAACGGCATCCGATGATGCATTGCATTCAAAGCATTGATTGACCCACGAGAGCTCAAAACCCAATTCAATTGCCTTGACCAAAAGCGCCGACTGGTTGAGCCGGATTCGGAGGATGGAATCTGAGGAGCAAGTAGGTACTGTTACTGGGTTGAGAGTTGAAGTGCCGAGGAATGGCCCACCACCCACTGCTGGAACTCCCAGAGATTACAGTCTCGTCTGCCGGACAAAACACGAGACTACTAAATCCCTTCAACTGATCAATTCCGATTCAAACAAAAGAACGCCAGCATGGAAAAGCAGCGAAAGCTCGAGCTGACTTCCAGCAAATTCAGTGCCTCAGAACAGCCAATCAAAATGCAACAGCTAAGGCGGTCAACGAATATTTTTCCGGCAGAATATTCCGGACGGTGGGAAATTTCCTACAAATCTTCGCCGTACGGTTGTACATTTCGCTCACCATCCTCCGTAAACTCCCATGCAGTCCAACGCTCTTCGGGTCCCAGTTGGGTCTCCGGTGTTGCCAGTTAAAGCCTTCCCCCACGGCTTGGGAACCTTCCCTGTGACTGCTAGAGAGTTCATCCAGTTTGTTTGAAGATTCCATTTCTCTGCCCCTCTCGCGGGGCAGCCCATGGATGGACATCTATAGATCACTGGGACATGAACAAAATAGCCCGATTAGAATAGAGGGAGGTATCTCAAAAATTCGTCTATATACACAGAAAATAGCAGATATTAGATACGGCTTTCTTCATCGTCATGAGCGGCAATTTGTTTGATCTGCTCTTGCGGTACACGAACAAACACCGTCCGTGACCAGCCATCCGCGCCGACAATGGTGTCTTTGATCAGCGAGTACTTGAATATCCGTGGCAACAGAATTGCCCAGAAGATGTAGTAGACGCCACCGAGGGCAAAGACCCCAAGGGCGACGACGCAGTGAAGGTAGTAGGGAAGTTCCTCGTAGACGCTTTCGCCCTCGTCGGGCGGGATGTACGGGGCAACGGTCAGATACACGTTGGAGAGGAAGAAGAAGATGACCACAGGCAGCGTAGCGCGGATGCCCGGCGACCATGACGGGAACTTGGACGGGTAGATGTAGATCCAGATAAGGCCGGCGGCGACAAAGACGTTGACAATGGCGAGAGGATAGGAGATGAGGCTGGATCTTGGTCAGCAAGAGATTCAATGCCTCAATCTTTTTCTAAGCCCGAACTCACTTGAGGAGGAAGTTGTATGCATCACCTGGCGGCGGCGCCAGCATGACAATGACCGACACCAGCCAATGTTCAAACAGGCCGGCCGCAGGGGAATCCAACGGCCAGTTGCTGGCGAAGAATTTGGAGAAGGGAAGCACGCCTTCACGGCCCAGCTCCTGCACAATTCGTCCCTGGGAGAACAGCACGGACAAGATGTTGCCAAAGGCCGACAGGGCCACAAAGACGGACATGGCACGCTCGGCACTCTCGCCCATGACGTTGCGGAAGAACGTCGCGGCGACGATCTGTCCGGAGTCGATGATCTCCTGCTTGGGGACGGCCGCAAAGTAGGCAATGTTGACGAGAATGTAGAGGATCCCGACGGAGATGACTGCCAGCGGAGCAGCGATCTTGAGGGTCCGGGTCGGATTGCGGGTTTCACTCAACGCCTAGACAAGCAAAACAAAAACAAAAGGTCAGCTCATGTCTTTCTTGACAGCAGCAAACTTGCTCGGGAAATATATATCTCACGTAGTTGGCGTTCGAGTATCCGATAAACGACCAAATCACGTTATACAACGCGTTGACAATACCGTAACCACTCCCGCGGGTGCCCTCAAAGGCATTGGAAAAGTTGTTCGGTTTCTCAATCTTGAGATGACCACCGAGAGCCACCCAGCCGGCAACCACGATGATCAAGACGATGATCAACTTGATCATGCCGAGGAGGTTCTGCAGCCTCAGGCCCCATTTCAGCGCAAATGCGTGCACAAGGAAAGCGGTGGTGATGCACGCCAGACCGACACCGCGCTGGTTCCATCGGTTGACCTCGACTTGCGCCGCGTTGAGGATGTACTGGCCGAAGATGACGCTGTTGCCCGCGGCCCAGCCAAGGAGCACAGCGTAGGCAGCAAACATGGCCGTGGCGAAGAACTTGGGCTTGGTGTAAACGTACTCCAGGTAGTTCTTTTCGCCGCCATTCCTGGAAAAGAACATGAGGGTTAGCTTTGTTTTATTATTTGGACGCGACAGTGGCAGTGTAACTTGAGTCTCACCTGGGGATCGCAGTCCCCCATTCCAGGTACACCGCCGTACCAGCCAGCGCAATCAGCGTACCGGCAACCCAAACGAAAAGTGATAACCCGACGCTCCCCGTCAAGGAGAGAATCGCACTCGGCGTGGCAAAGATACCCGTGCCGATAATGCGGTTGAAGATGAGGAACACTGCCGTGACAACGCCAATTTGGCGGCGGCTGTCGGGTGTTGTATGAAAGATGTTTCCCTCATCTGACAGTTTGTTAGCCCGTTGTAAAGGTTAACCAGAATCTGGCCGATGCGTACAGAGTTGGGAGATCCCATCCGCCCTCTTGGGCACCTCGCCGGAAGGCGTCTGGGCTGTGGCTTCCGTGCCCTTGGCCGGACCATCGCCATTTTTGAGAGACGCCATGATGATGAAAAGCCACCAGTTTGGTGAGTGTCCTGTCGTGTAGAGAAAATCTCTACCAAGTCAACCCGCAGGAGCAAACGATGCGTTCTTATAGAATAAAGCAGCAAGACAAGCGTGGACCAGCTAGCTCTCGGCGTCCATAGTATAAACAACCAAGGCTGCAACACGATATATTGAGGCGCGGCAAAGGCGAGTAATTGACGGCTGAGGAGGGAAAAATGATTTGCTTTCTAGGCTTGCTGACTGCTGTTTCGACGAGCTAGGGTTACACTTGATTCAAAGCCCCAAGCGACGTAGGCGAGCCAATATGCGACTCCGTGGCGGGATTTGGAGTCGCAGCGTAATGGCCAAGAGCAAAAAGAACGATGATGTGCTTGCGCGAAAAGTGATGCAATGCAAGTCGAGCTCGTTGCGCGCGGTTTTTGGCTGGGATCAGTTGTCCCAGTCGAAGGAAGCAGTCGGCAGATCCGGTAGCATTGAAATCCGTTCAAGGTCTTTTTCACGATACAATCATTATCTATCCTAAGAGAAGAGAATATAGCACAGGGAAGCAAACATATGGAAGACTACGGCCCTGGAGCTCCCTCAACCCTGAATAGGAAAAAAAACTTTAGGGCTATGAAACGGAGAACCCTAGGTATCCACCATTTCAATCACGTCATTGACGAAAGAAAAGACTGGTAGATTGACACAGTCACCCGCTCTCTCCAGAGACTCCAAACCTCAGCATCTCCCGACATATTCGCCTTGTGCTCACCCATTGTGGCTAGATCCCGCTGCGAAAGGGCGAAAGGGGGCGGGAAGAAAAATTTGCTGCTGGCGTTGCGGCGGATTCTGATGGATCTGATCCACACCAGAAAAAATAAAAAAATGCCACGGACCCACGGGAACTGACCCTGAATAGTGGAGCGACACAGAGAATTGCTTGATCACGTCATCGTTGTTTCTTTTCTCGTGGCTTCTAGTGCCGATCTTTGCACAAGCTCATGCCTACATTGGGGACTTACTACTGGAGGTACATACTATGTACAATGTAGGCTCAGTATATATGCCCATACCGAGTCGGTTCGGTCCGTTCGGTTGCTCCAGAGAGCCGGGAGCACTTGTCAACCGTTGCTTATCTGATCGTAAGGGCTTGCATCAATGGCCAATGGATTGCTTGTCCCGGTCTTCCGCCGGGAGGTTCTACAAGGACGTTCCGGGCTTTGGCGGCCCGATGAATACCCACAAACTCAACAGGCGCACGCGGGAATCGTAAGCCGGCGAACCCGATCAACGGATCGGAATTCGGGACTATCTCAAAGAAAGTATGTACTCGGCAGCAAGCTCCTTGTTCCTGATATGTATATCATGCAATGCATTCTGGGATATCTGATCCTCAAGAAAAACACACTCTGCCACCCAAGCCAATAATCAATCAAGCGACGCAACAAGCATGTGTTCTCCCAAGTAATCACCAAACGAAGCCGCAACTCCCATAAGGAACATCCCGACAAGTAGGAAATCATGGCACTATATACAGTCATCTGATTCTCAGCATCAACGGCGCCGTTCCGGGAGCGGAATCATGAAGTTTCCGTTCAACCGCGTTCAGCGCTACGCTGAGGATCATTCGTGGAGGCAACCCAAGTCGTGTATGCATCTGCCGATCTGGCGAGAACTCGTCAAGAAGAGAAAACCCGGACAAAAAAAAAAAAAAAAACTCATTAAACCACCAGTATGAAGAAAGGACCTTTCAATGAGGATACCAGCTCCCGAGATCAAACGTCGCAGGTCGTCACAATATTATGGAATTCATCACAATGTCGCGAATCAACAACATAAAAGACGGTCACCGTGGTGGACTGACTCCAACGCCGGGAGACATCACAGCGGGAGAACCTGGGCGGTTGGTGGTTGCTTTGGCCATGGTAGGCCCGGATGGAGGAGCCGAGGCTCGCTTGTTGATCACAGCCAGCTTCTTCCGAATCGATCCCAGCCGAGCACGGATGCTCGCCACAACTGAGCAATAATAAAGTCAGTAAAAAATAAACAAAAACGAAACAGCAGCTTTCCAGCACGTACGCTTGAGAACCACCTGACGATCCTCCATCTGGACGCCATCCAGCATTATCTTGTCTCCACCCTCTCCGGCCTTTTCCCCCTTTCCTGGACGAGAGACTTCGTCCTTCTCCAGAACTGCTTCGAGCATCCGAATGGCAGTGACATAAGCGATCTCACAACCGGGAAGGTCTTCCCCCGTGAGTTCGTTGATGGCCGCCGCCCGGCTCATTTCCAGCGCCCGATCGTACATGAGCTTCTCTGCCGTGATCCCCGTGCTGATCACCACGTTGTCTGCAGAGGTGCCCAGTCCGCTCACGGAGCTGGTACCGGGAGGATGATTGTTGGGGTGGCTCGGGTGGTCTGGTGGAAGCTTGCGTTGCGCTTCTTGCAGCTTCAACCGCACAAACTCGGCCTTTTCCAGCACCTCGTTGAAACGATTGCGGACCCATTGCACCACATTGTTGATCCGGGTGCCGACCAATGCACTCGTGGCGGACAGGCCTTCCCGGCCATCGCCGAGCCGTTCTCCGCGATTTTTCCGCGCCCACCATGTCCCGGCAATATCCATCGACTTGGCCAAGAGTGCCAAAGCCTTCACGTACAACACGAGCGCCTCTTCTGACAGCGTGACTACAGCATCCGGCGTCAATTCGCCGTCGTCACCGATCGGAATATCCCCGATTTTGCCAGATTGATCGGTCTCTGACGCTGGAGTGAGAGGGATGAGCTGCTTGTACTTGACCTCCGCGAACCCATAGACAACATCACTCCGGGTAGCACATTCCTCGAGTGACTGCACCGTCTTCGTGTCCTCATCCACACTCGCCTGAGACTTTCCCTCTTCTCCTGTAGTGATGAGACTTTGCTGAGGGGCAGGATAGGCAGGGAACGGATTGTAACCCATTGGAGGTGACCGCCCACCTTTGCCCAGCGCCAGTGGAGGCGAGAATCCGATACCGAAGAGCCGCTCACTGGCCAGGTTAAGCGCCTTGGAGATGGTGGACGTGGCAGATGTCGGGCTTTGCCCATACCGACGTTCGTAAGAGCCTTGACGTTGATGACCCTCGGCCCTCGCTCGACCAGCGGCGACCTGTAGCGCCTTGGGTGATGTGGCATTGCTCGTCGTGGGAACATGCTGCACCGTCGCCCGCCGTACAATGCTACTACCCGTTTGCCGCGACCCAGCATGAGGCACAGCACCGCGGATCCGGGGACTATTGGCGAGCTCGTCCGCAAAGGCGTTGACCTCGACCGCCCGCTTTTCCACAACCACGTAGTCTCGCTCAAAGGCCACGTCGTGAGCGGCCTGTGCCCGCTCCTCCTCTTCTCGAGCCGCTTGCTCGATGGCGGGTGATGACGTTTGATATTCTCGAGCAACGGGGCTCTGCTCGGAGTGCTGCTGACGACCAGGGGCGGTGGCGTGTGACACCGGAGGAGGCCGCCGGGTCGTTTGTGTAGCCCGTTGTCGATCGCCCCGTGACAGTTTCTCAGCGCTGCTTGCGTGCTGGAGACTGTCCGGTTTCGGTGATCGCACACGTGGGCTGGAGGGTTGTGACGGTATTGTTGGCGGCGAGCGCCCAGCTGTGGAGACTGGCAAGCGCCTTGCTTCGTCAAATGACCTGCCACTTCGAAGTGGTCGTGACTTGGATTCTCTGGCTTCCAGAACCTCGTCGGGTTCCATGACGCGTCGATGTGCGGGCACATCGTCGCCAACCAGCCCGGGAATCTCCTCTGTAAGAACAAGGTGATTAAAAAAGTCGTCGAAACTCATCCGCTCCACGGGATTTCTCTTCAGCAATGCTCGAATAAGGCCTTTGACGTCGTCGGATACCTCGATATCGGCCGGAAACTTGATACGGTCCTCCCCCTTCTCAATACGGCGCAGTAGTTCCACATGGTTCGAGGCCCGGAATGGAGGCTTCCCGACAACCATTTCATACAGAACCGTACCCACGGACCACAGGTCAGCCTTGGCATCATACTTCTCATACCGTAGAATCTCTGGTGCCATGTACAGCGGAGAGCCGCACAGCGTCTCTGCTAACGAGGTGGAGGGGAGAGAGCGAGCAAATCCGAAATCCGCAATCTTGAGCATGGGAAGCGTCTCTAGTCCGACCAGCGGAGTGAAGGAGTCTTCGCTTCCCTTGTACGGAATCACCTGGGTGACGCCGGTTCGATACAGAATGGGCGAGGGACACAGCAGCAGATTCTGGGGCTTGATATCGCGATGAATGAGATTGCGGTCGCGAAGGAACTTGAGTGAACTGGAGAGCTGTTTCAGGAAATGGCGCACGACGGTCTCGTTGAGCCCGCCGACACGGGGGTTGGGATACTTGGCAATCATGTCGCGGGTATAACGATGCTCGGCCAGCGTGTCCCGCCGCTTGATAAAGATTGACAGATCACCCAGGGCGCAGTACTCCATGACCAGATGGATATGAGAGGTAGTTTCATAGCAATCAATCAAGGCGACAATATGGGGATGATGCAGGCCTTTGAGAATTTCTATTTCAGACGAAAGATTATCCTTGAGCTTCTTATTGAGCTTGGACAGGTTGACAGATTTGATGGCCACGTAGGTTCGATGTTTCTAGGCGGGCATGCGTCGTCAGCCATCCACGCCGCTCACCGACCGGAAAAGGTACAAACTTACGGAATGAATTCCCTGGTATACTGTTGCAAAGCTCCCCCGGCCTATTTCATCCAAGCGCACGTAACGGCCAATTTGGACCTCGGTGTGGCCGTCGCGTGCGCGCCTGGACGACGAGGAGACGTTGTTGTGAGGAGCCGCCATGGCTAGGGAATCAGCTGGAAGATGCCGTGTCGACCCGCTGTTCTCCGCCCATCACAACTACCTCGGATCCGGAATACTCAATGATGGCGAAAAGGCGCGTCCCATCCGGGGGGTCCACGGAATCCTCAGTTCAGTTGTTTGTTCGGTGCTGCAGAAACACTGGACGGAATCCAATCGACAGACCAACCAATCGAGCCAAGGGACTGAAGCCGTTGGCAACCGACAGAGCTGGCGGCTCGAGCAAGCACGGTGGCAAGATAGGGACGGAGAAAAGGGGGAGGGGGGTTCAAGGAAGTCAGCGGATGTTCTGGATGGAGTACGGGGTTAGCTCCCAAGGTTCGGACAGGCGATGACGATGATGTACCTGACTGATATCTAACCTAGTACCGACGAGATAAGATAGAGACAGGGAACGCGACGGAGAAGGATGGGGGAACAAGAAGAAGCTACATTGGATGGGGGAAGGAGGGATGAAGTAATGACTTTGTTATCTCCCGATGCGCCTTACTTCTTAAAGTGTAGGGATGATGAGGTGATGAGTGCCTCTCTCTTCTCTAGTAGGTTAACCTATCTGGACTTGGGGACAGTCAGAGGGGGGCGTTGACCCAAGCTGAGGCAACCGCCTGACTGGTCCAGTTGAGGCGGTCAGTCATTATGTAATTGAGCTGTCCGTTTTCGGTTTAGTCTGCTTAGAGATAATCCAGATAACTAACCTACTTTTAACGCCAACGGGCGCGGCGACAACCTGATAAGGGAGAGCTGGCAAGACTCTACTATCTTCGGATTCGGGACCGGGTTTCCGGGTGTTGTGTTTGGGTCACATGATCTGCAGGCATTCATGGACGGATCGATACAGTATTCGACTTTCGATGGCCTAGATGGGCCAGGGACAACAAAATGTGATGAATCCTCGACGCTGTCCAAGACACAGTGCATTGAATGATCCGACTGCAGCATGCGCTATCACCAGATAGGAAATGAACCTAGGTTAGGTAGATCGACTTGAGTTCCCCGCAGACAGTTGCCAAGCCAAAGGAAGTACATACGAGTACTAGTACGGAGTACCTTGTACTTCATGTTTGTACTTGAACTGGCCATCGAATGCAGCCATCTGAAAGGATTCAAAGCGATTAGAACAAGTCCATGAACCATGCTTCTCGTTGAACACATCCTTGAGTGCAGATGCAGCAATGAAGCCGTCAAACTCAGACAGGAGACTAGCGACTGTATTAGTACGGAGAAGACAGCAAGAGAAAGGACAACGTGGCAATACATCCTCGGCTATGGTCGCCCTGGTGTAACCAGGCCAGTCTGTACGAGAATGTTGGTTGTCCAGTCCAGCATGCATGGAAGGTGAGGCGAACATCTCCACAACATGAAGCAGCAAGAGATGTGTCTGCTGTCCGGTTTCTGCGGCCCGGAGCACCTGGCAAAAGGACATTGAACAATGAAGATCGGGGTCTATAATCATTGATGAAGATTCGAATGTATCCTTGACCGCCATTTCCCGTCTTGTATTCCGTCGTTTGCTGACCTATTGTACATCCAACCGTCCAGTGACAAACAGATCAAGCAGAAGGGGGTATAGAGACAAATCGTAGGTCCAAAACAAGCCGCCGATCCTGTACACCGTGAACAAGAAACCCACTACAACAGCAATATTTCAAAAAAGAGACATGAAAATACAAAAGTCCAAGAAATCGAAGCTAGAGCCCAAGTCCCCGGACCAGCAACCATAGCACAACGGGAACGATCACATTGTCATTTCCTCCCGTGAGAACCGCCTCGGTGACGCTTGCACCACCTGCTGCCAGGATGGACTTGATCACGACCAGCGTCCAGGAAACATGCTCAGAATTCCACCCACCCACTGTCAACCATACTCGGGCCACGATTAAGCCAGTGAACACGGAGAGCGCAAAAGCGACGCTGCCTTCGAGTGATTTGTCGCCGCCCCAGAACCACTTGAGACGTCCGTAGCGGCGTCCGACAAGCGACGCTGCCGCATCCCCAATACCGACACAGACCACCCCGCTGACCATGCCGACATTGCGGGTCAACACATCCCATCCAGCCCACGGCCATTCTCCCACCCGTCGGAGATCGGCGAGAGAAAGCCAAAGCGGGATTGCACAGCCAATCAAGAGGAAAATATGGGATACGATGACTGGCCCACGATGATCACGACCGTCCGTGTACGGTGCCAAAAAATACGTCAGAGGCTTCGCAATCGGCGGCACTTGTGAGGCGCGAAAGAGGTCCAAGAGTAGATAGATGGCTAGGACCAAGCTGTACGCCAGGGAGACGAAGCTGGGATCGATGTAGGTCACCGGAAGAAACATCTGCACCATCATTCCATGAAACACTTTGCGACGAGTGTCTACTTCGACGATTTGGCTGAGCTTCAGAACAATGGTCATGCCGACGATGAGTACGATCATGCAGTAGACGCAAATCAGCAGACGGGTACTGGCCTCGCCAAAGGTATCACGGCGTAGGTGCTCAACCCAGCCAAGCGAGCAGGTCAAATTCCCATCGCCGCTGTTTCGCGGAAGAGGAATCCAATGCTCCAGGCTCATCGTGACCACCCACAGTCGGAACGAAGGGATGTTTCCGAAGAGATACCCGAGGGCCCAACCGAATGGATCATTCCCACGCAATGCTGCGCTCGCAACAAATCTCCGAACCAAGAACACAATGATTAACGCGATGGCCGCAAAGATATACGCGGCATACAGCCATCTTCGAACACGCGCTTGCGCAGACGTCAAAGACAGGAAGGATGCCAGCCCAGGCGGCACGGAGCGTTTCCGTCGACCACGAGTGGTGGTACGCGGTTGGTCTGACGGGCGTGCGGAGTCGACATCGTCCACTATGGACGTGGTGTTCCGATTCTGAGAAAATGACAAAAACTGCTTTGCGCTGGCCCACGAACCTGCCCACAAGCCATCGGACTTGATTCCGTCAGGCCTAGAGTTTGATTTCGAACTTGAATTCCGGTGACGATGGAACGGTTTACTGCGTGTCTCTGTATAACCCGCCCCAAAATCTTCTGGCTCATCACTGTCTGAGCCAGGTTCTGCCGCCCCCGCCGCTGACGTCGCGAGCCAGTCGACCGTTTCGCAAAGGTGGTGGTCGATGGAATCGAGGATGCCTTTAGGCGAGGGCAAATGCTTTGGCTTTCGACGGAATTTCCACGATGGCACCCGGGCCAAGGTGACTTCCCATCTCAGAACCTCGCCGCATATCACGAAGATGCTGATTCCGCCCAGCCAGAGCAGTGCCTTGAGAATCTGTGCTTGCGGCGATGTCGCAAACAGGAACAGATTGATCAATGCTGTGCCTAGCAGCTGTAGTTCAGCGGGAAGAAGGCTGGTCCTGACAAGAGAATCAAGCGTCTGTATCAATGTGCGGTGCAGCGGATACAAGAGCAGTAGAAGTTCGGAATCCAGGTTCCTCAGCGACAGGGGTTTTGGAACCGTCGACGAGAAGATGTCATGCTCCGAAAAGATGATAGGAATGACAGTGATAAACCAATGCACCCAACTTAGGCTTTGAGAGGGATCGTAAGCCGGGATGACTCGAGGAGGAACCGATGACAGACTCAGGACAATATTAGGCAATACCAACGCCGGTTGAAAATTCGTTAAAGACAAAGCAACAAGAACCGGTATTATGGTCGGATATAAAAGCGGAGATGGGTCGAAGCTGGTGGGTATAGGTAGGGAAAAAGAAACTCGCGGCCAGCAGCGGCGCCAGAACGAGATTCGGATGGGATAGGCGGCGTAAAGGATGAGGAGCAGGGCAATATATGTGCAGAGCTCTGAACAAGGATCATGGTCAGCTCTTCAATCGAATCCAGAACAGCATCTATTGGGACACGGGGCAAGCTTACCTGGACGCCAGGACAGAACCAGTAATTTCACATCTGGTTGTAGGAATACAATCCCGGCGACCGAACCGAGAAGGGCGGTCTCAATCAATCTGTGCACAACTCCAGCATGTCTTCGACGCACCGTCACTCTTCTCGCCATTGGATTCGAATCGCGATGCGAGCTGGTGACGTCGTTGCCCTTGGGCGGCTTGGGGGACGGCGACCGGAAGAACAGTGTCCAGGAGGACCGACTCGGCGGCCATAACACCACTTCCTCATTATCGGACTCGGCATTTTGTGCTCGCAAACCTTTTCGAGGTCGTGCAGGTGGTGCCGGTAGGCCCTTCAGAAGCCCAGTCCGTTCATCGTCCGCATCCGTGCCGCTATCACTTGACGTTCGAGGAGGTGTTCGAGCCCATTTTCGGGTATATCCACTATGTGACAGCCGACCGTTTTGAACTGGGCCCGGTTCCACGGGTTGTACATCATGGTGGTCGGAGCTGATACGACGGGAGGCAAGCGGCGAGGGAGATCTGTTTTGGAAGTTTTGCTCGGACGGCGAGCTTTCGGCATGGAACGAGGTGGACTGCGTATTGGCGGTGCTTGGTCCTAGCTTCCCATCATGATTTTGCGGCCATGCCATGATGGCATCGTGGATATTTTCGAGTCTGCAATAGAGTATTTGATTCAACCGCCAAAATACTAATCATTGCGATATGAAGTCTAGAAAATCACATGCTGGCAAAGTCCAGCTTTCAGCAACACACTGAACTTAGTTACAAATACCTTCCTATCTAGGTAAATTGAATAATATGTCACGTGACTAACTTCGATTCGTCATCCTCTGGGCAGCGAATGACAGCCTTTCATCAGCGACTCGGACGTCCCAAGTACAACTGATCGATCGGTCGAACAACCAGAAAGCCGTAACATCCAACTTGCAGTCGACGCCTTGCTTCATACATGTAAAGTTCTTCCTTCGAAACAGGTTTTCCCAATGATAATCCGTCCAGCAGTACTATCATTCCCATGGCCATCCGCATCGCCCTGCGAGTCGCCGTTTGAATCGTCCTCGTTGCCATTCAAAAGTTTGATGACATCGGGTAGATGGTGAAGAGTGTGGAAGTGTTTGGCCAAGCGCTGAAGCTCGAGCAGTTTGCTGTACAGATCATCTGTACCACTATGTCCAGTGCGGATGTTCTTCCTTTCCTCCTCTGTCATTTTCTGAATGATCGCATACATGCCCCCATCGAGGATCGTATCGAATTGGAACTTCTTGCGCACTTCAGTTCCTAGAGTGCCATCACTCTTGAGAATGGCTTCGCCAATCCTCAGCAGGGCAGAGAGACCATTGAACCGGGTCTGAGCGTTTGTCATGCTCGTACGAGTACATTGTTCGGCGATGTGTTCAATTGTATCACATATCTTCTCCCCGACTCGATATGCGATATCATATTGGCTCGACTTGGTCAATTTGCGGTAGGTAACGTTGAGATCCTCCCAGACACGTTTCGAGTACTGCTCAAAGTCGACGACCCGTTGGTTTTCCGCATCCAGGGATCTGTTGACCGTGGCATTGACATCGTCTGAGTTGCCGGAATCGAGTTATTGGCATTCTCGTCAGGTGGTTCATTTCGTTCTTGGTTTTCCTCGGGGACTTTGTGCTTAGTACTATTCTCTTTTGCCTGTTCGACATCCCCAGTGGTTACGTGGGCTTCGCCCGCGGTGTTTGCGCGTACACGTTTCGTTTGGGAGGTAGACATGGTGAAACTCTTCCGCGAGAGATGTCAAGTGCTCAATGACGATTGCAATGTTCCCAAGAATGACGATGCACCTGAACACTCGCCCGCGGGAACAAATATATCATCGCAATGTTGTAAGATACTAGTATTACGAGTAACGTCTATCTGTTGGACGCGTCGATGTCAAGGACAAGAAGACGCGTCTCACCGTCGCTGGGCAGGGTTGGCTTGGCCAGTTGGTGCCTTGGAGAATTCAATTTTAAACCCGGAACTGTTCGTACTTGAAGATTCCGAGCTTTGATATCTTTGTAGTTTGTACTCTGAGATACTGATGCGTTTGTTCATGTATTTCAATTTGCATGCAATAGTGCAGTGATTGATAGTTCCGCCATTCGAACAGTTCACGACTTCACGCCCAAGGTCATTGGATGAACTCGTCTCCGTTTCTCTGTTTGCTTGTAATTGCTCCGAAGGATCAAAAGTACGAGTCATCTAGGTTTGCTGATCTTCCTTGGCCCTTCGCTCAATCTCGTGGACTGTTGCTCGGTCAGGAAGAACTTTGCATCCTGAAGGTTTCATGTGAGTCAAGTAGTAGATCACTCTCGCATTATTTGCATTAAGACACAATATTCACAGCTACCTACAGGGTATCATAAGAGAAGGAGGAACTCTGCGAGTCTACCGAAGACAGCACCTAGTCCCAAAGTGATCGGTCTTCATCGTTGGAAACTGCCTGATGATAAGCCTCGGACGCCCACCATGAGAACGGCGGCCACCGTGACCGTTTTGACGAGCTCGAGAATGGCCATCGAATAGACGAGGGCCGCGGCGGCTGGAAAAAGCTCGGTAGAAAGGGATACTTGGGTCGTGAGGTGCCCGGGATGCTGTCTGATAGCCATTGTGGGAGGGACGGACGGGAAAGCAACGAAGACCTGGACCGGGCGAAAGGCCATCGACGGCCTATTGCGTCGTATGAGAACCACGGCACGGGACGGCGACTTGAGCCAAGGCAAAGCGACCGAAGACAGTCCCAGATGCTACGGCCTTGCTTCCTTCCCCCACCTTCTAGTGTCATCTTTGAAATGATGCGGTTAAATCTCTCATTCTGAGCATCCAGGTGCTTGCGGTGTTGGATACGGTACCATGATTGTTGCTCGAGAGGATCCAGACACCAGACGATAATATCACCACGACGCCGCCAATCGTCATGCCACGCCGTGTTGAATGTTCGCCAGCACTCGTTATAGAAACTTCCACGGAGCGCCTTTCTCAAGGTAGGCTCTAGTTGGGAAAAGAATATCAGATAGTCGGGCCATGGGTGTTGGCTGCTCCCTTCGGTGACACCATATGGAGGGGATACAGAACGTTCCAGGTAAGATGGCCTGCGAGGCACGTGCCTCAAACCACCAACCATGTTATTCTGCAGGAACTCAACCGGGTTTGCATAAAACTGGTCCGCCTCGTCCAGGTAGGTTGCCTTCTGGGCCTCATCCATATCGATTGGAGGTTCGCATGAGAGAGCCCAAGCGTTAATTGAGGGAAACACTAAGTGAGATCGCCAGGGCGTACTGTGACATGGCATCAAAAACCCTACCGTCATGTTATTGTCGGTTCCGGAAGGGGCCAGTCCTTGATGGGCTTGATGTCTTTCCCGCAAGTATGACAGGACGGCTAGCGATCCGGATGCGTGAACAAGGCTGGTATAGAAGGCAATCGAGATATTCACAAAAACCAAGAATAGAAGGATAAGCCTCCGTGGAAGATAGACATTCGAAGAGGACGAGACAGCTGGAAGGAAGAAAGTCCCGACTGGCTCGGCAGCCAAGACATGGAGGGCAGGCAGGAGGGGGTAAATAAAGCGAACCTCCTTATGAGCAATCAAGGACATCACAAACGGCACGAAAAGACATACAACGGCAAGCTGCCGCTTGATGAGCGCTCGCCGTCGAGAAATCAGATCGTCGACGCCCCTCACAGCTCGGTACAATCCCACAATAGCAAATGGCAACGCCATGGTCAGAAGAAGCGGCAGCCCTTGGGATATGTAGTAATGCCAGTCATTCCTCCCGTAGAATACAGAGAGGGATTGAGCAATGTTGAAGTAGAGAAACTTGAACGGTGGAAACGTCCAGGTTCTGTAGTAGAGACGATCGACGGCAAGAGACGTGCCAAGGACGACGACCCTATTCGAACATATTAGCACAAAAACCACTAACTTGGACATGAAGAAGTGCATACCCGCAAGCAAGAGCCTCTCGGACGAGAACCGCCCTTGTTGACCAAGGAGCACGCCAGATAGCGAAAGCTCCCAAACACAGCCAGATGAGAACATTCGTCGGTCGCAGCACACATGCAATTGCCGCCAGAACGAGGCATGTGCGAAGGGAGGAAACTGCAGCCGTCGGGAACTTGAGGCTGGAGATGTTTTTCGGTTGCGACTGGTGCCTTGTAGGATGGTCGACCGTCGTGGGACCCCCATCTGTTGCTTGCGAATCGCCATCTTGGGTACCCTGGTCCGGGTGTCTGATATTTGAGAGCCAATCCCATGGCCACAGATCTAACGCGACTGCCGTTAAAGCAGTTTCGAGGCAGTTTGAGAAGGTCCGCGTTGAGCAGAACCATTGCCACGGACTCAGTACTGTCAGCACCAGCTAAATGCCATTAGTCACGCGCGCTCCGTGCAGGAATCTCGTTCAAATTTACCGCAGCCCACGCCTCCGAGCTATATCGTCCGTATATCCTGGAGGCCAATCTCCAAGTAAAGTAATCACCGGTTGCGGCGATGACAGCTTGAGCTGTCTTTGGCGCAGCGATGAGCAAGTTGGCAGCCGAGAACTGCGATAGTCGCAATGTCGATGCTATGCATTGTGCGATATAGTAGACAGCAGCGAAGATTAACGGGTGGATCGACGAGCGCAAATGATGCTTCCATTCCTAATACCGGTTTCAATACATGCTTCTATTCATGAGCGGCCAGAGCAACAGCTCACCCATGTGATCCACGCTCCGCTCTCCTGGCCAAAAACTGACTGCCAGGCAGGTTCTAATGACTGGAAGAACTCATCGGGCTGGAAAAAGGTACGCAGGGACAGCGCGTTCACGATGCGCAATGCTACCAGGAGCAGGAAGATTTGGGACGGTCGGGCTTGATTCCGCATCCACAGCAAGCCTCCACTGGGCAATCGGGCCGTGGGTGCGGACTGCGACGGGCCGGCTGCATTCCCGGTGAGCGAATGTTCCGACGATGTCACGGACATGGTATCCGTCGCGGAGCGTGTTGACAATGGCCGATTGCGGACGCGAATCCCAGATGAAATCATGTCCACTTGAAGCGTCGACGCTAGGCCTAAATTAGTATAGTGTGTTACCCGATCAATACCTGCTTGATCGTAAACAGCCCGTCAACTCCCAATGACATCCAAGGAGAGGCCGTATCTGCGTATCATAACGGAGGAAATAAGCTTCACCGTTATATCTAGTCCAGCCAATCAGAAAGCTTGCAATTCACTTACCTGTTGACCGCGTTCACGTGCCTGCGGGCCGGTGGATGCCGGATCTCCAACCAGAGACCGGGCCGGCACAAAGAACAGCGTCATGCTGAGATGGACGAGTCTAAAAGTCCACCAACTCACTGCGGGATGCCACTCGGCTCGTTCAAACTTCAACGACGACCTGAAATCTTGCCCGCAACGCTCGGCGTCCCACTGTCCCGCTACTCCACCACTACACGAGTTCAACATTCCGGTGCCGGCCATGCTCCATTTCTATCCGTGACTGCCCGCTCCTTTCCCATCCACTCTGAGAAGTTCAAAGTTGGGGTAGGATAAAAGACAAAATACCGTGCTACCCACCTGCGTTCAGCGCGAGTCAGGACAACGCTTTGAGTCATATCCGATTTTGCTCTCTCGACCTCAATCATGGCTCCCAGCGCAATTGAGGAATCAACAGCGGCCACCGCTGCCAAAACCTCCCGATTCCATGCTGCTTCAACGGATGAAGCGATTGCTGCAGAGCGCGAGTACGCCGCCCACAATTATCATCCTCTGCCAATCGTCTTTGCGCGCGCCTCCGGAACGACTGTTTGGGATCCCGAGGGCCGCCAATACCTCGACTTCCTTTCCGCGTACTCCGCAGTCAACCAGGGTCACTGCCACCCAGAACTGGTCAAAACTTTGACAGAACAGGCATCGCGGCTGACGCTGAGTTCGCGCGCCTTCTACAATGACGTCTTTCCCAAGTTTGCCGAGTTTGTCACTCGTTTCTTTGGCTTCGACATGGTCCTACCCATGAACACCGGAGCAGAGGCCGTTGAGACGGGCATCAAGATCGCCAGAAAGTGGGGTTACAAGGTCAAGGGCATCCCGGAGAACCAAGCCATTGTACTCAGCGTGACAAACAATTTCCATGGTCGCACGGTAGGCCTCCCACTTCAGCGAGTATGTGGGTTGGACAGACACTAATTCTAGGCATCCGCATTTCGTAGTTCGCGGCAATTTCCTTGTCGTCTGACCCGGAATCGCGGGATAATTATGGCCCGTATCTGCCAAACATCGGCCACATGATTCCAGGCACGAATCAGCCGATTCCTTTCAACGACAAGGCCGCTCTGCGCCTTGCTTTCGAGAAGGCTGGCTCAGATCTGGCGGCATTCTTGGTTGAACCCATCCAAGGAGAGGCTGGCATCGTGGTTCCCGACGATGATTACCTGCGGGAGGCGCGTGCGTTGTGTGACCAGTACAATGCCCTGTTGATTTGCGACGAAATCCAGACCGGGATTGCGCGAACCGGGAAGCTGCTGTGCCATGAATGGAGCGGCATCAAACCCGATTTGGTTCTCCTTGGAAAAGCTCTCTCGGGAGGCATGTACCCAGTGTCTTGTGTGTTGGGTAGAAAGGATGTGATGCTCACGATCGAGCCTGGGACCCATGGTTCGACCTATGGCGGCAATCCGCTCGGCTCTGCCGTGGCCATTCGAGCCCTGGAGATCATCCGGGATGAGAACATGGTAGAACGGGCCGAGAGGCTTGGTCGTATATTCCGTGACGGTTTGCAGGCGATCAAGAGCCCAATGCTGAAGACGGTCCGTGGGAAGGGCCTTTTGAATGCTATTGTCATTGATGAGAGTCAAACCAACGGACATACGGCTTGGGATCTTTGCATGTTGATGAAGAGCAAAGGTCTTCTTGTATGTGACCCAGTCCCGGCGTGAAGGCTTCTCCGCTAGAAGTAGCAATAACTAACTAAGTCGATGCAGGCGAAACCGACCCATCAGAACATCATCCGGCTTGCTCCTCCTCTTGTTATTACCGAGGATGAAATTAAGAAGGCCCTGGAAATCATCTCGCAATCTATCGCAGAGCTGCCAAGCCTCTCTGGGGCGAATGAAGATCAAGTTATCCCTCCGCCAGAGAAGAAGGTCAAAATCGGATTGGATAACTGAGCTCCTTTTGACGAGCTGCATGACGCACAGACACCCTGCCGTCAGGGGCGCAAGCCTTCTGATCGCGTTCTCCGCCGGCATTGCTTGCAGTGTGTCGATATTTAGAAGGACCGAGGCTCCAGGACGGGCGGTCGCCCTCGATGTTCCTGGAAGAAGCGAATCCTTCGTCTTACCTCGGGCCCTGCTGAGCGGAGTTTGACCCATTGATTTGTCTCCGCCCGGGCCTTGAAGCCCGTCACTGCTTTTGTCTCGAGCGCCATGTTTCCCGGAACAGTTCTGAACGCGCCAACATGTATTAATGCGGACATTGATCATGTACATCGATTGTTCGAATTCACGGAATCATGGTGCATGGTACACGTCTACGGTAGTACTTTTTGAGACACGCTGGTATAGAGCATCCGTCAGGGACTCTCTCGTTGGTGTTCTCTCAATCATCCACTTCTCGTACACTTGGGAGCGCCGTAGGTATTACATAATTGGAACGACCGCATGTCTACCTAATTAGTAAATTACTATTAAATGCTTCCGTACATTCCACATATGTACAAAGTAGGTGCCTGACGAAACTGGCATCGATGGATGAAGAACATGGTGCAGGCGTATGGCCTGGTTGCATAATAATGCAGAGTCTATTCCGAATCAACTCCGAGTAGCAACGTTGAGTTTTTCAACATTCTTTCAGAGGGGCTCGATTTCAACTGACCGCGGAGGAATACTAGGAGGTACTATGATTCAATCGTGCCGTCATTGGCTACTTCTGTTCCGGATGGAGAATGCGACACGAATCCTGGGAGCCTGGCTTGTTTATCCAAGCTCAAGGGCGCGAGTTCGCCCTCTCTGCAGGTTATTGTCATTGCCGATTTACCGAGAGCTTGTCCAGAGGCCTGAACCACACTCTAATACTGTAACCAACACTTTGATAAGCGGAATTTACCACTCTAGCAAGGTCCGTCCGAATTATTTGGTGGAAGGGGCATCGGTTTTAGAAGTTATTACAACTGAGAGCGAAGATGCGCAGAAGACATATTACCGCTCAATGATGCCCTCACCGTTGTGCACAACTTGGTCCAGCGCTGTACTTGGCCCGTTCTCACTTTCCTGTACTACGTGGTTGGAAGAAAGCGTTTCTGCCTCTGTTTCATCGTTTGACTGGGAGCAAATATTCCCGGCCAGGCGTCTTCCATGGCGGAAACCTCTCATGTTGCAGCCACGGCCCATGGCCGATCTCCCCCGGCGGACAATGAGGAGAAGCTCGCAAAGAAGCTCGAATCGAGTATGACGAATAGTTCGGAGTCGTCAACAGATGGCTCGCAGTCTGCGGATGCTACGTCGAAGAAGGAAGAGCGTCAAAAAGTATTCTGGCAGCGGTCATGGAACCCTCTGCGTTGGCAGAAAATTCCTCCTGTGCCGGAGGAGAGAGGCAAGTGCGGCGAGTATCGCGCCAATTTCTTCAGCCACCTGACATTTCAATGGATGGCTCCATTGATGAACGTAAGTGAAGACAATCTGGCGTGGTGTCATTGAATGCTGATTAGATCAAAAGACCGGTTACTTGCGGCCCTTGCAGCTGGAAGACATCTGGAAAGTGAATCCTGATCGCGCCGTCGAACCGTTGAAACAGAAGCTCAACGGAGCATTTGAACGTCGGCTGGCACAGCAAGGTCGCTATCCGCTATTCTTTGCGCTTTACGACACGTTCAAATTCGAGTTCTGGCTGGGCGGGATCTGTCAGCTCTTCAGTACTCTGTTTCAGGTTTTTGCTCCGTACCTGACTCGATATCTCATCGCTTTTGCGACTGAGGCTTACATCGCTCAAGTAAATAACCGGCCGGGCCCTCATATTGCCGAAGGGATCGGATATGCGTTGGGGATCACCTTCATGCAAATCTTTCAGAGCTTGACAGCCAACCAATTCTTCTATCGCGGCTTCATGGTGGGCGGTCAGGCGAGAAGCGTCTTGATCAACGTGATTTTTGACAAGGCATTGAAATTGTCGGCGCGCGCAAAGGCCGGGGACAAAGCGAACGAGGACCCTCCGGTCATCGACAGTCAGCACAACCGCAGACAGAGACTGGAGGCTGCGAGAAACGTTGGGGGTGACGGCGCGGGATGGAGCAACGGCCGCATTACGACCCTCATGAGTGTCGACACCGATCGAATTTACACTGCCATGGGCATGTTTCACATTATATGGACTGGCCCCGTTGCGATCATCGTGACGTTAATCGTCCTCTGTGTCAACATTGGCTACAGCGCTCTAGCAGGATATGCTTTGTTGATCTTAGGAGTGCCGCTATTGACGCGAGCGATCAAGTCTTTGCTCATGCGGAGAAAGGCCATCAACAAAGTTACTGACCAACGGGTGTCTCTGACTCAGGAGATCTTACAGTCTGTCCGATTTGTCAAATTTTTCAGTTGGGAAAGCAGCTTCTTGGATCGGCTAGCGAACATTCGAAAGCGAGAAATCACCGCCATTCAGGTTCTGCTATCGATTCGCAATGCTATCCTTTGCGTGTCCATGTCCTTGCCCGTTTTCGCGTCCATGCTCGCCTTCATCACATATTCCCTCACCCAGCCGTCATTCGAACCCGCGCCGATTTTTTCCTCGCTGGCATTGTTCAACTCTTTGCGGATGCCACTGAATCTGCTGCCCTTAGTTATTGGTCAAGTGTCCGATGCCTGGACCGCCCTAAACCGGATCCAAGAATTCTTGCTGGAAGAGGAGATAAAGGAACAGATTGAGTGGGATATGGACATGGACAATGCGATTGAGATTGAGCACGGATCCTTTACTTGGGAGCGAGTCCCCTCCGCTGGCGAAGAGTCGAATGGCCGGCAGCTCAAATCAAGGACAGAGAAACAAGGCGCGGATTCCGCTGACAGTTCAAGGGAGGAACTCGAGCCATTCAAGTTGACAGACCTTACGGTCTCCATCAAGCGGGATGAGCTAGTTGCTGTGATTGGAACGGTGGGGTCAGGAAAAACCTCGTTGCTGGCTGCTCTTGCCGGCGACATGCGCTTGACTGATGGCAAAGTTCGATTGGGAGCATCTCGAGCGTACTGCCCTCAATACGCGTGGATCCAGAACACTACTGTTCGTAACAACATCGTGTTCGGAAAAGAGTACAACGAGGAGTGGTATAACAAGGTCGTTGACGCATGTGCATTGCGTCCGGACTTTGAAGTCTTTCCAGCTGGTGACAAGACCGAAATCGGCGAGCGTGGCATCACGGTTTCCGGCGGTCAGAAACAGCGTCTCAACATTGCACGGGCAATTTATTTTGATGCTGATATTGTGCTTTTGGATGATCCTCTTTCTGCCGTTGACGCACATGTCGGCCGTCATATCATGGACCAGGCCATTTGTGGCCTGCTGAAAGGCAAATGTAGGATCCTGGCTACTCATCAGCTTCACGTTCTTAGCCGCTGTGATCGGATCATTGTCATGGACGAAGGCCGCATCGTTGAGGTTGACACTTTTGACAACCTCATGCGTGACAGTGAGCATTTCAAGAAATTGATGTCCACCACGTCGCAAGAACGGCACGAGGAGGCAGATCCGGACGGCGCTGGGAAGGTTAAGAAGGATGCTTCAAAGAAGGCCAAGGGTGGAAAACAAGCGGCGCTTATGCAACAGGAAGAGCGAGCCGTGGACTCGGTCGGGTGGGATGTATGGAAGGCATATATCCTGGCATCAGGCAGTTTCTTCAACTTCATTTTGGCCGTTGTCGCCATTCTTTTGACCAATGGTGCGAACATCATGACCAGCTTGTGGCTGTCATATTGGACCTCGAACAAGTACCCGCTGTCGAGAGGCCAATATATCGGTGTATATGCCGGGTTAGGTGGCTCGCAGGCCCTGTTCATGTTCATGTTCTCGACGATATTGTCTATCGCAGGAACGAACGCCAGCAAGACGATGCTTCACCGGGCCATGACCCGCGTGCTTAGGGCTCCCATGTCCTTTTTCGATACGACTCCTCTGGGACGGATCACCAACCGGTTTTCAAAGGACGTTCATGTCATGGACAACGAGCTAACCGATGCAATGCGCATTTACGGTCTGACAATTACGATGATTATCTCTGTTATTGTACTTATCATTGTTTTCTACCATTGGGTGAGTACTTAAACGCACCCATCTGTTGCTTGCGGCTTTTGCTGATGATTTGCAGTTTGCTATCGCACTGATACCTCTGCTCGTACTCTTCCTAATTGCAACCAACTACTATCGGGCCTCTGCACGAGATATGAAGCGGTTTGAGGCGGTGTTGCGGTCTCATGTCTTCGCACGATTTGGTGAGGCGATCAACGGCGTTGCATCAATCCGAGCCTATGGCCTGCAGGATTACTTTAGTCGCACCATCAGTGAAACGATCGATGACATGGATGGCGCTTTCTTCCTGACCTTTGCCAATCAACGTTGGCTCAGTATCAGATTGGACTTGGTTGGGATCTGCATGGTCTTTGTGTGCGCCATCTTGGTGGTCACGTCGCGATTCGACGTATCCCCAAGTATCTCTGGTCTAGTCTTGTCGTACATCCTGGCCATCGGGCAAATGCTCCAGTTTACCATTCGCCAGCTAGCCGAGGTTGAAAACAACATGAATGCCACGGAACGGCTGCATTACTACGGGACCCAGCTCGAAGAGGAAGCTCCCGAGCATCTGGGTGAGGTGCCTCCCAGCTGGCCGGATCAGGGACGAATTGTGTTCAAGGACGTCCAGATGCGCTACCGTGCAGGGCTCCCGCTGGTGCTCAATAACATCAGCATGGACATTGCAGGAGGCGAGCGCATAGGGATCGTTGGACGGACCGGTGCAGGGAAGTCAAGCATCATGTCAGCGCTGTTCCGAATAACGGAGCTTTCTGGCGGCAGCATCACGATTGACGGTGTGGATATCTCGAAGATCGGCCTGCACGATCTCCGCTCACGGCTGGCGATCATCCCGCAGGATCCCACCCTCTTCCGCGGAACAGTCCGCTCCAACCTTGACCCGTTCAACGAACACACCGACCTTGAGCTATGGGACGCACTGCGGCAGGCAAGCCTGGTCGGCGGCGATGAACCGCAGGGGCCGAATCCAGATACCTCATCTACCTCGGCTCACGAGCCTAACAATAATAACACACACAACGCGAACCGCATCCACCTGGATAGTACCGTGGACGAAGAAGGTCTGAACTTCTCTCTCGGCCAGCGACAGCTTATGGCCCTCGCACGTGCCCTTGTCCGCAACTCACGAATCATCGTCTGCGACGAGGCCACGTCCTCGGTGG
The DNA here is from genome assembly GCF_041956625.1 of Thermomyces dupontii. Classification (NCBI taxonomy): domain Eukaryota; kingdom Fungi; phylum Ascomycota; class Eurotiomycetes; order Eurotiales; family Trichocomaceae; genus Thermomyces; species Thermomyces dupontii. The sequence goes on along the minus strand of NW_027192308.1, from coordinate 1,484,349 downwards.
ACTTTGAGACCGACCGCAAGATCCAGGAGACCATGGCGAAGGGATTCAAAGGCAAGACGGTGCTGTGCATCGCGCATCGGCTGCGCACCATCATTACTTATGACCGTATCTGCGTCATGGATAATGGCCGGATCGCTGAGATGGATACTCCGTTGGCGCTGTGGGAACGGAGTGGAATCTTTAGGAGCATGTGTGATCGAAGTGGGATTCAAAGGGAGGACTTTGTCGGGAATTGAGCATTCTTTTTTTTTTTTTTTTTTTTTTTCTAATGTTTCTCTTTCATAGACTCGCTATTATTCTTGTTCGAGCATCCAGTCGGGGTTTGCAAGCGCAAGAGATCATTTGACTAATACATTTGCTTCCATTTCGATACATTTCTGTCGTGACTGGAAAATATTTTTACCATCTAAGTTAGCTCCAAGTCTGCTGCATGGTCAAAAAACAAATACTCACGGATGCCATCATCGCTAGCCAGACCCCAGACCTCACGGTCCCCAAAGGGTAGACCAAACTCATCCCAATCCGTCCACCAGTGGCGAATATAGAACTCTCGGATATCGGGCTGGTACTCTATGCCGGGTTGTCGTCTTGCTGACCGCGTCGAAAATCTCGACTTTCCCGAAGCTGGATGTTCCAAAGTAGTAAGCAATGTCTGGGATAAGATGGATGTAAAAAAGTGCTCGCGGGATATCGCAATCTTGGGCTGGACGCAGTCATTCCCATCGAGCGCTCAACTTATCAGTAGCGTCATCATACATGAGGTCAATCATGTCACCGTCCTCTCCATAAGGCAGACGCCTGATTGTCTTGTTGCCAAAGGCGAGGATTCCATGGCCATACGATGGGAAGCTGTAATTATGATGGTTTGAATTGTTTTCTTATCTACGCGACCGACCAGGCAGCGATAGGGGGGCATTTGTTGTGTATCGAGCAGCCTTCCAGTCAAAGCCCATTTGGTCTGCTGCACGTTCGGCGGATCTGGGTCCCAGTCGATCTCGAATGCAACCAGGATGTTCTCGTCCGGATCCATGTGCTGGTTCTTCATTGAAATCCGATCTCTCTCCAGTCTCCAAACCCAACCATTCTGACATCGCCAATTGAAATATCGTCGCACATGCAGCAGAAAAGCCGTCGCCAATGGCACAAAATCCACTCGGGATACCTCAAGGGCTGTGACCAGGGGAGAAAAACAGTGACCTTCTTGACGGGCCGAGCACACTGCAAACCATGTCGCCATCGGAAATAGGTCCTTGCATCGGCAGCAGCTGCATCTGCGCCCTCTATGCTCAAAAGAACGCGAGAGTTTCGCGCAAATATACCTTGGTGATTGTGTCAGATGAGAAGGTGTAGTGCCATCGTTTTGAAACCTAGGACAACCCTGGTTAGATATCGGGCCCTTGAACAAAGCGGCACGGCAATGTGCACACCCTTTGGTTTCGGATAACGTCTGCCGGATTTGGATACTAGTATATTACGATCTGCAGCAGGAGCTCAAGAGGCGAAGAGCCCACAATATCGAAACTCCTGGATTGAACTTGCTGGTCTAGCCTCCCTTCCACAATGCTCCGCCATTGTGGTCTGTATAGTTGATCCAGAATCGCATGAAGTCTGCACCGCGGTTAGTCTTGTGTTTTCCAGGCCAAATCAAGTATCAGGTCCGACAAACGCGTCGTGACGATCGCGAGGGTTGTAGAGAACGAAAGGCATTTGCTATTCCCAGGGATACAGATACCGTTTCAGGGGCTGCGCGCTTGACGGAGGAATTCATTGCTGGAATGGAAGGAGTGATTTGCTCGCAGAAGAGTTAAGTTGTTCTGGCAGTACCGTACTAATCGTCTGGACTCGTCCCCAGGATTATCGACAAGCTCAGATGATTCCAACTCTTCAATGGTATTCCGTATTCACCTCCTTTTTTCTTTAGGAGAGGTTAGAGAGTCATACCAGCCTGACAGGCTTTGACAGCCTGACAGCGACGATCAGAGCCGCCTTGTGCCGCACAATGTATTTTACTTGCATGATGATCTGACCTATCACGATTGCCAATGGCGTGCAAAAGGCTGAAAACAATCTGCCTCTCCTCGAGGTAGAGAGCTACCGAGATGATTTGAAGGTACTATTTTATAAGGTAGGTTATTTCCGACGGTGTTTGTGAAGCCTTACGCCAGCAACCGAAACCCGATGTCAACCTCTCATGTTAGACTGATGCTCAACAGCTGATATACAATACCTGTGCTATGCAGGAGGGGAATGGAAAATACAGCCGATTCCACGTTGCCTGAGAAGCTCGGTCTGTAATCTCAAGAATGTACTAGTGAGATAAAGGGTTACAATCATGGTATCAGGAATGCTCTAATCATCCTGCACCACAACAGTCACGCTGCTTCCATTGACTGAAGGATCAGATGAGGACTAGCTGCTTAGTTGAGAATCCCGTTTCCGAATTTCGATAAACATCAACAGGGGCAAGGTATCTATGTAGAAAAAGGCCCCTGTAGACCCATCCCTGGTGAGACAGGTACGACTCGAGTTACAAACGGTTGAGCAGTCGTGGAACCACTTGCTAATCCCACGTGGAAAGAAAGGTTAGAAACGTGTTTATTATTGTTCACAAAGCCTGCCCCTATCCCTCCCTAGCTCTAACCAACCTCCTGACACCAGATGGCTTAGGAGTTAGGACACTATCGCGAGGGGAACAGATCGCAATGTCCGAAGTCTCAGAACTCCCAGCCGAACCCGTGGTGGTCGGTGCTACGGTCAACAAGGCCTCACAGGCAGGACAACAAAGTCCCAACCCACGGGGAGCACCTCCCAGTCCATTAACGGTTCCATCGCCAACGGCATCCGTCCAGTCGTTCAATGACGCCAGCACCGAAGAGTTCGACCCTCACATCGGAGCCAAACCATACTCACCGTTCTATCGCCATGACGCAACGTCGTCATTGGAGTATCTCAAGAACGAGAACTCGGCATCGCAAGACCTCGAAGGTCAGTCAACGCACAAACGCTCTGACGAAATCCACAATGTGCGGCGGTCGAAGCTCTGGACGACGAAGGAAAAGAAACTCGATTTTCTGGCCAGGTTACCCAAACGGAACCGGTTTGCGGTCAAGTTGCTCATTGCCGTTATCACGCTTGGGGGGATGATTGGAATAGCATTTGGGATTTCCTCCGCAGTGGGAGTTCATAGGATCACGGCATCTCGAGGACAGGAACAGGATTCAAGTTGATAGGCAATCTGTTCTGTTGAGCAGGGATGACGGTCTTCGGCTGCTAGTTCATTTCAATGTCGATATCGAACTGTTCAGGACATTCTTCAGGGTAATCAGTATGCGTTTACGGAGTGCGGAGTGCTTGGCCTAGTTCTCATTTCAGGAGAGTGCCCTGGATAGGCCATGCATCCTGTGAGTTAGTGAAAATGGGATGAAAATTGTCTTAACCGAGTTCGTGAGACGCAAAGAGCAAATATGTCGGCCTGTCGCCGGCTGAGGGGTGGATTAGAGATGCTCAAAGTCTGACAAGGTTGGAGGTGTGCAAAAGGAGTGATATGGGGTGTGCAAATGGAAGCTTGGCCCTCTCGGCAAATCAGCGATTAAGAACAGCTGGTGGATCCCGCATTAACATTTTTCCGCAGCACCCGCGACCCGCACATAAAAAACCCTCAACACAGGACAATCTCTCCTTTTCGCTTCTTAACGTCGAAATACTTAACAGAATCTGCCACGACGGCCGTTCAGTATGCCTACACGACGAGCCGTTGCCTTTGAGTTTATTGATACTAATGATTCTGGAGAACAATCCCTGAATAGGAAGTTTCCTCTCCGTTAGGGTCCTCTTAAGTGAGGGCGATGGATTGGGAATGTCGAAACTCGGGATACATTCATGGAAGCCAATCACTGTACGGATTGTGCTTGAAGCCTTGAACTTGGATAGAGGTAATGAAAATTACTATGGAGACTCTTTTGCAGCCATCCTAGCCGTAGCGTTGAATCTTTGATTGCCAGCTAAAGTGTACGCTGCCAGACTTGCGAGCCACGAGATGTTTGGACTACGAAGTAGCAACGCAGGTGAACCGAGGGGTTTGCGGAAAATGCCATTCTCCCGCAGGCGCAAGGACTGAGTCCAGAAATGGGCCATTAATCATCAAGCCAGGCTTGCTCCACTGTTGTATTCCGCATTCCAGTGAATCCAGACCCTGATACATCAGGGTTCCAACAATGACAAACCCCCGGAATGTTCGCTTCTCCAGCTACAGGAACTGGCATCCCAACCAGCCCGGTATTTGCTTGGGGGTGATCTCGGAGAAGCTCCCATGCTGGGAAGACTCGACAAGCGGTCAAGGCCTTTCAAGGCGCCCTTGATTGGCGTCCATGCCATGTTCCATTCGTCAGCGCATTCTCGTCGCCTTCGTTTTGCCTGTTGAGTGGCAAGGGCTGCTCTCTTCTCCAACAAGATCAAGAAATCACTACATTCCTGGCTTCAATGGCTGACATCATGTCATGACAATCGATGAGGCTTTCAGAGTCTGGAGTTCTGCAGCTTCGGCATTAAATACTCTGGAGGAGCGGCAATGCAGCAATCTGAACATTGTTATTTTATTTCGCCCTTCAACTTCAGACTCTCCTTTGCCTGACCAAGTCTCTCGTTTGGTATTCCTTCTCGCCGTTCTCTTGATCCTGTTACTTCTGAGAAGCCAAGATGAAGACCGTATACAGCGCAGTCCCACTGGCCCTTTTGGCCGCGGTCGCTCAATGCGATGTCCAGCATCGTCCCGGCAAGGACATCGACCAAGGAAATGATTTCCTGGGCGACACACCACACGGCGACTTTCTCGGAGGTAACAGACATGGTGATTTCCTCGGAAACACCGCTGCTCCGGACAAAGATCACCACCACCATCATCATCCGCAGAAACACGGATCTGGCATCCGATCTCGACGGTACGACGTTCCCATCGGAGACATTGTGAACAACTTCCACGATGAAGACAACGGCCCAGTAAACGAGCAGCCACACAACTTCAATGCCCAAACTGGCCCCAGTGTCAAAACCGGTCCTACAAAGCTGGAGGGTTTTGACAATGAAAATATTGTCATTGCCCCTGTACAGAGCCTCCAAGGTCAGGCTGCAGTCGAGAAGAACGACTTCGACTACGACCAGAAGAACGAGTACGAATACGAATATGAAGAAGAGACAAACGTCAAAAACGTCAATGCTCCCCATAACATTCATCCTCCCAAGGGACCTTCTCCAGGCCGGCCTCCCGTTCAACCTGCGTCCGGAGGTGCTCAGGTTCATCACGAAGCTCAACGTCCGGGATCTGTTCAGAACACTCATGATGTCAAGGCCGAGGAGGCGACTAGTCAGCAACAGTTCCAGCAGTCGCCTGGGGAGCATGCGTTTCATCAGGCCGAGGCCGAGACCAAAGAAAATGCTCCCCAGTCAGAGGCCAGGCCGGAACCGAACCCAGAGGCTGCTTTGCCGCAGCAACATGCTACAGCTGCTAGCGCGTCATGGAGCGGCCACGTCGAGCATCAAGCGGCGTCCCATTTCCATGCCGGACCTTCGTCATTCGCACACCATGCTTCGCTTGCTTCTCATGCTGCCATGACCCCGACACCAAGCGCTCAGCACCAGCAGTCTTCGTCCCCTTCCCGTGCCGCGCCGTCTTCCTTCGCGCACCATGCGTCGTTGGCTTCCCATGCTGCCGTGGTTCCGACGTCAAGCGCTTGGCGCCGTCAGTCTGCTTCGGCGCACCACGAGCACCTCTCGTCGTCTTCAGGGTTCACAGTCTTCAAGTCTGTTGCGACGCATTCGGCAGCTGCGACCAATGTGGAGCACGGCCCTGCCTCCGAGGCTACCACTGCGTTCTTCGAGGGAAGTGCTTCCGTGATCAATGCCCCCGTGGTCACTGTCATGGCCATCTTTGGTGCAGTGGCTTTGATTCTGTGAAAACAGCAGCAAGCCTACCAAAGGTTGTGCTTGTCGAAGTCGGCAGGACCGTTTGGAATTGTCGTTCATCGAGCTGGCCTATGGTCACACTTTGTATTCGGGTTTTGTCGTTTCTTCATTCATATCTTCGTTTTTATTCTGAAAAGTACAACATGGTCTGTACTCTAGTTAATCTTATTTTACTGTACTTCGAGACTGGGAACTCGATTGACGTTGAATGAATTGTTTTTTTTTTCCGAAACGAGTCTCACAGTTCCCAAATAATTTCATACGCAGTATCACTGAAAGTCAAGGTGCCTCTTGTGCTCTGCGCGCGAGTCGCTTAATTACAGGAATAGTTGGAATTGACCAAGAAGGCCGATGCGTAGAGCGTAGGTACTCGTCGTAATTACATTCCTAGCTCAGCGAACCTGCCAGCGAAGATTATGTACGGAATGACTCGAGGGCTAATTCGTTCAATCCCAACCAGGCTTCCACGTACATGTACAAGATTGCGGGCCCCGGTCCTCCACTCTTTAAAATGTTCCAAAAATGGCATCTTCAGCCACGTTCCCGCATTCGATGCAAGGTGACCATCCTCGCTCGTTGAACTCGAGCCGAGCTCGGAGGGCGACTTAATGTTGAACGTGATCAAATAGAGGTCGACTGAAGCATGAATACCAACTAAGTAAGCCTGGACAACTCAGCAAAGAGTGCGTTCCCGGCCCTGTGTGGCTTCACATTTGATATTTCCGCCGTTCAAGTAAAAAAAAAAAAAAGAAGGTTTTGATTGCTTCCTGCAACCCGACAAGGGTATCACATCATCGGCAATGGGGAGGAGGAGAGGAGAGATTGATTGGACAGACTATCCGAACCCAGCTCGATGACTTTCGGTGTCTGTGAGCGCCCAAATAACTTCAATCGGAATCTGCCCGTGAAAATGTCGGTCGTATCCCGTCATGTTGCTGACTCGCTGGAAATACACTACTGTACTTGATCAAGGGACGTTGAAGAAAGTTCCTCCATTCCTCCCATCCGTCTGTGATTAGTGGAGCGCGGAAAGTCAAAGACCAATGAAGATGGTCATTGAGCCCAACCCCCCAGGAAGCCAAGCGAGGCATGCTGCACCAGACACCAGGGAGGTAAAGTGTCGGCGCTTAATGAGCAATGGGAACTGGAAGAGGCGCTAAAAAAGACCCTGCGAGATCCAAAACGATCGGCGGGTGCACAAGCCATCGGCGTTTGATCGATTTCATCACTTTTCCAGCGTGTCACTTTCTTCAGGGCGTGATAATTAGTAGTACTGTATCCGTACTCGCGGAATATTTCTTTTACCATGGCAGGGAACTTGAGGAGAGACAATGGAAAAGTGCAGATGGAACACAAGTTCGTTCTTTTTTTTTTTTTTTTCCACGTCCCCGTCGAACACCAACCTGAGGAGGCTCTGTTCGAGTGCGCTAATGAATCCTCGCGCCAGACCGTTGGGAATTCCTCGAGTTCTGGCATGCATTGAACCTGTCTTCCAAGGTTACGATCCATGTGATAACGCCGTGGATGCGTCTACTGAGAGCCCACCAAGGCGAATCTCAAAGTTTCCTGCTTGCGAAAAGCAACTATATTCCAGGCAGATAGATAAACCTGCCAGCTACTGGAATTGCTCATAACTTCATGGTGTCGACGGTGTATCAGTACGGTATTGTACGGTATTACCAAAAATACTACGAACTATAGGTGTAACGATCCTGGCGACGACCCTCCAGCAAAGGAGCTCGACAGAAGGGTCTGCGGCGATTCAATGGATTCTCGTGAGTGACTGTGTCAAATACTGTTTGGCAAGTAAATTACCCACAAAGAGGTGGCTGTCAAGCGAGCTGTATGAGAAGGCAATCGATGAGCTAGGGTTATGGACTCGCAGAATCCTTCATTCCAGACATGTGAACAGGTAGGTGGAAGCGCGGAGATTGATCCTAGATACATAAAAATTCCCTCTCCCTTGCGCTAACCAAACCGTGTTTCTGTCTCAGAAGCATTGATGTAGGAGTTGCAAAAAAATTTGGAATCCAAAAAAAAAAAAAAAAAAAAAAAAAAAACAAAGAATGCTTCGCACGATCCCTGATCGATGCACACCAAAACTCCTCATGCCATGCGTAAACTACCCAACTCGCCCTCTTAAAAGTTGACAAAAAGGAATTCAGCGGTGAAAAAGCAACCGAATAACCCCTCCCAAATCACCGCCGGCGTATTAATGCAAGATATTTGAGATCTTTAAGACCTCGGCCGGCTTGACCCTGAGTACAGCCTCGAGAGAAAACAAAAAAGCGGGATTATAGTCGTAGTTCCTTATACCTCGGTCGTCTTTCGTCGCTTGCCCTTCGGGGGCGGATCAAGAGGTGTGCGAGTATAGGTAACTGTCCGCGTTACGACTTGTCGGACACTGACTGGCGAGCCACCCGAGGTATGCGGCGCTTCGAAATAGCGCAATTTCCAGTCGGCTGGTGAATAAGGAGACCAAGGTGTCGTTGCACTCTTTGGGGAAGTGGCGCTTGCGGTTGGAGAAAAGTTCTTGCTCGAGGCTTTGGTGGGCGATATCCTCAATCGCCGTCTCTCCTTTGCGCATTTCGACGCGTGAGGAAGAGGATCCGTCGCCGACTTTTGAGGGGGTGCAACGGACTGGAGCGGTTCTTCACTTGTGGAAGAAGAGACAGTCGCAGTCTGTGGTTGCGATGCCTCGGGCGATCGCTTTTCAAAGGAGAATTTGGAGAAACTGTGTTCAGGGCTGACCGGGCTGGTGAACACCGGCGTAAGAGACTTGAGGAATTCCGTGTATGCGACAGGAGGTGTGATCGGTGTAGTCATGGAATCTTCTCGCTTCACATCAGACACCGCAGACAGCGAGGCACTGTGAATTTCCGACGGAAATGAAGTGTTCTGCGGGGTTTTGAGAGGCCGTAGAACAGGTTTCGCTGGAGGCATCTTGCCGGCAGAGTAGCAAGGAGATCAAAACTTCCTAGCACCAGACAAGGTCTGCCGTTGAGAAGCAGAATGGTTTCAGAAAACGAGAGAACAATGCTGAAACTGCCTCGGTGCTCTACACCAAGTCGAAGATGGGAAGCTGTGGGAAATGCTTGGAATTAAACACGCTGAGAGCCGCTAGAAGAGAAGAAAGTTCAAACCACGCAGTGGTGCCAGCCGACCAAAAGAAACGAAACCAAGCCAACCAGAGGCACGGACTAGCTGAAGTCGGGGGAGGGGGGGGGCCGCTGCGACTCCTGCAAGAGATCAGCCGTTAGTCAACTTGCGGGTAGAACAAGATGGACGGCGTCGTTTGCGATGGTGAACGGGTACAATACAGCGATTGGTGTCACAATACCGCGTTGAGACTGTAATAAACGCTTGTCCAATCGCCGAATGAATAGCAGCTTGCGCCAGCACGCTTTAGCGCTGAGGTACGGCGCTAACGCGAGCGAGCAGGGGGCCGCCTACTCCCGACAAGACTTACGTGAAGTGGTAACTTTGCTTAGTCGGTGAGAAATAGTGGTATTTGTCGGGCCGAAGTATAGCTGAGCAGCTGAGGTGACAAGGGAGGTGGTGGAATAGACAGAGAAGTACGAGAAGCGATGTCGAGGGACGAGAACTGACTGATGGATTTTGGCCGAGCTAGCCTGCTAGCTGGCTGTAACGATCATCCAGTAGTGATCTCCTGGGCCCTAATGGATCAGACTGCACACGAAATCTCATTGACAATGTCTATCAGCTGGTACTTGAAGGGACAGAACACAAGGATCTTATTTATTATGGGGGACTCGGTTCCTAGCCGCGAGCCGACAGCTGCAGCAGCATTTGGACGACTGATAATAACACCCGCGCGCGAGTTGACACAAGCTTTAGGGTGGTTAGTATGCAACGCGAATCGCTTACTTGGTACCATAACCTCAGGTTCAGACGCTGCTGGACGCCCAGTCTGTTTGTTTTGATGACGATTCGTTTCCTCACTGGCTTATACACATCTGATGTTTGGATGACATTCTACCATTCCATCGCTCAGGAACTCTTATTGTGATTCACATCTGGAACCGAAGATTTCGATACTTGACTGCTATTGTTCACTGCCAAAATCGAGATTGAAAATTTCCCATTGCTCAGTCCGATTGCGAGCGTATCTGGGGTTCCGCGAACATATTTGACCTTTGCATTCATTCATTGATGCTTGCCGGGAAAATATTAGCCTACTTGTCACATCAGATTCCTCTGCTTCCAGTCTTTCACCATTAGATGGGCTTGTGTCATTTTATCGAAGCCTACAAGGATCATCCACCAAAAAGCCCAGGCAACTATCTTGTCTTGGTAAGTATAGGAACATAATGGTTCAGAAACGCTACGCGCCGTTGAGCGCTCAGCAAAGGATGGCTGTGCAACAGTGCCGTAGCCACGTAGAAACCGGCATCTTGCAGACCGATGGGATCTGGGCGAGAAATTCCCGACGACTCCAGGACAGTGGTAAAACTCCGAATGCGATCGACAGCGCGAACTGGAGATAACTTCGTAGTTTGGATCTTCGGCGCGTGGCCTCCAGAGGTCCTCAGCTAATCACACGGCTAGATCGCAGAATTGAACGTTCGCCTGTATGCAAGCCATTAGAACCATCTGATCGGATTGGTTGATGGTTCATGGCCGTGCAAGACATCTTTCAGCAGCACGTCGTCACTACATGGTCAGTCCGAGTTCGCAACGCCAGGCTCCCGGAATTGTTGCGAAAAGCCCATGGCTTGCGGTCAACTAGGGCCATTATACCCGCCTGGAAGCCCCAACTCGCAACTGAAGTGAGGTCCGAGTTTAATCGCATCCAATACTACCGGAATATCAGACATCTTTTACCGCTGAGTAAAAAAAGAAAAAGAAACCTCGATTGATGGCTGACCCCTTAGGCAACTGAAGATTCACCAGTATCACTTCGAGGTACTTCGTCGCAATTGGGATGGATTGAGGTTCTGTGGGCATTGGAATAGGAATCTCCAGGACTGCTAACCTACCTAGGTGCCAACAATAGCCCCTTGGATTGTCACATTGGTGACAATTGATGAATTAGTACAGCTACGGCACGATTGAGAAGATAATAGGCAAAGCGTTGGCGTTGATGTGAACATGAATACGAGATGTTACGAAGTTGGCTGCCGGAGAGTGAATTGGCTATACTAAAACCAGTATGTACTGGGGGCTGCCAACCAATGAGAACACATAATGAATAAACGTTGATAGATAGCGTAACTATTCGTAAATTCAACTTGTAACATACGTACTTACACTGTATAGGGCGTAAATAGTACTCGTACAGTTGAAGTCTGCTCCGTGGAAAGCTCCATGCTTCGTTCACATTGCCGAACAAGGCATGTTGCCGCATTGCTTGGCACTCTAAAATTAGATTTTCGGGAGGGGCACACGAACCACACAAACTGTCGAGGTAACTATGGAAAAGGCTCAATGTAAACGAACAGATGCACTCCTGGACAGGATTGCAATACTGTAGTGCAGAGGTGACCCCTAACAAGTACTGTATCCAGTTCAATAACTTACAAATGCCCTCCGTCAGAGGGAGAACAACGGAGTGAACAAACCAAAATGCAAGAGGAACGTTTCTCCATTATGTACTATTCACCTCACCTCGTGGTCCGGGTTATTCTTAGTAAAATACTAGGTTACTGTATGTATGTATATGTACTCGAGAATCGATGAAAGGACGAATCAAAACCACATGCATGCTTTGATTTAACTGGATGAGGTTAGGCAAGGATTTAGAGTTACAAAGCCCAGCACGCTTCAGTGCAGAGGCTAAACCCCCCTCAGTTTGGTGTCAACAGAAGATTGTTCTCAGCGTCGGCTAGTGGCTGTGTTGTTGCCGGAATCTGGTGGTGATTTTCGCTCCTCGAGGGTTCATCCCAAGGACCCGGTCGTTGCTGTCGCTTTCGTAAGGTTTCCCCCTGCATTTGACGAACCCTCAACCCCCAAACCCCGGATTTCCTCTCTGAGCCGCCACGGTCCCTTCAAACTTCAGCCGTACCTATCCGACTACCACTAGCCGAGGAGCTTCAAATCATGGCTGAGACTTTCGGTCCAGATGAGAACAAGAATAACAACACCGGCGGGGATGGATCGGCAGAACAGGGCCCCGCCGAATCTCCCACGACGCCTTCCACGACGACCAATGCCCTCTCCATCACCGCGCTAGCTCGCTTCGAGTTCGAGGCTGGCAAGGGCAATGAAGGAACCAAGATCTTGATGGTGGAATGGGAGGAAGATGACGATGAGGCATTTCGGTCCGCCGCAGGGTATTCCTGGCACGTCTCGTGGGAGGGCAAGACAAACGTGCTCCCGGCCGATGAGCAGGCCAGCGAGCGGACGCGACGGTTCTATTTCCTACTGCCACCCGGCGTGACCATCCCGCCGGTGGTGACTCTAACGCAGGTGCCGCACCCAGACTCGGCACTGACGGTCAAGCAGCCCCGGTCCATCAAACTCAATCCGCTGCCGGCTATCTTTCCAGCCGAGTTGGGCGCGACGGCACTAACGGCAGGAAAGAAAGGGGTCCTGCATACCATCTGGGCGAAGAAGCGGTTACAGGCCTTGGAGAAGGAGATTCGGCATGAGGCCATGACCAATTCCGAGGGTGTGGCGCTGGTCATGGCGATCCAGGAGAAGGAATGGATCGAATCCCACTTTGGCGTGTCCCTATCCTCCTCCTCGTCCTCCTCGTCGGCGGCCCCGACCATGTCAACGTCACCGGCACCCAGCTCTTCATCGCTTCCTTCGAACACGCCCATCTCGCCGACTGCAGGCACGCGACTGGGGGAAAAGCTGCGAGGGTTGAAGTTGGAAACCAGCGAGAAAGAGTTGGCCAAGCGGGATGGTACGTTTTAATCACTCAAATGAACGCCCTAGTCAATTCTGACATCGCTAACGGTGATCTTTTTTTTCTTTTGTTTAGCGTCATCCAATCGCAATCATGCCGACGCGCATCCCCTTTCTCCCGAGTCCCCCGATGTTGCCGTGTCGTCCTTCACCTCCTTCCGAGATGCCTCGCTTCCTTCGACCTCGACCTCGGGAAGCCGCATCGTAGCACACGATCCGCCCGCGTCCATCCGACAAGCACAAAAAGAGGAAGGAGATCATCCATTCATGCCACTGTCGCGGACCGAGAGCAACGATTCTGCCGACGGGCTGTTTGCAAAGGAGCTCAGTCCACGGACGCCCGATCTGCCTCGCAGTCCGTTCTCGTTCCATCCACGTGAAACGATGATGTGCTGAAATGATTCCTAATCTCGTATTGGATATGATTAATGCCTGATTCATGTGTCATGAATAATTGATGTAGCATGCCCTCACTTTCCATGACTCTGTGTGAATACTTTGTCTCATCTGTGCATTTTGGTTGCAACATGCACGTTCTCTCTTTCTTTTTTTTTTTTTTTTTTGGTATACCATCTCTATCGCTGTATACTCCTCGCGCAGGCTGCAATGAACAAGCTTGCCCAGCAGATACAAAAAGAACGTTGTTGATTGATACAGGGAACTCCTAAATGTCTGTACAAATCATACAATTGCCAAGGCATTCAGAAGCCACACAAAGAGATATACAATCCAATCCAACACAAACATCGTCTTGAACTGCAAAGCAACCAGCGCCGATCCCCCGGGAGGAGGTTGTCCTGGACTCCACCATCTGCTTGTTTTACTGCTTTTTCTTGCTTGCCGTCTGTCGACTCGATGATGATCGTGTTGCCGCCGGCGACTCACCGCGCTCCTTCCCAGCCTTTTCGGCGATCGCACTGCCCGAGGCGGTCGCCGCGGTGATGTCGTCCGTCTCGGCCGGCTGCTCACGGGTTTCTCCTGACGACGAAGCGGATCGCTCCCCGGCCGCCAACTTCTCATACTCCTGCTCATCCTTCTTCTCCGCATACCATTGGCCCGCCTGCAGCACCAACACGCCGACCAGCACCAGCGCCAGAATGGTATTACTCGCGGCGAGCACCTTGAGGCTATCCTCCCGGCCGAGGATCTGCGACGGATCATCGTCGCTGTCCGGATCCGCGAGATCGGCGCCGTACTTGCCGCCGGTGACCAGGCGGAGCCCTTTGACGATGTTGGCGATGTAGACGGTCACGCCGCAGACGTAGAGCACGAGGCTGGCGCCGTCGAAGAGCATGTTCGACTCGGACGGTTTGTAGAGCTTGGCGAAGAGGCCGGCGAAGCCGAGGAAGATGACAATGTGCAGGATGCGCGGGATCAGGGGCGGCGAGGCGTGCAGGAACCGCAGATGCGCTTCGAGGTAGTCATAGTGTGACGGAGGGGTGGGCTCGCCCGACCAGAGAAGCGGGTAGTCGTAGGGAAACAGGGAGAAGATGATGCCGAGGAAGAAACATGTCGCTGAGAGAGTGGAAAAAAACAAAAGGAGTTTTGTGTCAAATCGAGATTATTGATGGTAAGTCTGGCAAAGGGAACCGGATAGTACGTACGGCCGACGATTAAAAAGGTCGCGAACGACCCGGACTTGAGCGCCATGGTTGTGTGCTGGATTGGACTGCGTTGAGGTTCGTCTCCTTGGACAGAAAAGGTTCACGACTTTGTGGTTTGTATGTATGTAGTCTCGGGGTAGGTAGGTAGTAGACGTGGAGGAACAGAAAGAAACCCCCGGCTAAGCACGAGCGTGATCAACACGGACCTGATGGGCGCAACTCCCGATCCTCCAACACAGGCCCAAGGGAGAAATTCGAACTGATGTGTTCGTAATCGGAGTAAAGGAGCGAGTCACTGATATAAAAACATGTCTGAAGAATTAGGCTGGACATTCAGTGAGGAATGATTAGGCTAATCCTGTCGGACTCTTGATAACTAAGCTTAATTTTGTTACGTGTTGGTCCTCCAAGCAACCTTGTGCCTGACTCCATAACTACAGTACTCGATAATATGAGCAGATACCGGTAATTCAAGCATTGTCTGGTCTGATTCCTGCGCAATCTTGAAAACTCAGGATGGATATAAGCACGATGCACGTATGCAGCTTGAACAGCAAACTTCAGTTACATCGATTTTGCCCCTGATTGATCCATGTCCATGCGAATCCGTTACCTAGATGACAAAAATTATACACCGCAGAACACTCAAACCCTCCTGTACAATGCAATCCGACATGTACCTGATCCGTGAACATCAAATCAACAAAAAAGCACACACATAACGCCATTCCAGTCACGGCACGAGCCAATGCAAACAAATAAGAATGGTATCCCCGGATAAAAGAAAAAAAAAAAAAAACAAAGACTCCCATGCAGCAGCACTAATGCACATTATACAAAAGTAGCAAACTGCTAACGCTGATATTGGGGTGGTGCTTCCCCACCGTCATGGTCAAGATTGCTGATCGATTCCTCATCATCGAGAACTGGTGCGGATGGACCAGCATGTGCGAAACCATTTGGTTCGGGTCCAGCGGACGGTGACGGCTCCGGGGCACTGGCTTCCCTCAGCAATCGTTGCCGCTCGAGCTCCTGCTTGTCGTCTGTTGGATGCAAACCAGAGACCAAAGGTTGGCTTGGGCCAGGCATAGGCGCCTCGGCAAGGGCCATTGCTGATGGAGGAGCTGGCCCGGGCAGCCCGTTTGCACCAGACCAGTTTTCATCGTCTTCGGGCAGCTCGGGCGCAGTGGGAGCAGGTGCCCCGGCCGATGGACCAGCGTCAGGATCTCCCGGCGGCCGACTCGGCAGGAGGGCTTCCTCAGCTCGTCGGATTCGGGCCTTTTCGTCCTCTGGTTCCTGTGGCACCGGCGGCGGTGGCAGTGGACCCTGCAGGGCTTCTCCCAGAGACTGGTAAGGCGGCTCATTGGAATTTGGGTATTCAGACCAATACTCGTCCTCTTGCCCATGGTACTCCTCATCGCCCGAGTATACTCCGTTGGGACAATACTCTCCAAAATCATCGTGGTCGCCCTGTGGTTCATCGTCCGCATACTGGACATGGTTCCCATTCACGGTTGTCGAGCCATTTTCTTCGCTATCTTGCCGTGCACGCCTCGCCGAGTCTCGCGTTCCAACGACAATCTCGAAGAGCATATCGACAACGCCCTTCTCGCGCCGGATTTGATCCGTGTCGAGAATGTTGCCTGCCCAGTTGGAAGTAATGGAATTCGCCGTCTGTTCCGAGAAGGTGAAGACCTGGCCATTGGGGGAGTAGTTCCTCCCCGAGGAGACCATATGCAACCTCGGCAGAAAGCGATCAAGCTTACCGCGGAGGTCCGCTACAATCTCGACGTAGTAGCGGAAGCTAATCATCCCACCAGGTACGCGAGTAATTGTCGGGAAAGCATCCGCCGGGATGCGGACGGACGTCTTCACGGTGGCGGTCATCGTCTGAGGGTCGACAACCAGCGGTGCAAATGTCTGGGTTAGGTCCTTTCGGAATATACTGCTGGTTCGGCTGGTCCCCAGCCAAAGTCCACTCAAGCCGGTCCTCGACTTGGGAAACAGGTCCTCGTAGACAACTTTCCCGTCGGGGCCTGGTGTTCCCAGAGGGATGGCCGGATGCATGTCGATCCGGCCTTGACGGTATAGAGTAATGATGATCCCGTGCGGGCTTCGCACATGGCGGGTGTGATTGATGGTGATTTTGATCGGAATCGAGTCGCCCGGCAAAGCTCCCGACCGCTGAAGCTCCGCGGTCGCCATGATCGTCTTTTCCGTCAGCGACGTCGAGGTAGCAGTACTTCGCCCCCCGTTGCTTTGAAAGCTGGCCGTCCTCATCGAATCAGTTCTCTGGCGGAAACTTTGACTGCTCGAGCTCACGCGGCTCGACCCGCTCACATCGCTGGCCGTGGGAGTCAACGGTGGCCTCGTCTCCTGTCCGTTCACGGTGGAGTCGGAGCCGGCATGGAGACCCGGGTCGCCGGCCGAGGCTTTTCGTCGAGGTCGGGGTCTAGGTCTTTTGGATATAGGCTGCAAGGAGACAACCCGGGGTTTGGGCGCGGGAATCGGGGCAATGTCCAGGTCTTCAAGCACCGTGATCCGTCGGTGACAGGACATGGTCGGGGCGATGGTGGTGGGACGGGTCAGCGTGGAGGTGATCACATACGAGATCGTTCCTCGCTCGAACTGAAAGGCGGCAAGAGTTAGTTAGTCGGATCGGACCCCAGCAGCACTCAGGACAGGAAGCTCGCACAGTAATACTGCTTGGGAGATTATAAGGAGGCAATTGGAGCTCAAACTGGAACTTGTAGATGCCCTCTTTGAGACGGCCGTCGCCGCACAAAACCACCTCGTCCTCGAACAGGGTCGCAAAGCCATTGCCCATATACTGCCCACTTCGTCGGCCCCGTCCCGGTCCGAGAAAGCCAATCTCCGGGCCCGCTTCCCCGGGGGGCACCGTGGTTTTGAAGACCTTGACATAGGCATGCAGGCAGATGACCAAGTGGGTGATGCGAATGGGCTTCGCCACGGTCAAGACCACCGTGCCCTTGATGATGTCCCCTGGGAAGTAGGCCCTCCACGGATCGTCCGGCTGAACGTAGAATTCGGTGATGTTGCGATTGCGATTGCCGAAGTGGGAGGTGAGTTTGTCGACCCATCGATTCCGAGACGGCGAGGTGGTAGCAGACGGCGTCGCAAAGGGTTCGACAGACATGACAGAATCGCCGATCGCTCCTCGACTCCATGCACTCTCCCCAGATCGGAACCACCCAAGCGATCGATCACCCCGGGTCGTCGAGCGAACGCAATCCAACCCACTGTTCCGCGGAGATGTTTGTGGCGTGACGCGCTGGTGCGATCACGGGGGGCACCGGTGGAGGATCGTTGCACGAGCAAAGTCGGTCAAACACGACGGCTCCAGCATGCAGAGACGGAGTGGTCCGTTGTCCGGGGGCACACGGGCAGCAAGAGACGAGTCAATCCAATGCAAGTTGACCGTCAGAGCAGAAGCCCAGGAAGGGCATCGTCGCGGGCCAGGGGGGGGTATGTTTTCTTGTTTAAGGACGATTTGAGGGAAGCGCTGTCTGTTAGGAATCGCAACAGGGGGTCAAGCAGCGATTCGGCGAGTTCCAACGGGCTCCAGGAACGTATTGCGCGACCAAAGCGGTGCTCGACTGTCGAGACACGATGGAAGGGGCTGCTAAATCAGACGGGGGTGGGGAAGGCAACGCATTCACGGGGCAAAGGAAATCCGGAGGAGAAGCCTAAGTCCACGAAATGGGCGACAGTCCAGGATTTGTCGAGAAACTGCTACAGGATCGAAAGAAGGCCGAGGAGATCACGCAAGCAGGGAACACGACGAGTAGAACGGGCATAGATGGCGATCAGAATGGGGCTTGGAGGAGGTTACTGTAGTGAGATACTCATACCTAAGCACCGGACCCTGGAATGCGGACACGAGTCAAGCTTTTTTTTTTTTCTTGTTGGCGGGTCCAATCTGCCTCTCGATAGTCCGGGACAAAAGATTTTAAACCGGTTTGACGATGAGGACGGAATTATCTATCTACTACTGTACTCGTATTGTATGCTAGAATCCGTTCATCTGCTAGAATTCTGGCGGAGATCGGACAGTCGGCACTCGGTAGGTAAGAAGTAATAGTACTATCCGTACTGATTTGTGCTGGAAATACCTAACTGCTCTGGCTTTGTCGGCATGAATTGCCCTTTTGATTTACGCGAGCGGCTAAGCTGGACTGAACTGGACTGGCAAGGGCCGAATATTGCGGCCAGATGTTATCAAAGCATTCTTGATCCGTTCTGTACGAGGTCTTCCAATTGAACCATCTCAACTCGAGGAGTAGACTACTGTATGTTGTTGCATAGGGGAATGAATCTTCATGGATCACCTATTCCTGTACGAACCACACTACACCAGTTCATGTCTCCTTGAGGCGAGAATTGGACGAGCACAAAAGCACGCAGAACCCCTTCCATAGGCGCCCACCTGATTGATTTCGCACTTCGTGCTCATACAGCTCCCAAGTACCCAATACTAGTAGCCTACCCGGACTAGCCTGGACGAGGTTCAGCAGGAAATGCACTCACCCGCGCTTGTCCTCCATGAGAATGGAACCTGGACCGTGCATGACACGGCGAACGATGGACTATTTCGCGGGTTTGATTCGTTGGGTAAAGACTAAGTCCGAGCCTTTGATCCTCAAGCTTTTCTGCCAAGTACTAGGCTATCTTACTAAGGTACATTACCTACTGTACTGTACCTCATGTACTTGCAAAACGCCGGATAGATCGGCAACATCCTACTTTCACCGCAGTGATATCAGATAACCTAGCACATCGTCAATCGGGCCATGTCATTGCCACGCTGCATGACATGACATTGTAATGACATCAGAGCACAATGCTCTCAATCTACGACTGCCGTTTCGGCGGTGTTTATCAACTGAAAGCCATGGAACCGTCCGGCAATTTCAATCGACATCGTCGACAAGTTCAAACTTGCAACAAAAAAAAAGGACTGCATTTCCGATTCCCACACCCTAGATACTTCAAAGATGGTTGACGACGTCGACTCGCACCGTGGCGGCTCTCTCTCCGAGATGGCCCCGACGGGCACCGAAATGCTCAACGACGCCGGCATACAAAACACCATCCCATCCGTCGCCCGTCCCGAACAACAGGTCGAAAACCCCCGCTTCGACAACGAGGGCATCGCCTATCCTTCCCTCGCCACCGCCGTCGACAACCCCGTGGACATGCCTCGCAGCACCCGCGACACCGGCGTCACGGGCGAGGTCATCACCGGCATGGGGACAACACTTCCAGCGGAGATCGAGACCAAGCGGTTGCAGTCTCAGACCAATGATCCCAGTGCGAAAGGCCAGAGCCGGACTTTCAAGCACAGGATCAAGAATCGGAGTCAGTTCGATACATTTGCAGGTGAGACGCAGGAGGGACATGAACGGGTCGGCGAAGCGGAGCAAAGAATGTAATTGATCATTCCCTGTACATGACCGTGTGTAGGTACCCTTGTATATGATGCGCCCGATAATCCAAAAATTCTCCGACGGTGTTTCTCCCGCTTCTGTGTAGCTACGTAAACGTCACCCGAGACCCGGTCAACCCTTGGTAAATCTCTTCGAGAACGTCTCTCTTCCGCTTCCGATCGGCGTCCTCATTGGACTCGCTCTCGAGTGCCTCCTCGGGAACCCTCGACACCCAGGCCCGGATTTTCCCATCGCCGTGAGCAGAGAACAGTTCGAGACCCTCACCAGCTCCGCCATTTCCACGCCATGCCAGAGCATTGATTCGACCGCCGCTCAGAGCGCTCGGCCTACCGCTCTGCTGTCGACGCTGGCTTGACATCAGACCCGGAACATAGAGCCGTTTGATGAAGATGCCCTCGCGGAGCTCAAACATCAAGATCTCCCCGCGGTCATCCTGGTCATTGAAATTTGGCCAAAGCAAGGTCTCATGCCCAACGTGCACCACTCCATTGGGGATGATCAGCGGCACGCGCTCTGCTAGGTGGGAAGACACGGTGTTGCGTACGCGCGGTCCAAAGTGGACAAGGGTATTGGCACCGGTCGTTGCGTCCCAGACTCGCAACCGCGAATCTTGCCCCGCAGTGACCAAATGGCTTCCAGTCGAAGTCCAGCGAACACCGGTTACGACGCCGTTGTGAGCACGGGCTTTGCGGGACAGCGCCGAGCTAGCTACGTCGTTGGTGGCAAGAACGCCCGTTGCATCGTCCATATCCAACGCGGCAATGGCAGGATTGGGGCCTGCGCGACGAATGTCAAAAATCAAGGAGCGGTTGTCGGCAGACGCCGACGCAAGGATATGGGGACGATGTGGCGCCCATTCAACAGATACTACAGCGGCATCATGCCCGGGTAGTGTATGCGTCGCCAGACCGGAGCGAAGATCTAGGAGCCTGATCGATCGCTGGGATGTACCCACCGCTATCAACAGTGTGGATGCCGGATGACCCGAGAACGAATGGGAGTACGGTGTCGCATGGAGGTGAAAGGTGTGAGCTGGGATGATCGCCCCTGGTGTGAGGGATGACAGTTTGAGCGTAGTGTCATGAGATGTTGTCAGAATGGTCGACGGCGTCGGGTCAAACGGATAGATCGAGATAGATGTCAGCGCATGTGTATGGGCAGATTCGTGAGAAGATCTGCAGAAAGGTTTAGTCTTGGAAATTTCCCAGAAAGGGCACAGGGCATCATGTACCTATGCACCGATGATACCGCCACATGAGTGTGATCCAGCTCCGCGCCTCTACTCTCTAGATCCCACAGTCGAATCGTTGGGTCGGCACCCCCCGACACCATACTCGCCGATCTCAGCACTAGCCTGCCATCACAGGGGTATCAAACCTACAATCGGCCTTCATTTTGGTCGATGGCAAGAACATTGACTCCAGACTTGTGGGCTGTTATCTCATCGAATGCCCTTGAAAATATCGAGAAAACTTCTTTTGGTTCTTCCGGCTTTTCGCTGGCAAATCGGATTCCTGGTGCGGGTTCAAGGAGGTGAAGCAACCGTGATGTTTGGGCCACATGGAAGGCCTTGGGAGCAATCGTCCCTTGCACCCTGTTTAGGAGATAAGCATTCATGCATCAGTAACCATGGCATTATTTGCCAATTCTCCCATGTGTGATATCAGACTCAATTGCAGGTCGCCGCGACTCATCGCTGCAAAAGCCAGTGATGCAACTGCTTGAATACATATACCCGTACATGGTTATCACGTGATAAGTTTTGGACATCGAGATGCGGACCGGAAAATCATTTTGCCGTTCGCATTCTCTTCGTTCTCATAACCCTAAAAACGAGCCAGTCTTGGGGCCTTTGGTAAATCTCGCACGAAAAGTAATGCCTTCCTCACAGCGGCGGCGGTCATCGCCAGCCAATCCAAGGAGGCAAGCCACCGTTTATGATGCTGTTGCGGGTAAGACCACTATCTTGGTGCTTCTGTGTGGTAGCTTGATCTGACGATTTCAGGGCGGTGCACTGCGAAGAAAATAGCTCGCGGTGAGAATCCAGCTCCTGTTCGGCCCGAGGAGGTACTCTTTCGCCGTGTCGACGCGCCGACCCGGTACGAGGAAGACGATTTCTATTTCGCAAACGAAAGACTCCCTCAACATTGCAAGCCCGTCTCTTCAGACCTACTGCGAGCTATACACGCCTTTACCGCCGATTATTACGATCAGGCGTTTGACGAGGAGGACACCTCGAGGGATTTCCGCAGTATGGACGAGACCGCCCTCATCGCAATGGGGATTTTGGTGGAAGAAATGGCGAAAGAAGCTTTAGGCGAGACCGGGGATTTAATCCTGGTTGAAGGCGTGGAGGGAGACTCGTGTATGTCCGAGAGTGAGATGAGCACCGTCTCCTTGTCCAATGCCCAGGCTCGAAGTAGAAAGCGCTCCAATTCGGTGCGAAGCAATACCCTGGGCTCCTCTGGCGACGAGATGAATGTCGAAGCACGGAAAAAGGCTCGCGGAGATGGCTCTGCTCCGGAGTCAGATGTTTGATCTCAATTGCTGCGTTTGTGTGCTAGCTATCTCTTGTTTTGGAGATGTTTCTTGTCTTCAGATCTGGCGGCCGTGGTGATTCCGGACGAATGTCATGGCCGAGGTGCGTACCTTCCTAATTTGTCTACTGGCGAGGCCCTTCAGTGTTGTCGACCGCATCTCGCTCAACCATGCCGTTACCAACTGGCTGATCGTTGACTCCGCCGATATTCTGGTGACAAGTGACCGAAAGCCGCTTGCCATCATGGTATGGAATTTCCAAATCGTACGCCACATGCTCCTTGACTAACTTTCTCCAGTCTACCAAGAAGTCGCTTTCCGCGACTGCAAAACAACAACTCGTGCTAGATCACATCCGCAAAACTCGGACGTGCCACACTCTCAGAGATCTGGAAAAAATGCTGCCATCTGTAGCATCCATCAACGGCATGCAAGTCAAAGAGTACGTCCAGACGCTTGTGGACGACAACAAGATTCGCGTGGAGAAGATTGGAAGTATGAACTGGTACTGGAGCTTTTCGAGCGACGAGCGGCGAAGGCACGAGAATGCTATGGAGAAGCTCTTCAAGGACGTGGAACGTGCGAGGAGGACTGTGCAAGAGCTGGAGAGTGAGGTAGAACAAAAGACAGCAGCTCTCCAACCCAACGGTGCTATGGATGACGAGTCTAGGGAGAAAGAGCGAGCGGAGAGAAAGGCTCTGATGACGCGAAAGCAGTCGCTGAGCGAGGAGGTCAAAAAACTCAAAGAACAGGAGGACGTTCAACATGCCAGTGGCGTGGCCGGAATCGAGACGAAGAAGCATGAAATCCAAGTGTACAAAGAAATGGCTGCTATGTGGACGGACAATATCTATATCCTTGAGCAGTACTTGATGAAGCTGGCCGATGGCGATCGGGACCTCGTCGATAAGATCAAGAGAGAGTGCTATGGAGAGGAATATGTCGAAGGAGAGGGCTTACGGGAGCTGGAATTCTGAGTACAATTATCCTTTGCATAGTTATCATCCCAACAGCGTTCCTCATTCAGTCATCCTCGTTAAGTACATCTCCATTAACATACATTCATCGCTCTTCCATCAACGTTCCAATACGTTGCCCTCATTTCACTCTCCAACTCTTCTCGAATTCAAGCAGGGTATGGGGGATACGGGGGAAAAAAGGCGGGGAAAAAAAGGGGGGAACTGACAAAGTGCCCTCTCAGAGGACCACGAAACGAAGAAAAAACCACTGGCACCTATTATCGCTTGAAAAGCGGGTATAGAAAATGGTTGCGACAACGCACAGGGAAAAATATCTTCTCTCTCCACCGAAAACGCGCCACTGATGCATGCACCCTGCAGATATTACACAGTGCCGGGGAGATACAAGATCGAAACAAACCTGCAAAACTTGCAACAAGAAAGAAAAGAGAAGAAAAGTGTAAATGGAAACGAAATTTGCGAAAGTTTGGAGCGGCATCTCAGATGATGAGATACTTCCAACCATTTCGGCGCATTACATCCCGCCAATGGACGCTCTGCTTCTTCAGTTCCCTCATGGGAGTGCCAGTTTGAGGAGAAACCATTGGCTCCCGCTTCACTCCATCCGGCGACGATGACGATGACGACGACGACGAGGACGAGGACGACGGATGAGTGACGGGATCGTCGGACAGGCGCCAAACCTCTTGCAGTAGCCGAAACACTCGCCCAAAGCTGCCAATGTCTGCGGCATCACCCATGGAGACCATGCGCGCCTTGAGCATGCTTCGGAACGGACTTGTCGGGGTGGAGAATGCGCCGGTGATGAGGAGCGGCCAGACCAACGAGCGGTCATAGCCCGTCGGGCCGTCGGGGATGTAGGCCCAAGCTTCGCAGAACTTTCCGACCAGGTTGACCGTGCTTGGCTGGTTGCGATCGAACCCGGGGACGAGACTGCAGAGGTAGATTCGTGCGGCAAGGCGGAACAGTGCGGTAATGTTTGTCGTCAACTGGTCGGCTCGAATGGCGCCGTCGGCCGTGACGGGGTCGGCCACCGGTGGTTCCGTCGCTTGGGTGAACTCGAGCTGTTGCCCCAATGCCGCGACGTGTGAACAAACTGCCATGTCGTCCACGAGCCCCTCGGCGCGCAGAGCGTCGAGGCAGGAAATCTCCGAGATGAGATACATCACATGGTCGTCGCATCCCATCAGCTCGCGAAGGCCAGAGGAGGTCGCACTCAAATGCTTGTTGCGGTACAGGTGGGCGTAGTACGGCGATTTCCCCAACATTGTAGATCCCAGGATGTCGATCCACGACACGAGGGAGACGTTGAAAGGCGGCGGCGTGAAAGTCATGTAACCAAAGTCTAATTTGTTGATGAGACTCGTAGCGGCCATAAAGTGATCGTTCCATGCGATGTCGGGAAGGTAATCGTCAGGCCCACCGACGAAGCAGTGGTAGAAGATCATGGCGAGTGTGGCTTCCAGGATCATGTCATGCTTCGTGTCTTCGGACAGTGATTGGCACAAGTGCGAGACCGCCTCGTAGCGATGGCGCAGAATGTCGCGATCGATTTCATCCCCTTCAATCCCAACTGTGCTTTTGACGTGCAGCGCTGCGACGCTCAAGCAGCAATGCAAGTACGACTTGTTCGTCTCCAGCGATTGACGAACGGCCTGGGTACGCTCATAGCCTCGTTGGTGAACCTCCAGGATCGGAAACGTCAACCGGAGCACATTATCTATGAAGTGAGTCAACAACGGGCGATCGCAGTCTTCCACCTGGATATCCAGCTTCGAAAGCGAAAAAGAGCCGGCGCTGAGATTCTCGGTGTTGTGCTGCATGGGCATCGGCGCGAAGGCCGAAAGATCTGCCGTGCCATCATCCACGAAATATTGAGGGGGCAGCGTCGTGGGCAACTGGGGAGGTGCAAATGTACTGAAGGAAGAATACGTCGTGTCGACTCTTGTCGGAACATCGTTCACGAATAATTGCCGTTCGGTTTTGATGTCGACTTCGTACGTTGGGATTTCACCAGGGGGTTGTGCCAGGGCCGGGGCGGGAACACGCGACGCAAAGGGATCCAAGAATGGGCGATTAAAATCGTATTCAACGGCGCCGTAGGTTGAGGAGAGCGGGATGACTCTGTTCCGGTGATCTACTGGCGGTCAGGGAGACTAAATGAAACATTGAAACATTGATTGTCGTGTTTTTACCTGCAAGGGCCATGTTTCGCTCATTGATTTTGGTCTGCTTGATCTTGTTCTTAATGCGCTCCTTTTGTAGCTGTCGCTGCTCTGGGTTCGACCACCAGATCGGACGTCGATATTCGCATTTGACGCAGAGATTGATGCAGGCGGTGCATGCCGGGTGCTTTTCGTCGCATTTCTTCCGTCGCAGACGGCAAGTAAAACACCCTGGAGCACGCAATGGTCAAAATGACCCTCGTTCGCCATGCGCAATAATATTGCGTCTGGAGATGGACTTACCGGACCGGGATCTCTTGTGTAGACGGGGAGTCTCGACATTGTTTTTCTCTTCTCCAGCGGCACGCTTCTCACAAGACTTTGTCTTGCTGCTTGCGGCCGTGTCGGCTTTTCTTTGCGGGGGCATCATCCAGGAAACAAACGAACACCCAGTAAACAATAAACCAAAGAAAGAAGCCTCAGTCGCCGCCAAAAATGTATTCGCGTCGGATCGACCAAAAACACGAGGCGACGAAAGGAACGACACAAACCGGACGATGCTACGGAACAGCAATAAAGCTCAATGGCAAGGGCTGAGCCAGCAGCCGTTGCAATGGAGCGTCAAAACAAAAAAAAAAAAAACGAACGACAGAGTGACGGCCCAAGTCAAATGGACTCGAGCCAGCAGCAATCGCAATCGGTGATGATCAAACTTAATAAGTCCTACTGTGAAGAGCTCGATGATCGTAGCTGGTAGGTATTATTGACGAAGCATCGAAAAAATAGAAACACCAGCTTTGAAGTACTATGCACATCAGAGTTCGCCGAACAATCGGTGGAGACCCCTTGCTACTCCTTTTGTGCATGGCCATGGGAGACCTTGCTGCTGTCTGTCTTGTCATTCGGGAAGGTCTGTTCATTGAGCCGAGACTAAAAATCGGATAAACGCCCGAATGCTCCCTGCATGGGGTGGCCAGTCGAAAAAGCATGGGCCGCGCAGGGACTTTTGACTTGGGAGCCAGGATTGTTTCGTTTACGGATCTCCGATTAGAGTTAGCCAATATGCACGACTAGAATGAGGGGCAGCACGCACGGATCATGCTCCGTTAGCGCCAAGTAGCGGATTGTGCTTGAGTGATGAACTGACCGCCGCGCCTGGCGATTGGCCCAGGAAGAGATCACGGCATCTCTCGTCCTCAGAGAAGAGTAATGTATACATGTTCGCTATGTAACTCTATATCTCTGAATGACTCCGTGCTGGAACTCAGGACGGACGGTACTCGAATATTCTGCAACCTGCCGAAGGCACGGTTCATTTATTTCTATTCGGGACATCAGCGATTCTGTTCCTGTGCGTTGTACGGGAGCATACAGAATACAAACCCAAATCACAACTAGTTATGTTTTGTTGCTATCCACCATGCGTTCTGTACACGCACTTGGTACTGGTACTCGAGCGCGACAAGGATTGCAGGCACGAACCCATGTTCAGGACTTTGATAAATCGCATCGAGACCAGGACCAATGACATTGGGCACTGGGAACATCTGAGCGGCAAGTGATACTCGCGATTAGCGGTCATTTTCTGGGCGTCACAATCGACAAGCCTAAAGGGACAAGGGGAGGGAAAAAAAAAAAAAAAACACAAATCAAAAACTCCCAACGTTAAGCGGCCAAATGTAGATCTCTGCATTCCTATTGGATGGCGGGCATGGCGCCATCGGCAAAACGATCCTCCAATCAACCCGCAGTTCGGCCAAGTCCACTCCGCCCACTAGCGGCGGGAGACCCACCTCGGCGCTCTGAACCCCAACCGAGATTGACGGGAGTGGAGCCTCCTAGTCTGCATAAACTGTGGGGAAAAACCATGTGATAAGACCGTGATAAGATTCAGAGAGCTGCAGAAATGTCCCTTAATTAGCAACAATTTGGCCCTTTCTTTTGGACCAATGGGAGCAGCATGCATGGCTTTTTTCTCGTTGAAATGTTGTTAATTGCCCAAAAACAGATCTATTTGCTATTAATATCTCCTCTTATGGCCGACTTAACACCACAAAGGGCTCGAAAAGTTAACCGCCATTAATGTGTCCAATCTAGCCTAAAATCGATAAAATTAGCAAAGATTGATCGGGCAGCCAGTTGACCGCTTTGAGGTGGCACGTGAGTCGGATGGAAGTAGGTTTCGGTACGGCGAAGAGTCGGGACTCGGGGTACTTGCACGGAGTGTCGCTCTCAAAAGACTCCGAAGCCACAGGACGAAATTTTCCGAGCTGTGCGGAAGGTAAGTAAAGTACTGTACCTATCCGCGAGTACCATACGAGTAACCCGGTAGGAATTGAACTTATGGCGTGACGAGGCGGTCTCTCGGATTATGCCGAATGGGTTTCAGTGAATGGAATGCTGTACCCCCGTTGTGGTCAGCGTACAAGTACAATTCGACTGCTGCTAAGATCATGCCGTGAACTATCAAAGTATTGTTCCTCGAAGTATTGTTGAGTAAATCAGTCATTGAGATGGATGTACATAAACTCTGCGGAGAATGTTCATTTCCATTCTCATCGATTAGAACTGATCAAATATACTCTTTGCTAGTCCAGTCGAGCTGTTTGTCCAAAAGTACTTCTCTGTATCAATTCTTCAAAAGACAAAGTAGTAGGACTCCGTGCAGAGTTACATGATGATATCAAGGGCTCCGTCATACCCCGAGCTCTCCAAGCCTTCGACCGGAGATTTTTTGCTCGCGGGTGCCCGGAACGTCAACTCTTCAAGCCGTTCCGGCATCACTTGTTGGATGCCGATGTCAAAAATCTGATGGCGGGGGAGACAACACTGTTTGGATTCCTTGGTCAGTTTAGGGCATTGGACGATCTGATTAAGATTGCTATTTTTACCCATTTCTCACCGTTGAGGTTCAAATTCTGCATAATATTTCCTGAAATAATTATCCGTAAACTATGTAGCCTCACCTCACGATTCTCAACTCCAGGACAATGAGATGCGAGCATCGGATGAGCCTAACTGAGTATGGTAAAGCTCTCACATCTTAGTTTCTCCGTTTCATTTGCTGCTGGCCTCTCAGAATGTGATATTGTGATAAGATTGACGTCCCAGCAGTAGCGTCGTTTGTGACCAGCCACTCATAGCAAGCCCTAGCCAGAAATCTTGTCGACTTTGCTGCAGGACACCTCAAAAATGGCCAGCCGGCCCAACCAGCGGAGGGATCTGACCGCCCATCCGTCGCTCTTCGTCCTGGTTGGCCTGGAACTGCAACCTGAGCTCCATCCTGTGCGAAGCGACCTGTAATGTTCATCTGATCGTGGCCAACCGTCAATCATGTCCCGCACATCACGATGGAGGTGAGGATGCGGGCCGTTCCTCTCGGGGTGTGGATGTTTCCGAAGAAACCGATGTATGATATAAGAAACTTCCCCCCCCCTCCGGCGTAGTTACTAAGCCCATATATATGTTTGATTCGGGTCTGCTTGCAAGTTGAGATCTGTCATTGTGGCCCGAAAAGGGTCCATGGTTGGATTTGTATCGGATTGTGCTGGCTACCACCAAGAGGCCTTGCAGTCCAAACCCCGTAAACCATGGTCAGTAGCAGCTTTCCAGACTGGGACAAAAACAGATCGGCTCATGACAAGATTCAGGATATCTCAGCGGGGGCTTCCTCGCATTCCAGCCTGAAGGTGCTGCAGGCACCTTCGGAGACACCCATCTTTCGCAGAACGTCGGTCGCAAGACCACTATCAGAAGCGACCGAGTTTGATGACACGGACTTTGAGTCCAATTTCGATGAGGTAGAAGAGTCACCGGGGAAAAGCATGACATCGGTAAGTGACAATGCAAATCAACGTCACAAGGAAGGACGCCGGTTGACTGGAACGTGGGACAGATGGATTCAGCGAGCATCACGACAGCGTCGACACCAAGAGAGGTGCCGACACCAGACTCTGGAGGGCTCTCGAACTTCCAATTCCACATCGAGGAAGAATCTGTCAAAGGTCCACAAGGCCCACATCTCTTCCGGGCGTCGACGGGTTCGGACGACATGAAGACTTCTCTCGAGGTGGACTTCTTTCTCGCCAAAACCCCCACGCGGCCAGTGTTTGACACATCTCCTCCCGTACCATTGTCGGAGCCTGAGCGTATAGATACCACGGTACCCTGTGTCGCCCCGGAATCAGAATCTCCGAGTCAACGCACGTCAATCGATGCAGCCGTATCTGGTCTGAGCGCCGCTGAAGTCAGGAGCTGGACTCCGCAGCAGGTTGTTCGCTGGATGCAGGATGCTGGATTCGACGACACCGTCGTGGAGAAATTCTTCATCAACGACATCTCCGGAGAGATCCTTCTTGATCTGCAGGCAGACGACTTGAAGGAGCTGGACATCCATTCGTTTGGGAAACGACATCGTCTCATGAGCATGATCCAGCGTCTGCGCGACAGCGTGGCGTCTGGAAGCGAAGGCCCTGCGACTAACCAACCAGTCGCTACCGATTCGTCGCCCAGACAATCGCATCCAGGGAGCCACACCTTGTCGCCAGACATTGAGAATGAGAAGACAAGAGCAAATGGTGACCGGCATTCTCCGCACAAGTCGACGCGGCTCGAGAACCTCGCCCCCGGTGACTCGGTTTCAATCGTGGCCATTGAGCAGGTCCTGCCGAAACCTCACAGATGTTCCAAAGGGGAGGCTTGCCCTAAGTGGCAAAAGCAGCAGCGCAAAATCGCACGCTCCACCAAGGATCTCCCTCCCGGTGCAAAAACAGTCTACGCCAATGAGACATCCAAGGCGACGGCGACGAAGACCGCGAAGCTGTCAACCTGCCAGGAGCCGATGCCAACGCCCTCGGTTGCTGCATCATCCGATGCACTGGGTCCGGAAACTCCGCATTTCCGTCTCTCAGAGGAGAAGCTGAGCGAGGTGTCCACAAGAGATCCGCAGGAGAGTGTCCGCCAGTTTCTCAACTTCCAACACTTGAGCAGACTCCAGCCTGTGGAAGATGCGACAATCCCGCCAAAAGAAAAAGGAAACTCGCCGGCCAGTGACTCTCCAGCGTCGACCAAGACATCGCAGTCCCTGACGGAGAACCTCAAACAACTGCCAAAACTGACCATCCCGAACACGCAACCATCAGGCGGAGTGGGCAGCCCTTCCACTCAATCCGCGCTACGAACAATCACGCCATCCGTCTATCGACGGAGAGCCAACCTTGGTGCAGCAAAGGCCCCATCGCCCGCAGTGCAAGATAGTATTCCTATCAACCTGGGCTTCGCATATACCCAGGACATGTCCCCCGCAGATGCCTTCAAGTCGCCGTCCGACTTTTACCGCAACCACGACTTTTATCGACAGCAGACACCGTTATCTGAGGTCGATGTCCCGGTGACGGCCATCCCAAACGACCCCGTCGGTCGGGGAATTTCGCAATCGGTGCCCCCGAATATGACCTACGGAGGGGAGCACCGCCCCACGGTTCACCAGACCGTCCGCCCAGCCTCAACCAAGCCCGAGGGTCACTGGCGGCGGCCGTCCACCAACGCATGCGTTCCGACCCTTCAAAGCGTCAATGAAGCTGTCGACCCCATCGACACCCCCGCAGACCTGACCAAGACCTCGCGAAACTCTCCTCGCATGCCCGACCAAATCTCCCACAGCGGATGGATGAAGAAGCGCAAGACCACCCGTTTCCTGCGACACGAATGGGAAGAGCACCTCTTCACGCTCCGGGGCACTCGCCTGAACATGTACGACGACGAGGAAGATGCTCGCCGCGACTCCAAGGCCCTCGAATCCATCGATGTCGACGACTACGCCGTGGCCTGCTCATCGCTGGCGTCGAGCTCGAAGCTGACCGCGGCGTTCAAGAAGACCGTGCTCAAGCGCAACAATAACCCATCCGACGAGACTGCCTTTGCCTTCTCCTTGATTCCGGCACCGAATGGCACCTTTGACCGCAAGACCTTCTTCACTAATCAAAAGGCGCATCATTTCGCAGTCAAGACGCGCGACGAGCGGATTGACTGGATGCGTGAGCTCATGCTTGCCAAGGCGCTCAAGCGTGGCAAGGACTGCGGTGATCTCATCAATGTGAATGGACAAATGCTGTGATAGTATCCACCGAGGGACATCACAGTTCAGTCTGCATGATGCATGTACTGAGGGTTTTTTTTTTTTTTTCCGGATTTATTGCCTACGATCTGACGACGCATGTAACTTTGATACCCCGAGGTTCTCACGTTTATTTCTTTTTTTTTTTTTTTTTTTTCTTTCATTCTCTCGTTTTCGAGAGCAATTTCTCTTTGTTTTTATCGTTCATGACCCCTCATGACTGTAAATCATATCATTCTACTGGAGGCAATCTCTGACTTATGCGTTCTTTTGCTGAATGTTCGACACGTCTACGATAAATCTAGGTAGCGCAAGCGAATGTGAAGGTTATGACTGCAGTCAACCACTCGGATATTTTGGCACGTAGGATGAAGAATCCTTGAAAACCAGGCGACGAGGTCGAGACATTCCATGGTGACGGGTTGCGATGGATGCCGCTTTCTTTAGCTCACTCATCCACAGCCGACAGTAGCAAGGAGCAATACTTTGATCAATGACCCTTGAACTCACTTAAATGTCTAACCAAGGCTCGTTCGCCAACGCAACCCAGCATGACAAGAGAGCCAGAAAACTACCCAACCATACGAACGACAATCGACAACCATCCATCACCATAAGCCGCACAGCGAGCTACTTCCTCAATCGGAGCCGACATCGGCAAGACAGACCCATGTAACACCGGCTTCGCAAGAACAGGGGTTCGCTTGCTGGGGAAGAGGTTTGGGAGCAAAGAGTGGAGAGCTGTACCGACTGTTTGGGGTTGCTGTGGCCCGCTGGCTATCGACGAACGCGAGGATGTCTGATTATTCGATATGGACGGGGGAATTGGCGATTGGAGAACTCTGAGCGACAGCTTTCCTGTCTCCGGGGACAGAGGCAAGAACACCCGAACAGGAACATTGCGAAAGGGCTGGTGTGGCGGAGGAAGTAGAAGGGATGAAATGCGTTGGAAGGATTGCAAGTCATCTGGATGTCGTTAGATTTGACCTGGTGGGTGGGTGTGAATGGACCATTCCAGACGCACGATTCTGAATGGCTTTCCACAGGCCGGCAGAGTCCTCTTTGGAGAGGCTCATGATGCCTTTTGCATCGCGCACCCGAAGCGAGTCAGCCTCCTTGACACTATTGATGAATGCGTCATGCATAACAAGGCCCTCCGCATCGAGTCGGACGAGGTCCTCGTCCGGCCAGTTCGTGAAGTGCAGGGTCAACCGCCAGGGGAGGGGCTCTTTGCCAGTTGAGGAATCCTCGTCGTCATCTTCTGGCTGTGACAGATTTCGTCCTGCCAGTGAGATGGATTGCGACTGGTGGACATCTGATGAGCTAGAAGTGGAAGCAGGATCCGCCCCAGCGTACAAATCGTACAGCAACCCCAGGGGGTAATGCCACTTCAAAGGCACGCCTTCAAAAGAAAACCAGCCAGACTGCGGTTCGCAATCGGGGTGAATCAGATATGATGAGAAAAAGGCATGAAGCCGAGGAAGAAGGAATGGGAGATAGGAAATGCGCGGATACGAGATCTGGATCTCAGTGATCAGCAAGCGCCGACATTCGTCGAGGTCGAGAAGTCAAGTACCAAGTACGGATCAGATTGGTCATATGTCCGGCACTCAGATGGGTCAAGGACGATTTCCAAAGGAATCCTTCCTTCCCAAACCCGCTGCTGGATTTGGGCCGGAGTTGTATGACTGCTCATGCTGGACGAGTACTACTGTTGTGTTGGTGTATCCCGTTCATCTTCAAACGCTTGCATGGTTAGTGTCTGTAGGAACACGACGAAGCTGCATTATACTATCGGCTTGCTAAAAGAACAAAATCTATATCTCGGGTGGATTCACTTACTGCTTACTCGCAGCCTTGATCGACGCGTACACCGTAGGTACTAGATAGACCGTGATACGAGTTGATCAAATACAAGATCGTAGTACTACTCTCAAGATGTGGACACGGAGAGAGTACTCATCATGAGGCCGTAAATTTGTCAGTTAGAATGAATCAATCATCAATAGCCTCGTTGTATTTTCCCAGCATGACTCTATCATCTTGGTTCATGGTTATGATCGGGATGGAGTGTGAAGGTTGGTCCGGCCTGATCATCAGAGTAAGTTAGTCACGTGGAGATATGATAACATAAGAGGACAATGCGGGTTCCGAGTCACGTGAAGATAGGTGCCTATCAATTATCGATGCTCCCTAAAAATCCCTCATTTTGCAGTGACGACATCCAAATCTTTCACTGAGAATTTGCCCTAAGAGACAGTCTTCGGGCTTTGAAGGACATCTCAGATTACTCTCTGCTTCCGAGTTTGACTCTATGCGCTTGATGTCACTCGATAGATTAGGTGATTACGATTTTACGCCGGTCGAGACCGAGTCCTAGTGCTTCTTCGACGAATGTGAATGCAACCTTCCAAGGCAATCGGTCAATTTTGGTCCTGATCGTTCATTTTTGTGAATGCTAATGAACTTGATGACCATTTTATTTCCGAGTGGATGCGGGACAAGATAGCATTTGCACTCAAGATGACAACAGAAGTGAAATCCTTGCCGTACCATGAGCCTGACATCAGGACTATTCTCATCCAATCTGGCTTGATATTGGCACTCAATGTCGTCAACTCCGCTCTCGACAGCATTATATACTGCGGTCTTGTGGGACAGTTGTTGATAGGAATCGCCTGGGGTGTCCCTGGCGCTAATTGGCTCAACCGAGATGTCCAAGCTGTCATTCAGCAATTCGGCTTTTTGGGACTCATTTTGATGGTGTACGAAGGTGAGTTGGTTCCCGACAGCTCGGGCAACAACTCACCGTGTCAGGTGGTTTGTCAACTTCGATTTCCCATTTAAAAGCAAATGCCGTTTCCTGCACTCTGGTCGCCGTTACTGGCATTTGCATTCCGATTGGCCTATCTTTCGTGCTGCCGGCCATAATCGATGCGAGTCCCCTGCAAGCATTCGCAGCTGGCGCAGCGCTCTGCTCCACTAGCCTGGGAACCACCTTTACGATCCTATCGACAACGGGTCTAACAAAGACCAGATTGGGCGTGGTACTTTCAGGTGCGGCGATGATGGACGATGTTGTCGGCCTAGTGATGGTCCAGGTGATTTCAAACCTGGGCGATGATGGTTCAACCTCACTCAATGTTGGTACAGTGATTAGACCTGTTTTTGTCTCAATTGGGTTCGCTATTGGGATAATTGTCATATGTTGGGCTGGGATCAGGCCCGTGGTACATAGACTTCCTGCCGGTTCTCTTCGGTCATATCGGGCTTGGAACTCATCTAATGTGGTGGTTCTTCTTCATTTGTGCATTCTCGTTGGCCTAGTAACCGGCGCTACGTTTGCGGGAACGTCCAACCTGTTCGCCGCTTATCTTGCCGGGGCGCTGGTTAGTTGGTTTGATGACACTGTCAGTGCAAATCACAAGCGAGAATCTGAAAGCACCGGTGTTTGTTCGGACCAGACTGGTATACAGGACAAGCAAAAGGAGGAGCGTCCGGTATTGTCTCACGATGAGGCACACCATAACGGTCAGTCACACGGCATAGAAGGTGCAAAATCAGGACGTTCGCAAACCGAGCCACTGATTGATTGGAATACTCCCACGGGTGCTGTGGTTTACGAGCGATTCCTTAAGCAGCCGGTAAATAGGATCCTGAAGCCAATGTTTTTTGTACGCAAGCCACATCTGGGCATCGCATCAGCGACGAGGCAGATACTAATTGCCAGCAGGCCTCTATCGGCTTTTCCATTCCTATAGTAGATATGTTTCGTGGGGAAATCGTCTGGCGGGGTCTCATTTATTCCATCTTGATGATGGTGGGCAAAATGGTCACGGGCCTCTGGCTGATCCAACTTCCGCTCGGCGCCAAAGCCAAGAAGCTCGCGTGTTGTGGGACGCATTGGATGAGGACCGGCGAGCAACAGATAGAGAAATCCCGCATTGGTCCAGACCCGTTGAACGATGAAGATCGGCAAGAATCTGAAGCCCGATCTAGACCTTCGGGTAGTTCGAGTAGTTCGAGGATCGCTGCAGCCAGTTCTCGATTTGATTCTGAGGGCAGGGTTCTAGATCCAGACGCAAGAAGCAGACTCGGAGAACTCCTGCCGAGGCGGTTCCAGCCTTTGTATGCCGCGTCGATTGTCGGCTTGGCTATGGTGGCGCGCGGAGAAATCGGATTTTTGATCGCTTCGCTGGCGTTCAGCAACGGGGTTCTCAAGCTACCGAACGTCAATGCCGAGGGGGACCTGTATCTCATCGTCATCTGGGCCATTACTCTCTGCACAGTGGTTGGGCCTATCAGCGTGGGAATCGTAGTGAAGAGACTCAGATTCTTGCAGTTGCAGCGACAAGATGCAGAAGAAGGCCTAGACCCGTTGGGTATCTGGGGGAAATAAAAATGGATCGGAGATAGAGAACGAGCTGCCTCCCCGACTCAAACACCATCGCCAGCACGTGGATCAGTGCGCCAGACAGGCTTATGGGATGGGACATGCACCGAGTCAATTGTGCGACCCGACGGAGGTTCAGAGTACCCAGAGGATGATTGGATTTTGTCACGCCCTCACAAAATGAGCGGATTGAATGGAGAACTGATTCTGGCCCTGCTTCATAGGGCTGGCCAGGCAGGGATCATCGCGTTCCTGCAGCCGAATGCAAACCTCTCCAGATTGCCCAGAGCACCGTATACTATTAGATATTCGAGTCATTTCGCCGACTCTCTCGCCGAACTCTCTTCTTTGTTGGTCAGCCAGCAATTGCCCACTAGAATACACAGCACTCTACACCGCTTTTAATGCGATCTCAAGATCCCCGAATTTGAGCAGGGGATCAATCAGGCTGTGCTTGCCAAGTGGACAAGGCAATTATGGGGTTGGCACACAGCAGCTGAGAGTGACGCGGTCATTGGAGCGCCTGGAGCGATATGCAAGAGAAGCCTGCGCGAAAAAAATGTCGATCGCGTCCCGCATCACCTGAAACCATCGCGATGAGCCAGGGAACGTTTCCATTACCAAGTGGCTCCGGAATTCTCAACAGCCAAAGCGTTGGGGTTCTGGAACAGAACGACCGCAAGCGCATCGGAGAAAGCCTAGATCAATTCTCGAGTCCATTGGATTGCCTAACAGGAGGTTTTTGGCGCAACTTTGAGGAGGGCAGGATTTACTTCTGAATCTCTGCAGCTCTCAAACATAGGTATGTTGGTTACACAGAATCCGCAGGATTTGGAAATCCGTAGATGCTCAGATAGACTAGTAATTGACTGAGAAATGAATGAGATCGGAGCCCTCGTTGACTGACAGCTTGCTCACTTCCGTCATACGGGGATTAGCGACCGTGCCTGGCACTGATTGCTGGCGTTATGCGGAAGAATAGCAGACCAACGGTCACGTCGAGCCCGCCGATGACTTTCTGGACCCTTTTTCTGAAGACCTCGAGATCCCCAATGGCTCTCTCTGGTACATGAGTGTCCGACAGGGGACGTTTGCGCTTAACCAGCTAGACTAAGCCTTCCCCAGGCCGTTCAGGGCAACAAGGGCGAGGCGAGAACAGAAGAGGCGGAGTACCAACCTCGGGATGTCGAAAGTGCCTCACTACGTCCTTGCTTCATACTGTGATTTCGCCCCATGGACAACTCATTGCAAAAGCTCCCAGCATGTATAAGATGTTCGAAAACATGCCGCCCAGGCATTCTCGTCCCTCCTTTAGAATATTTAAGAGAAGGTAAAATTCCCCGTTCAGTACTTTCTGTAAAACATTTCAGCTCTCATAGTCCACTTGATATTATGGCTGAACGAAATACTGCCAATACTGAACACAAGTATGCCGTCCCTGATTCCGGACTGCCGTGTCGTTCACTCTGACTTATCAAATTCAGTTCTTCCCATCGGGGACTGAAGACAGAGGCTGGACGGCTCAGTCCGTCTACGTTGGCTAATGTCCCTGATTCCACAAAAGACTTTGCAATCCAACGATATCTCAAAACTCCAGCCACCGATGAACAGACGATCTACATGGCAGACCGCCAGGAGCGGGAAGCGTCGCTGAAGAAGTTGATATCTCAAGTGAACGATTCTCTTGTAAAGAAGTGAAGGTACATGGGTGACCAAGAGATGTGGCCAGTGTCGGAGACTGACAAGGCAGCATAGGCAAGGAACATTTGATGAACGGGGAAGAACGCACAAAGTGTTTCAAAGTTATGATGTCAAGTGCCAAGCGCTGGAACAACTAAATACACAGAATATGAGGAGTCTATGAGCAGTTAGTCTAGTGTTTAATGATTCCAGAAGTCAATGAGTTGTGCCGCCAAATCCTCGTACTGAACACTTGGAAGCTCATGTCCTGTAGGGTAGGTCTTAAACTTTGCGTTTCCTTCCAATGCCACGGCAGCGTCATGCATGAGATCCTTCCTATGGATGATGGTGTCCTTCTCGCCGAGCACAATCAACACTTTCCCGGATTTCAGGCCCCTGACTTTTTCCATGAGCTTGCGCTGAGTGAGGAGTCGCCCGAGTCGCTTCCACGTTTGCAGCTCGCTTCGTCGTCCAATTGGGCCATGGCGTAGACTGCTAACGAAAGCCGAAAGAAAGCCAGTGTGGTGCTCAACTTGCCACTGAACAACATCCGCCTGAGAAAGAGTGGGATACTGTCGAGACAGCACTGGCGTTGTGGCGGATGAGATTTCGTTCGAGAGAGCATCCCCAACCCCAACGCCCTCTTCCTTTGGCTTCTTCGGATCGTCCTTTGGTTTGACGAGTGGCCCGGCCCGCAGCCGTGACTTGACAAGCGGCGTCACGAGGCAATCAGGAAGCCACCCTGCACCCAAAACTCGGGAAGATAGACTCATGTGAGAATCGCGAATGAGCCCAGACGGTGCAATCAAAATCAATGACGAAATTAGATCCGGAAAGTACGAAGCAAATCCGACAGCAATTCCTCCACCAAGAGAATAACCAATCAGCGAAAACCCCCCTGAGGAGGATCCTGTCCAGGACACTGGGGACGAAGCCAACGCCAGCAGGATTTGCGTAGCAAACAGACGGTTGTCTTGAGGCACATCGACCGGAGTGTCTGACAGACCGCGGCCGAATCTTTATTGCCACCGATGTTAGTGATCTATTCCCACACTTTGTAGGTCGTACCCTACAACCATGCAAGAAATGAACACATACAGATCGAAAAGCATAACGCGATAGCCTTTATCTGCTAGAGTATGAGCTAGCCCTCCAACTGCCAAGCACGGTGTCGTGATGCCATGCACAAACAGAACTTTGGGGCCATCTTCAGGGCCCCATTCATACACCCTGATACTGCCATACGGAGTCTGCACATCCCTCGCACCGGGGAACAAATCCAATGGCAAGGCATGTTTCCTGCGCTCATCCTCTGACAAAGCTTCAAGGAGCTTTCGTGGCGATGGAATCACTTGGCCTTGCCGTGTCGACTTCACATGCAGCAAAGAACCGAGAGCAATCCCTCCTAAAACCGAGATCCCGGTCACAAGAAGAGGGCCTCTTGACTCCGAGTTCGTGGCATTACTGGTCAGGAATCTCGCTACCTGACCGAGCCATGCCATCTTGAAATCAGAAAGGCGGTGAACCTGGGCGCTAGCAAAACCTGGTGCAACAATGCTGTCGCCGAATGATCGTCTGTTGTTCTTCTGGAAAGAAAGCGAACAATACGGAGTTTAGCTGAGCGGCGAATTTGTCAAATTGTTCCCATTGGACGTTGGGTCAACCTAGCCTAGGTTATGCCGAATTAGGAAGCGGATCTTACTTAAGCCTCAAGGAATAATCACGTGCCGCTGATTGCCCTAGGTT
Source organism: Thermomyces dupontii (assembly GCF_041956625.1). Taxonomy (NCBI): domain Eukaryota; kingdom Fungi; phylum Ascomycota; class Eurotiomycetes; order Eurotiales; family Trichocomaceae; genus Thermomyces; species Thermomyces dupontii. The sequence continues at coordinate 1,444,829 of NW_027192308.1, read as the reverse complement.
AGAACTCTAGAAACCCCGATGAGTTGCCGCATTTCCTCTTCCTGGACCTGTGAGCCATCGAAATTGAAATTTGAGCCCTCAATCTTAGCGTACAAAGAGACGACTCGATCATCAAGTTTTGACTACTAGGTAACTAGCAGTTAAGTGGGGAGCACTTACTGTACTCTACTAGATACTCTAATAACCCTAATGGCACTTACTCGACATGGGGAGCGTCTTTGTCCCATCATTTTGGTAAGCCCATATCGATGGGGAGACATCCTCTCCACATGAGAGAAGAACAATAGCAGGAACCCCAGAAACGACAATAGGACTTCGAAAAAGAATAATAGCAAGGCCTCTTGGCATCACAAAAATAGTACAGTAGCTTTGAATTTGTTCTTGTCAGGTCTCAGAGATCATGCTTCCTGCTTCCAATGTCAAATAGATGCCCAGTAACCACCCTCGCAAGGCGCTTGAGCTTCAAGTTCGTTTCATAGCCAAAGACAGTGACGTGACAAATCTCCATATTATCTGCTACACTTTGTGTTCTCCGACGTGGTGATCGAGTCTACCATCCACACTTACGTTCCAATGTCGATCAGAGCAGCCTTTCATTTCATGACTCTTCTTTTCGCGACATTGATGGCCTATCCAAACTATAAGAGAGCTGATTGCACGGCCACAAACAAGGTGGCACAGTACTATGCTGATATGGAAAAGATTGGGAAAAAAGCTTGCGAAAAGTACCTCGGCGAAGTCACGAAAACCAAGGTGGTCACCAACGTGCCAACTGAAACTTTGCTCAAAACGGTGGTTGAGACGCATGCAAAAGATAAGCCTGTCACAGTCACAAAACTTAAGACAGTTGTGGAGACAAGTACATCCACCGTCCCTGCACCCACGTCCAACGTTTTTGCGCCCTCTCCGTCGACTGTCACCATTACAGTCTTCAACACGGCAGCGACTTATGGAATGAACACAAACAATCCCACACTCTCCAAGTCTACTGTGATTGCTGGCAATTCGTCAACAACTAAAACTCTATCGACAACGGTGTTTATTGGTGTTAATTCGACTACGACCACAACGATCACTTCTACCGTGCCCATAGGGTGCATGGAATCTCAAGACATTCAAGGCGCTTCTGACTCACGGACTTCCATGTCCATGCAATCTATCATGCCAACATCATCTGTTCCTGTTTGGACTTCTAGATCATCCTGCGCTGTGGGGATGTCAAGCTGGGCGACCTCCGGTCCGAAAGCGCAAAATTCAATCGAGCCATATTCGATCTCCTGGTTCCCAGAATCATTCAAAACATCCTACTTTCCCACGTGGCAAAGTCTGAATTTCGAATCCTTCAGTACTCCGCATGTCTTTCCGGACCCCTCAGTCATAGTGCCCAGGGATCGGACGATGGATGATGTGGATAACGAAACATACGACGAAGAGCTGTCAGCGTTTCTCATGCTTTTCGCTCGAGATAAAGATTGGAAGCAAGCAGCAATCGATGCCTGCCGTTGTTTGGGATGGCCGAGCGGCACGGAAACCTCGATGGTCTACACAACAGTCAAGGGGGCACCAAAAACGGCAAGTAACAGCTCCATGTATCCGTTCCTCGGCTGGTGAGACTCTGGGCTAACAAGTTCTGCTACTTCCAGAAAATCAAGACGATAGTTCACACCAAGACTGAAACTCGCCCGAAGACTGAAACAGAAAGACACACCACCACGAAGAAGGTCACAAAATATGAGACCTCCAATCGTCTGACTTCGACCGAGGCCACAAGCAAGAATCTGGTCACGGTAACCGTGATCGAGTCCGCTTCTACCCCGATTCTCTTCCCAGAACCGACAAAGGATCAATCACAAGCGCTGATGAAAGCTCCCTTCGGAGAGCTCATTACTGCCGGAATCAGCACAGCCACGGTTACCTCGACAGTGACGATGGTATCGAGCATCCTCGTAGTAGAGAGCGTGCTCAACATCGTCGTGGCAATGGGTCCATGCACAAAGCAAATTCAGTGGCAAATGCCCCCGAATGTCAAAGGAGTGAAAGTATCAACTGCATGGTACTGATGATATTCGAGCTTCTGTGTTCCATATTGTCCATTGCAACTGATGTGTCCATTTCAATTATACTGATCTAGTAAGTTATCTAACCGTGCTTATGGGCGGTGGTGGCTATTCTTGTTCGTACATGTTTTGAGACCAGGGTTCGTTGCTGGACTGACTTCATCAGCCTTCTGTATGCTCAGCCATATCCAGCCAGGTTCGGCGTGATTTCAATCTTCAAAGCCATTACTGCATTGATGCTGTTCTCGCTCTTTCGTACCTCAACACTCTGGAAGTTACTACTACAGTACTACTAGTAGTTACTACTCCTACTTCTTTTTAACTGCTAGTACCTAGCCTATCAACGAATGGCAAATTATGAAATCGATCATTAGCCGGAGCTTGCTGCGTGAGGGGGGTTCCGCGCAAGACGGTACAGAGATGTTGAGACGTGACTGTGATGGTTCGATGGCATTGTCCAGTGTAGCACTCGTAAATTACCGTTATTATACAGTAATGATCTTTGACAAATGCCAAGACAACAGTTCTCCACCATCGATTGGTCTTCATGCGGACGATACAGAGCCCTACTACTCGTACCTTGGGCTAGTATCTTCACTTGAACAGAACGCTCACAACACCAGAGGCTCACTCAAATCTACTACCAGCTTCCTGGTCATTGCTCAATGTTCGAGAGCATTTGCACGTTCCCGCTCAATGCGGATCTGTTCGCACAGGCGATCCATCCAGAGGAGCCCATCGTTTCCGTTGGACTTTCTTCAGGACATGTGCAGACGATTCGTCTTCCATCTTTGTCCACCGGCGCAGACGACGATGAGGACAGCGAGGATTTGGAGGGTACTTCTCACCTCTCAAACACGAGTGGCATTGGTCACATAGACACGGTTTGGTCCACGCGAAGACACAAAGGTAGCTGTCGGTGCTTAGCTTTTGGCATTGATGGCGACAAGCTCTACTCTGCTGGCACCGATGGAATTGTCAAAATGGCCAAAACGGAGACGGGAAAGGTCGAGAATAAAATTGCCGTCCCACGGACAAAGTCAGAGTGAGTCTACTTGAGTGTATATTGTCTCCCTTGCCATGTTTCTCACTCTTTTTTTTTTGGTGGGTCCCAGATCAAACTCTTTAGACATCGATTCGCCATGTTACCTACATGCGCTATCTCCTCAAACTCTTATCCTTGCGACCGACTCGGGAGCTCTTTACACATACGATCTTCGCATTCCGTATTCGAAGGTTTCCGCTCGTCCTGAAAACACATATCATCCGCATGATGACTACGTGTCGTCCCTCACACCCCTTCCACCCTCCGCAGCGAGTACGTCCGGGTTCAGCAAACAATGGGTCACTACGGGAGGGACTACGCTGGCGGTGACCGACTTGCGAAAAGGCATCATTGCTCGCAGTGAAGATCAGGAAGAGGAATTGATCAGTTCGACTTACATGGGTGGCCTGCCATCTTCTGGTACTAGTGTGGGTGAGAAAATCATTGTCGGCTGCGGTTCTGGCGTTGTTACGCTCTGGGAAAAGGGGGTATGGGATGACCAAGACGAGCGTATCTACGTCTCCCGAGGACCGGGAGGCGGCGAGTCATTGGAATCTATGGCCGTGGTCCCAGATGACCTAGGTGTGGGCAAGGTCGTAGCCGTCGGCCAGTCCGATGGTCTTGTCTCACTCGTTCGAATTGGCCCAAACAAAGTCGTGACCCGCGTGAGGCATGACGAGGTAGAAGGGGTCGTCGCGATCGGCTTTGACGTCGAAGGTCGCATGGTCAGCGGAGGTGGACAAACTGTCAAAGTATGGCACCCTACTGACGAAGTCAACGGGAAACGCGGCAATTCCATGATGTACGGCAGCAGCGACGACAGTGATGACGACGATGATAGCGATGAAGACAAAGAAACCCGCAGGAAGCGAAAGAAGCGGAAGCGTGGCAAAGGCAAAGATCGCAGTGGAGGACAGCATGTTATTGCTCTAGAGGGCATAGACTGACACCCATCACCGCGGATCCGTCACATTCCATGGCATCATTCAAGCTGGCATTGGCGTTGTGTCTCGAGTTTTGTGTCAATAGCATCATTTGGCATGGCACGGTGTTGGTCGGTGTCCTGACAAGGTTCAGTCGTGTTTACTGTGACTTCGATCCGGATGCACATCGAGCTGAGTGGCTCCATACTTCTAAAATCATTGAGGAGCACCGTATTGTCGATGGCTCAATTCAATGTATGAAGTCAACTGGCATTCTTTGATGTCTGTGCATTTGGTGACTTTCCGTCGTCTCAAATTTTCCATATCGACAGCTACCTTTTGGTACTTACTCCGTAGCCCGTACAGTCAACTACACAGAGTCCAGTGACGACAGTTCTTCAATTTTTGTCCAACTTGAGTGAGAGTTCCATTGCCACAAGGCACAACGTAACCTAGGTCGTAATCTCGCCGACAGGTGCCGTAACAATACGGGGAGTTTTCAAATTTTACCGCGAATCAGGTTCAGCAAAGCACAAAAGGTCAATCAATAAAGCAATTCTTATTGGTTCGCTTTGCACATCGAGTAAGGTACTTTAACCCAAGTTGGTAGATAAAGTATGAGTAAGTATATATTTACGTTGGTAACGAACTGTATTTCCGTATTTCACATAGTTAACTAACTAGAGATTGTCAGCGAGGCAGCGGGGAACTGACCATTTCGTCAAAATCTAACCTTCGCTCAGGCGCTGCGCCTGTATTCAAAATTTTTCGCAGACACATGTTGCAATAGTCTGAAGAAGAGAAACACCGAATAATCTACGAAGAATGGAGACCGCCCCGATGCTTTCGACTCCTGAGTCTCGCTTATTCGATGCCACCGAACCTGTCGCAGAGCCCACTCAAACCAAATCCGATGAGGAGCTGTCCATCATCTATGATATTGAACGGACCCTGAAGGAGATTCGCCAGGGGCGATGGAAACGTATTGCGCTCCAGTTTCCGGATGAAATGCTGCCGGATGCACCTCGAGTATACCAGCTACTTGCTCGAAGCCTGGAGAGAAAGCAAGTTGAGAGCGATGGTGATGCTGCCAAATCTACAACGGCTGATTTGAATGGTTCAATGTCTCAATTGAGATTGGAACAGAATGGGGAAGAAGATCCTGTCCCAAAGCTCTTCATACTCGCAGACACATCATACGGTTCCTGCTGTGTTGATGAGATTGCTGCAGAACACGTCAATGCTGATGTTGTAGTCCATTATGGACGAGCTTGCCTGTCACCTACGGCCAGGTTGCCTGTGATTTATGTCTTCACTTGCAGGCCTTTGGAGCTGGAGCCTGTGATCAAAACATTCCAGGATACCTACCCAGATCGAGCGACCAAGGTGATAATAACTGCCGATGTAACTTATTCGGGGCAGCTGCCTGCGGTCTATGATCACTTGGTACGAGCCGGTTATTCGAATCTATTTGCCACTACTGTGGTGCGAGACCCTTCCTCACCCATCCCGAACCGGACAGTGCCAGAATCGGTGCAAAAAGAACCCCAGTCCTTGAATGAATGGCAGTTGTTTCACATATCCGACCCGCCAACGGCGCTGCTTCTCACGTTAACTTCTCGGGTCGCTGGCATTCATGTATACCCTACAGATCCAATCAGCAATAATGGACCTGTCAAATCCCTGCAGCAATTCACGGGTGCACTTTTACGACGTCGATACGCGACTTTGACATCACTGAGCACCGCAGGGGTTTTCGGAATTCTGATCAACACCCTGAGTGTCAAGAATTATCTGCATATCGTCGATCACGTGAAGGCCAAGATCGCTGCCGCTGGGAAGAAGAGCTACATGTTTGTGGTAGGCAAGCTCAATGCTGCCAAAGTGGCCAACTTTAGCGAAATTGACGGCTGGGTCGTGATTGGTTGTTGGGAGAGTTCTCTGGTGGACAGCAAGGATTTTTGGAAGCCGATTATCACACCTTTTGAACTGGAGCTTGCCCTTCAGCCCGACGATAAGCGAATATGGACAGGTGCATGGGAGAGTGACTACCAGAAAATTCTCGACGCAGAAAATCCTAACGGCACCAGTGTTCCTGCGGATTCCAATGCGACCAGAAGCAATCCTGAGAATGACAGCCAGTCCTCTGATTCTGAGTCGATGCCTCCAGAGTTCAACCTGCGGACGGGACGGTATGTCACAAATTCACGTCCGATGCACAACTTCGCGTCTGGTTCTTCCACAGGAGAAGGTTCCAAGAGTAGTAATGCACTCACCAAACGGGCCAAGGGGGATTTGGCAAAAGTTGGTGGAACCGTCTCGCCAGGAGCGGAATTCCTGCGGACTCAGCGCACATGGAAGGGATTGGGGAGTGATTTTCAGATTGAGTACGAAGAGGACGAACGGAAGGACAGCACAATTATTGTAGAAGGACGCAAGGGAATTGCCAGGGGATACACTGTGGGTGATTCGACTGAGCGGCGCTAGCAAACTACGATCCTGGCCACACGGGTTCCTGCAGGTTGGTGACATCGTCCATCGGATGTGTCGTCGTCTACGAACAAGGCATGAAAAACTCAGATTCAATATGCACCTGCCACTGAACCACTTGTCCAAGGGCGATGTGCAATTCCTGAACCGTTTCGAAAGGTGGACTTGCCATGCCATGGCCGGAATAATGGCATGTCAATGAGGACATGGTCGGACTTGATCCGACTTCTCCGGCATACGATTACAGCACCTGAAGACTGCATTTACGCGATTACCGTCGAACCCGCTCTGTTGTCAACTGGAATGTAGCCCGCTCTCTGTGCCTTGGTCACTTCGACGCTCCTGCTGAGAGGACAGACCAAGATTTCAGCTGACGAGGCAATTGTCCTCAGCAATCCACTTCACCGATCCACAGTGGAGCGTCGCGGCTGATACCGAAAGTCTGATGGTTTTGAACCTGAGATACCAACAACTGATTGATGACGTGTGACGCGCCATCCAGGTTCCTCTCCCGGCCTCCTGCCTCAAGTTCTGCCTTTTGCGAAGGAACGCGATTTCATTGCAGTCCATTTAGATAGATTGGATCATGAATATCATACGAGCGCATCGAACCAACGACGGCCAATCCTTGAGTCATACAGGAGTGTCTTTATGTGTATTGTGAACTTGTGACTGAGTGTGACTCAATGGAAGACCTCAAAGGACGGCCAGTTGGTCGGAGGCCTTAGGCACTCTCTCATTCGTCTTAGCGTGCTTTTGTAATCAAGATGCTCAAGATTCCTTCCTAATCCAGTTTAAATATTAATTTAATCCATCCATCCGCCTGACTAACTTGACAAAAGCGGCTAGAATAGGTTAGTTGCTTATCACATGATAATTGCCTAATCCGTGATCAGCCGCAGTTGATCCTGGACAGCTCAGGCTCAAGTCTCATTCTTCATGATCCTCCCCAGCCCGCCGTCGGGTCGATACCCTGCCGTTCCACTGATATCGGCGCACATCTATTGCGTGCCTGCTCCCTGATGATGCTAACAAGCGAATCTCGGCATCTCATGCTCGCCTCGGAACCGGATGATTGCGAGGTATCGTCATCGCCATGTCTCTAGTTAACACAGTGAAGTTCGAACCGCAGCAAGACCGTCGTTGGAACGCTGGTACTGGGCTTCTCAGCTCTCCAATGGACACCTCAACGAAGGATGTAGCACCGCTCCGGTCGGAACGTCCTCTTTCGACGTTCGAACGAGTCATTTCCACCCATGCCCCCATCTTCGAGTCGCTTCTCCTCCAGATTCCCACTGACACCCTTTTCCAGCTTTACCACACCTCCTCGTATCTCCGCCGTTTCCTCCAGTCTTATCCGACTGCGTGGAAATACCTTTCTTTCCGCCTTCTTTTCCTCTCAGGTTCCCAACCCCGGCCGTTGCTCACGGGCAGTCGGGATCCCGCTGCCAACCGGCAGTCTCGTCCATATGCCCTGGACCAGCTTTTGATGATGGTAGTGATGCCGATTAGTCCCTGCTTGAAAAGCCTGGAGTTGGACAACACAGCTGTTTCTGGTCAAATTCTCATCTCTACCGTCCTTCATACGAGACGAGAGACATTAGAGCATCTCTCCGTCCGGGGATGCAAGAACGTCTCACTCAAATATCACATCGTTCCTTACTTGACTCTGTTCAGTCTTCAAAATGATGCTGATCAAAATCGGCAATCTGACAACACGTCGGCGAAGAGAAAACTTGCCCTGAAAAGTCTCTACACGTACCGATGCCGTCATCATCGCCGCCGACCTTACCTAACCTCTTCTCTCCTTCGTCGGGATTCTGACTCTGAACCGACTCATGAGCTTGTTTTGCTATGTCATACGCTAGGAATCTGGACTGACACAGCATGGTGTCCCACTCCAGCCGGTCGGTGTTTCCGTCGACGTGGGTATGTGTCAATGCGGGTGCCGCATGGCGCGCCAGAGGTATGGGTTGTATTCGATCGTCTCTGGAGGTCTCGAAATTGGCTCGGGCCGTCGAGTAATGAGGAGGTAGACGCCCGTGGGCACAGCGCCAATCGGGCTAAACTCTGGGAACATGAAGTAGCTTATCAGGGCGAGCCGTTAGGCGTCGGGGAGCAAGGAAGTCGTGATGAGGGGAAGACGGTCCCAACTCACTTACGTCGGAGCCATCGGGTATTTGTTGAAAATGTCAAATGCGATCAATGCTTCGCAGACATCCCGGAGAGGTGTGAGCAGTGCAGCGTCTCTATGCATTGTGTGGGTTGTCGCAAGACGCTTTGTGCCAGCTGTGCATTTGATCGACCCTACCTCAAGCAGCCCGCTCCGTCAACGTCTCAATGGGAAAGCGCGGCATCCCAATTTCTGTGGTGGTGGGCCCCAGGTGTTACCGTGAATCCATGTGTGATGCAGGACCCTGTCTCCTTGCAAGCAGATTTGGAGACCAATCCCCAAGATAACCCGATGGGTCGTGATCAGCAGCCGAACCTTGAGTTTCGCTGGTGTTGTACGGAGCCTTTATTTTCGGGTGGCGGTGGAATCAGCATCGGAACGGCAACATCGGATGTGGACCAGATCCGGGCAGTTCCTCTACCTCGCGGCAAAGGTTACGAGGACCCGGAGTTCACTGACAACGACTGGAATAAGAACTTCCCGAAATACGCATATGGTAATCCGGAGCGGCCTGATTACTCCCTGGAGACCGGGCATCTGGAAATGATGCGTTGGTTGCTGGGGCCGCCGGACCGACCAGTATCGAATTGTCCGCGCAATCTGTGCAAGGACTGCCATAACTCGCCGCAGTGGAAGGTGCATTGCAAGAGTTGTTCGAAACCCCTCTGCATCGAGCACGACTTGCGGGGGTTACGGTTGCGGATTTGTGGATATCGCGACCTTACCATTGAGAAAATGTCTTTACAGAACAAGGCTTCCAGCGCAGCAGCTCCGCGGGCGTCGACTCCTGTCAGATTGCGGTCGGTAGCTCTCGACGAAGGACTGGAAAGTGTGCGTCAGGGTTCCCCGTCGGCCTCTAGCAGCGATTTGGAGAACACGATGGAGGCTCCGGTCGAGAGAGAGTTGGATGGATCCATGCGCGAAGTCTCTGAGGGCACAACGGCAGGCAAACGGAGTGCATCGCCGACGAATTCGCTGCTCTCACGAGCGTCATCACGGTCTTCCGTGTACTATGACGCGTCTACTGGCGCACCCCGCTGGCAGGGTTGCCAATCCTTCTTTTGCCCGCAATATCGACCTGTTGGTGACCAACGCCAGCGTTGCACGAGCGTGCTCCGAGAATGCACAAGTTGCTCGATTCATGTGTGTCAGGACTGCATTGCAAAGAATCCACCATGCACATGCTCGTACTGCGAGGCGAACTATCTTTGTCCGAACTGCCAGAAATTGCGGGAAGAAGATGGCACATGTCGACGAGCAGAAGAGGAGCGACGAAAGGCTGAGGAAGAATTCAGGAAGAGCAGGGAGTTGCTCAACGATATGATCGCTCGAACGGAGTCTCAATCACAGACATCCTCACTGGCACCAGCACAACGCAACGATGAGATGTCCGAGAGACAGCCGTACATAGACACTCCGACAGCCGAAGCAAGTGGTAGCGCCCGCGAACCCCGAGACAGGGGCCAAGCAGCAAATGATACAACGTCGGATGAGGAAGCTGTCGTTGATGACGTGATGGCTTCTATGGGCTGAACGCTCTAAAGTGATTTTTCGTATCTATTTGAGGTTTCGCTTTAAATCTGCATTGATCGATCTTGTTCGTTTTGTTACGATTGCATCACGACATGGTATGGCTGTGCATGGGCATCATCCGGAAGACAGGAAAGGAAAAAGTTCAATGGGTGGCATCAATTGATCCTATATTCGTTCCATATACCAGATCACACCCACCTCGTGGGAAGTTTGAGGAATCGGGACAACCAAGCAGGTTGCTCTTCTGTGGCAATTGCAGGCAATTTCCATTTTTCCGTTTTTTTTTTTTTTTTTCTTTTGTTCATGAATCCGAACTTGCATTTCTCATGCCCCAAGATTTGAATTGTGATCCCCGTAAGCACTGCATCTGGCGCCGGTGTCATGGTCGAGTCTGGTTGATGTTACAGTCCTATTCTTAGACTTGAATGATTGAATGATTGACTTTTTTTTTTTTTTTTTTTAGTCCTACTTCTATGTCCACCACCGGTAGTTATTCGAATGAATGGCATGTACAAGGTGTCTCTTCAGGATTTAGGACGTATGTACAAGCTACCTCTATCATAGGTGTTCTTTTTTTACTCTATCGATGGTCTTCTTCGCTTCGGTCCGGGCAGCGCCCTCATATATTGATAATACAACCACAAAGACCGAGCCCATCAAGGTAAGAAAGTCTACCACATGGACCGCCCACCAAATGTGCTGCACGCCCGCCCGGCACGTTTGGATTTCGTACTTCCACTCCGGGGTTTCGGCGTCAAAATCAAACCAGAGCGATAACAGTCCCGCGTTTCCGCCGTACTCACCCATCATTGAGCGGAGGGTGATCTCGCGGAGTGCTGGCTCGAAGGCCGAGCGGTTCTGATGACGATAAAGAGGAGTCTTGATTGCCGCCCAAGGAAAGACGGGGCCTTTCTTGCTTCTTGTTTCGCCTTCTTCTTGTTCTTCTTCTTGAGGCAGAGGTAGCGAGTGGACTACGTCGCACCCTTCATGGTCGTGGCCCGTCAGAATCAACCCGTTGCGGCCCCGGCCATTCTCGCGGTTCGGGCGCATCCCGAAGAGAGCTTGGAGGATACTGTTGGCGGACACGTACTTGCTGAGATGGTTCTGCTCGCGCAGTCCGTCCTTGTGAAACCGCGGGTTCTCTGGCTGCCACTCGTCGTCGAACTCCCAGTACGCGAAGTGCGGGCCGTCGACACAGACTCCTTCGGGCTTATACAGCGGGACGTGGGTCAGCAAGAGGGTGAAGGAGGTTCGGTCTTCAACGGGGTGTGAGCGGTGCAGGATGACATCGTTGATGAAGTTGTAGCTGCCGGTCAAGATGTCGTCGTCCAGAGCAGGGCCGTCCAAAACGAGGTCGTTGAGCGTAACGATGTGGATGGTGGGCTGGATGTCGCCGCCGTCTCCATGGCGCGGAGGATGCCGGAAGCGAATGTCCCAGTTTGGTTGTCCAAAGACACGTTCAAACCGCTCCAGCCGAGCAGCTGAAACATCCCCCGCATACCCGATGTCATGGTTGCCGGCAATATTGATGATCTTTCTAGACCAGGAGGAATTGTACCTCTGCAGAGTCAGATTGCCCTGATCTGCTCTGCTGGTGATCTTGTCGCTGACCTTCTCTCCGCCCCGGAACACGCGGTGCCAGTATCGCCAGCCGCGGCGCTCGAACTCGGCGTCCGTCACCCATTGACTGCCGATCAAGTCGCCGAGCACGGCCACATGCGTTGGACGCGACCACCATCCGAGGGTGCGATAGATGTGAGCCAGGTAAAAATCGTTCCCAAGAAGATCGAGCCTTTTCCGCGCGGCCTGCACAGCGGACGGGAGGTCATCCAGGACGATGGTGCGCAGGGCCGATGCAATTGTGGAGATGAACGAAAACCTTATGGCAGAGACTCTCGCCTCCGGCGCTCCGTCTGCGTCGTCAACTCCCAGGATGGACTCCAGAGCATTGACGATTGGTATGTCTGTCTCCTCCCGCTCCCTTTGTTCTTCTTCTGCACTGACCTCCCCCTTCCAAGCAGCCACAATCCTGCGCCAATGCCTCTCCAGCCTTGGAATAAACTCATCTTCTTTCGCCGGAAGCGAGGTATCCCCTTCGATTTGCGGATCCGCAAGGACCAGTAGCCGAAAGATGGCAGGTTCGGGCTCCAGTGAGCTTTGTTCCGAGACAAAGCCCAGGTGTTGGAAGAGTGTGTTCACGAGCGGGTACGACGCTATCGTTGCGCCCAGGCGCGACCCATCGCTGTTAATGGGGCCGCCGCCTCTGGGCAGCGGAAAGGCGCAGCCGTGGAAGACGGGGTATAGGTAGAGGTAGATGGTCGATGCGATGGATAGCGGGAGGATGAGACGGAGGAGGCGCTGGAGGATGATGCGGAGGGACATGGAATTCGAGAGGGATAGCCCTTATACCTGTGAAACGTATTACAATTCAAAAAACAGTCATCATCCAAACACCAGATCTATCATGGTCGTGGTGGTCTTTTTGATTTCAAGCTGAAGCGGCTTTAGTCTCAAGATCCAACAGGACTTAGTTACCCAAAGTCCGACGCGAATCGACGGAACTAAGAGGACAGATTGATCGACCCAAGCATTATTGGAGCTTGGATACAAGATCCAGCCGAATCCTTCAGGCTAAGAAATCGCACAGCATAATGAGCAAATTAGACCGTTTTTGGCTGGTGGTGAAGCTACTATCAGGACATTTCAGTAGTGCTATTCGAGTGATTGAACGGGGTTTCTCTGAAAATTTAGTCTGCGATAACTTGGCCCGGATCAATTAGAGCTCCCGCACCGCCGGTCGGCCCGATGCCTCGGTACTCCTGACAGCGCCCAAACCCTGTTGCTCCGCGGTCAAGGGGAGGTCCCTCTCCGTCGAAGCGATGTCCGCGTCATCCTTCACCGTCGCGGATATTCCGTCGCAATCGCTCAGCCACAGTCGACGCAATCCTCGAGGCCATGCACGGTCGGGGTACCAAGCTCCACCATCCACGGACAAGCCGTCGACGCTGCCAAACGAACATGAGCGGCATGATCAGATCAAAGATGCAGGGATCTGGAACAACGGCGCACCGGTGGAGGAAGAGCAGGGTGCTCTAGAGGGGCCTGGACCGGAGTTGCATGGCCATGGCCATTCGCATTCACTCCCGCCTTCGGGTTCGTCAAGGCATGGCCACAGCCATGCCCTGACGAACAGTATCAGCTATGGCCACAATCATGCACATAGTCATAATCGCGCGCATTCGATATCGGGTCTCGAGGTGATCCCGAATGGGCACACAGAGTCGCAGATGCGCTCCTGGAAAGACGCGGGGGTCGATGCCTATGCGACACCACTCCAGTCCGTGGATCGCACGCGTCCTGCAAGGTATGGGACTGTTACATGCCACACAATGCGCATCACAGAGTTCCTCTAAATCTAGTTCTAGTGAAGAGATAGTCGCGGGAGGAGTCATGGCATTGCCATGGGTGGCGCTATCTTGGTACATGCGCCTCCACACGGCGTCTGAGCAGTTAGAATCGGAGCTTTCTACGACGGACGCGCAGCAAGCAGGATCAGACTACCTGTGGTGGAGGACATTGGTTCTTGTGTCAATGACGTTGCTTTCTATGGGCGTGCTCGCGTTGGTTCACCGACGACGTGCCAGTCAACCATTGCCCAGCGTCCAACCGAACGTGGCTTCATTTCGAATATGCGCTCTACGCGTTGTATCGCTGGCACTGCCAATCTACGCCGGAATAGCTGTCGGCGGGCCCGTAGTCGCTCTAGCCCTTGCTTTGGCAGGGGCGGCTGGTATCCCCAGCTTGGCCGAGCGCCGGGGAGCAAATGGGAAGCCGCAGCAACGCCTGAGAGAGAAGAAGGCGTCCATGTTGGTCCTGTTGTTGTTGATTATTTTGCAGTTGGCAGGATATGGTCGTTTGATCGATTCACGATCGTTATTTGGATTTCTTGCGTTGCTGCTCTCGATCTTTGCCGTTCGCCCACCTTACCCGACTTCAGGTGATGCGGCTTTTGCGCAGCCAGGCATTGCTCCGGCTTCGAAGTTCATAGCTGCTCTCACAAGCAATCCTTTGGTTGCCTCCCCAGAGGATGTCCAAACGACGTTGCTTTCCGGAGGTGTTCTGGCAATCCTAGCCCTTGTGCTGTCCCCTTCGAGTGAAACGAGACCAGGCATATCCAGCCTTCTTCTAACTTTACTCACTGTGAGTTTCTTCGGAATGTCTCTAGCCGTCTCTTCTCCAGCGGCTCTACACACCCGCCGGAAATTCGGCTTCGTCGCTGCATCTGCCTCTGTCATTCTCTGCAGCGCGATACCGCATGCCGAGAGCAGTCGCTTTTCCCGTTTCGCATGGACCGTTGTCGCCGTGCTCGGGTATCTCGCGGCCATTTTGGATAGTCCCCAAACGAGGGAGTCACGTCACCATCGCGATGAACTATCCGCGGTGACAAGATTCCTCCTTCGCTATGGCGAGTCGGTTCCGATCCTGCACTCTATTCTGATAGAGGATGACTCGCGGCGGATTTTCTACTTTATGACGTACGTTGTTGATGACTTATCTAGGTTGACCATGTCTGAACTAACCCGTACGACAGGCTGAATTTCTCGTTCATGCTAGTTCAGCTCATGTACGGCTTTCTCACCGGATCACTGGGTCTCCTCAGTGATAGTATACACATGTTCTTCGACTGTATCGCGCTCGTCGTGGGACTTTCCGCTGCTGTGATGAGTAAATGGCCCCCGAGCGCTCGCTTCCCCTACGGATACGGCAAAGTGGACAAGCTCTCAGGTTTTGCGAATGGGGTGTTCTTGATGATTATTAGCGTGGAGATTGTCTACGAGGCCATTGAGCGGTTGATATCGGGCGTGGAGATGCGCCGCATCCAGGAGCTGTTGATCGTGAGCATTGCCGGATTGGCCGTGAACCTGGTTGGAATCGTGGCCTTTGACCACGGCCATAGCCACGGCCACGGCGGCCACGAGCACACCCACGACCATGGCAACGAGAATATGCATGGAATCTTCTTGCACATCCTCGCCGACACCCTTGGATCCGTCGCGGTGGTCATCTCAACTATTCTCGTCCATTACTACGGCTGGTCCGGGTTTGACCCTCTCGCCTCGTGTATCATTGCCATTCTGATTTTCGTTTCCGCCGTCCCGCTCGTGAGCAGTACCGCACAATCGTTGCTGCTGACCATCCCGGCGGATGTCGAGTACCATCTTCGTGAGACACTCGGCGGAGTAAGTAACCTGAATGGCGTCGTCGGCTACACGGTGCCCAAGTTTTGGCTTGATGACACGGCGAGCCATGACCATCACCACCATCACCACCACCATCACCACCATCATCATGATCGTCACCATCGTCACCACCATCATAGCCATGACCATGACAGTCATCACGCCCACAGCAAGTCGTCAGAGATCCTGGGCGTGATCCATATCATCGCCAGCCGCACCGCCGACCTGGAAGACGTGCGCAGACGCACGGTTTCCTATCTCCGGGAAAAGAACCTTGACGTGGTGGTGCAGGTTGAGCGCGAAGGCGAGGGGCGATGCTGGTGTGGGACGGGCGTAAAGGGTTCGTCGTACATCCGTTGACCCTACATCGCATGGCATCGCAGTCGATTCACTTCTTGTATTTGTTGATACTCAAAAACTTAGTTTCGGGGGACAACTTTCTTGTACATAATTATTTGAGAACACTATGATTGCATAAGTCGTTGAGGAGTTACCTAAGGGGACGTGACATGAACGTTGATACGGATTTGCTTTATTCAACCTTTGCCAACCTCTGCACAACCACCGCCGTAGCCGCGCCTCCTCCGTTGCAGATCGCCGCAACACCGTACTCGCCCGGGTGCAGCTGATGCAGGAGGGTCGTCAAGATTCGCGACCCGGAGCTGCCGAGCGCATGCCCCAGGGAAATGGCGCCGCCGAGAGGGTTGACGCGCGCGTTCTCGAGGCCGAGAATCTTCTCGTTGGCCTTGATGACTGCGGCAAAGGCCTCGTTGAATTCCCACACGGCAACCTGGTCCTTGGTGATGCCGGCCCGTTCCAGCGCGATGGGTACGGCCTTGGCCGGCGCCACGGGGAAGTCGACGGGATCGATCGCGGCATCGGCCGACGCGACGATGCGTGCCAGCACGCGGCTGCCGCTGCCGTATTGCTGAGCGAGCTCACGGCTGGCCAGGACCAGCGCCGATGCGCCGTCATTCATGGTCGAGGCGTTGCCGGCGGTAACGGTGCCCGTTCCGTCACGGACAAACGCCGGCTTGAGCGCGCGGAGCTTGTCAACGCGCAGATCCTCAAAGCCCTCGTCGCGCGTGATCGTCGTGTCGCCCTTCTTGCCCTTGACGGTCACCGGTGCGATTTCGTCGGCGAATTTGTTCTCGGCCCAGGCCTGCTGGGCGCGCTGGTACGAGCGGATAGCATAGTCATCCTGCTCCTCCCGGCTGATGTTGTATTTCGCAGCGGTCTTCTCGGCGCACACGCCCATGTGGATCTGATTGTAGACATCCCACAGACCGTCCTTGATCAGGCCATCTTCCAAATTGACATTGCCAAACGGTGGAAGTTGGCTAGACCGAGGGAGGTAGTAGGGCACGCGACTCATGTTCTCCATGCCTCCTGCCACTTGGGCCTCTGCAAGTCCCAGCTGGATGTTCTGCGCGGCGAATACGACGGCCTTGAGCCCGGACGCGCATACCTTGTTTATCGTGATGGCTTCGACCGTGTTGGACAACCCGGCGAGGATTGCCGCTTGCCGGGCAGGTGACTGTCCCGCACCACCCTGCAGGACTTGGCCCATGTAAACATCGGTGATCTTCTCGACTGGAACGTTGGACTTTTCGATCGCGGACTTGATAGCCACGGCGCCTAGTTGGGGCGCAGGGACCGAGGCAAAGGAACCATTGAACTAGATTATCACAACAGTTCAGTTAGGATCGGGTTCACAATCGCATGCCAATCACGCTCTCGAACATACCTTTGCTGTCGGAGTCCGTGCGGCGCTCAAGATATATGCGTCTCTTGTCTCCTTTGCCAGTGTTCTCGTTGTGCTGAAGGTTCGTCGGGGCAGGAAACCAGCCTGCACGGCCAGACGGCCAAGAGCTCGTGGAGCTTGCATGATGAGCCTATGTCCCTCGAAACAAACAAGAGTAGCAGCAATAATCATCAGGAAAGGAGAGTGTTGAGGCAGAAATAAACAGTGGTTGTATTTGCTTCGCCGAGTCGCCGACAATGGCCGGTCTTTCAATCGCCGAGGTATTTGGCCCGCGGTTTTCCGCCACCGAGTTCGGACAACATTGCGAAGTACGGTTGACATAAAACGATCGACTTGTCATTATTTATATACTCTTTAAGTTGCTCCCAATAGGTAAATATAGCGTCCTGAACGTGGCAGGTACAATTAACTGCCGTTATTTCAGTTTGTTGTTGATCAAAAACCTCGAGAAGAGAGCAGGCTCAACATGCATGTGATCGCTGAGGCCGACTGTTTGTTGTGTTTGTAATCGTGTTTGTATGGAATGCAAACACGGCAAACGCCACTTTTCTCCATTTGACAAGGTTCTCCCGCTATGAGGTCACGTGTGTTCTATCGGATTCTGCGCCACATGATTGGCTCTTCGTGCAGAGTCATCGTCGTGCACAGCAGGCGGTCTCTGACCTCTATCCATCTCATCTTCGGGCGTGTCTGTGGTCTTTTGCTCCCAGTCATCGCGACTTAGATTCGCCATTTTACGTTGATCTCTTTGATACAATACTTGCGGCTCGCTAGACACACTCCGGATAGCTCTTGCCAGCGCGATGTCCACCTCCGCCCGCCGTCGTCTGATGCGCGATTTCAAGGTCAGTAGTCCTTTTACAACGCACCTCTTTCTTCCGTTCCTCGTGGCTCTCTGGTATTTGTCGACACGTGCTGACCACTTCAATAGCGCATGCAGACGGATCCACCGGCAGGTGTTTCGGCATCTCCTGTTGCGGACAATGTCATGACTTGGTACGGCTCAAAAGGAATCAAGAGGAAAGCGAAACGTCGCCACTCGATGCTAACCTCCGCACTTCAGGAACGCCGTCATCATCGGTCCTGCCGACACTCCCTTTGAGGATGGTACCTTTCGGCTCGTAATGCACTTCGAGGAACAGTACCCGAACAAACCCCCCCAGGTTAAGTTCATCAGCCAAATGTTCCACCCCAACGTTTACGGCACTGGGGAACTCTGTCTCGATATTCTGCAGAACCGCTGGAGTCCGACGTATGACGTGGCGGCAATCCTGACCAGCATTCAGAGGTAGGCGACAAAACCCTCGACGGACGGTTGGTCACGTGCTAATCCTCGGCGCAGTCTACTGAACGATCCAAACACTTCCTCACCAGCGAACGTGGAGGCGTCGAACCTGTACAAGGAAAACCGGCGCGAGTATATCAAGCGTGTGCGCGAAACCGTCGAGAAGAGCTGGGAGGACTAAGGCTGGGGTTTTCCGACTTTTGAGGGCTCGTTGTGCACGCTCTTAATTTTGTCTGATTTCCTCGTTTTCCTCCGTCATGCTGTCTTGGACGCATTTGCATGTGTTTTAGACAGTTTGATTGGGTTTTCGTTCCCTGCACAGCGCGGTGTTATGGCGTGATCATTCGGCGCGATGATTTGAGATTTGTTCTGGTTTTGTTGTTTTGATTCTTTCGTTTGTGGATATCATCCAAACAAACATTGATTCGATCCTTCAGCGTTCGACTTGACGTTTCGTTCGGGCCATGTGTTTGGGTAATGCTGCTCCGTAGTTTGACAGTTGCATTCTTCCTAGATTTCTGTATCATCTCGAGCGGCGATCAAGCTCAAAAAATAAAAAAATCATAGCAACCAGCCCGTGCCCTGTCAAATGGCTGAAACTTGATCTGAAGCACGTGTGCCTTAGTGCCAAGAATCTCCACCCTTCTTGTCACGAATCAAACGTGTTTACTTAATCAGGCCAATTGACGCCAGATTTTGCCGGCATCGATACAGGGTAAAACACTCTGGAGTGTATTGGGTAGATTCATATTGACCTGCTGATCAAACTCTCTCTAAATCCTGTTCTCTTCGTGTCATTTTGGTTGTATCTTCGTCGCATCAGATCACGGCCCCCTTATGCCGTGACTTGATTACTCCCACTCCCTGGCCCCGCCGTTTTCCAGCGTCTCCTTGTGCGGTGCTTTTGGCGGCGAGCCGTCCGATTCTTGTTTTGGTTCGTTTTTGGGGGGACAACACGATACCGATAGACTCCTACCAGTCCGATTCCTTTGATACGGTCGAGCTCTCTGTTCAAGTGTAGTGCTAGAACGAGGGCGGTACTCGGTCGATTCAGGTCGACCGATTGTTACAGGGGCATATCCCTTTACGCGGTGTTGCATATCAGGAGCGGGATCCTCGTATCGTACAGAGTCGCTGCCTGCAGGCTTGAGCAGCTATCATCATGTCGTACGTTTTTCGCTCGACTATCCGGTGTAGGTCGTCTGTCGCTAACTCATCGCAGTTCAAATTCCAGCAACATCAAAGGTACCAAAACCAACCACTGTGAACCGTTGCCTGGCTCAATGCTGATCCCGATCTAGTCGTCGCGCGGTTTCGACCGCAAAACAAGGTGGAGCTGGCCTCTGGAGGAGAGACCATCGTGGAGTTCCATGGCGATGACACGTGCCACATCAACGTGAGACCTCCCCCGCGAGCATTTCGCTCCCTGTAGCCGAGCTAAGAACAAAGGCGGCAGTCTAAGGAAGGGTCGGGGACCTTTACCTTTGACCGAGTGTTTCGCATGGACTCGAAACAGAAGGACATCTTCGAGTATTCGATACGACCGACGGTGGACGACATCCTGAACGGCTACAATGGCACGGTCTTCGCATACGGTCAAACGGGCGCCGGTAAATCGTATACGATGATGGGGACGGATATCGAGGACGAGGAGGGCAAGGGCATCATTCCGCGGATTGTCGAGCAGATGTTTGCCTCCATTTTGGCCAGTCCAAGCAACATCGAGTACACCGTCCGAGTAAGCTACATGGAGATCTACATGGAGCGGATTCGAGATTTGCTGGTGCCGCAGCATGACAATCTCCCTGTCCACGAGGAGAAATCACGTGGCGTCTACGTCAAGGGCTTGTTGGAGATTTATGTGTCGAGCGTTCAGGAAGTTTACGAAGTGATGCGGCGTGGTGGACAGGCCCGGGCCGTCGCCGCCACAAACATGAACCAGGAATCGTCCCGCTCGCACTCCATCTTCGTCATCACCATCACTCAGAAAAATGTCGAGACCGGATCCGCCAAGAGCGGGCAGTTGTTCTTGGTTGATTTGGCCGGTAGCGAGAAAGTTGGGAAGACCGGTGCCAGTGGGCAGACTCTTGAAGAAGCGAAGAAGATCAACAAGAGTCTAAGTGCCCTTGGCATGGTTATCAACGCTCTGACCGATGGCAAATCGACGCATATTCCGTACCGAGACTCGAAACTTACTCGGATTCTCCAGGAATCCCTGGGAGGGAACTCCCGCACAACGCTGATCATCAATTGCTCGCCCAGCAGTTACAACGACGCAGAGACCCTCTCAACGCTACGATTCGGTGTTCGAGCCAAGGCAATCAAGAACAAGGCAAAGATCAATGCCGAACTCAGTCCTGCCGAGCTCAAGCAACTCTTGCGAAAGGCTCAAGCGCAAGCTACATCGTTCGAGAACTATATAACTTCACTAGAAGGCGAGTTGCAGTTGTGGCGTAGCGGCGAAACAGTGCCCAAGGAGCGATGGGTGCCGCCTCGCGAGGTAGCAGTTGGCACAAAGCAGACGCGCCCGGGAACGCCGTCTCGCTGGCAGTCTGAAGCATCGCGTGCGGAAACGCCGGTCAGCCGGCCCGAGTCGAGAATGGGTGAGCGTGCCGGCACGCCGACAATTGCGCTGGAGAAGGACGAGCGGGAAGAATTCCTGCGACGGGAAAATGAACTGCAGGATCAACTCACGGAGAAGGAAACGTACATCTCGAATATCGAGCGTAGCCTGCAAGAGTCCAAGGACGAGCTCAAGTCCTTGAAGGAGACTGCGTCTAAGACCGGAAAAGATAACGAGAAGCTTCAGACGGAGGTCAACGAGTTGCGCATGCAGTTGGAGAAAGTCTCGTTCGAGAGCAAAGAAGCTAGCATCACCATCGACAGTTTGAAGGAAGCCAACTCGGAGCTCACTGCAGAGCTGGACGAGGTGAAGCAGCAGCTCTTGGACGCCCGTATGAAAGCTAAGGAGACGAGTGCAGCGTTGGATGAGAAGGATAGGAAGAAAGCGGAGCGAATGGCCAAGATGATGGCTGGCTTTGATCTTGGAGTTAACGTATTTTCGGATAACGAGCGCAAGATTCAGCGGCTCATCGAACGGGTGGATTCGCTGCACAAGACGGCCTCTGCTGGTGAGGCTGTCGCCCCCGATGAATTTTCCGAGCTGCGGGCCAGCCTTCTGGAAACGCAAGGGTTTGTTCGCCAGGCCGAATTGACAATGAGTGACCGGAGTGAGGTCGATGAGCTGCGGGACAGCCAGCGAGCAGAGCTCCAGCGCAGAGTGGAGCAGTTGGAGAAAGACTACGAAGATGTATTGCAGCGGAACTTGGGCGAAGCCGACGCTGAGGAGATCCGGCAGCGTCTAGAACAACTCTACATCAGTCGCCGAGATGCGGACGCCAAGTCTATCGCTGATATGAAAGCGGAGTTGGCCCGTAAAGATGAGGAGCTGGCTCAATTGCGGGCGTCGCTGTCCAATGCACAGGCCAACGGTGCCGGAGCAACTGTGAACGGCAAGACCTTGCAGCAGCAGATCGCCGAGTTTGATCAAATGAAGAAGTCACTGATGCGGGACCTACAAAACCGCTGCGAACGGGTTGTGGAGCTGGAGATCTCCCTGGACGAGACGCGCGAGCAGTACAACAACGTGTTGAAATCGTCCAACAACCGGGCACAGCAGAAGAAAATGGCATTCTTGGAGCGCAACCTGGAGCAGCTTACTCATGTGCAACGCCAGCTGGTTGAACAGAACAGCAGCCTGAAGAAGGAAGTTGCCATTGCCGAGCGCAAGCTCATTGCACGGAACGAACGGATCGCCAGCTTGGAGAGCCTGCTCCAGGAGAGTCAGGAAAAATTGACTGCGGCCAACCATCGGTATGCTGTCCCAGTGTGGTGAGATTGATATTCCTCGCGGTGCTAACAAAGCGTGCAGATTCGAGGCCCAGTTGACGGCGGTCAAAGAGAGACTGGAAGCTGCCAAGCAGGGCTCAACCAGGGGACTGGGAACGTCGATTGATGGAGCGGGGGGATTCAGTCTCGGTGGATCCCGCATTGCGAAGCCGCTGCGTGGAGGAGGTGTGACCGGCGCGAACGGGTCTGGATCCGTCCCGACGGTAGCCAGTCTCCAGCAGGAGTCGAGTGGGAAACGGAGCACTTGGTTCTTCGACCGACGATGAACTGTCGGTAAAGGAAGATTCCGAGAAACCGAGACGGGGGTAATAGATTCTTATCTATATATACTAGACCGCTGGGACAGACATTCCGCCCCTTTGATTATGTTACGTGTATATGGTCCTGTTGCTCTAGACGTCGAGAACCCAGAAGTTTGACTGTCATAAACAATATGTCCGTGCAGATGGAAGAACAATATTAAGCGGCTCAGAAACAATAGGACCGGAAATCCTCGTGGAGCTCCGTTCCTGAACAATGAAAGCTGACACCGGAATTGGATAGAACGGCGGTTGGGCTAACCCCTGCATTCAAAGAAACGTACCCCTGCGCAACACCATAGGGTATCCAAAGTCCCGAATCTCACAGAACAATCTCAAGACCTTGGGTTTTTCTCTCATTATTGACTTGCTGAATCCCGAATTTCTGGCAAACATCATGGTTGTCCGTCGCATGACGAAATATAATAATGGCAACCCGGGTCCTTCTTCGTTGTCTCAATGATGCAGCAAAGAAGAAAAGATCTGAAACACATGAGAACGAGACAGTGTGGCCAAATAAAGCTCCCCGTATGTTGAATCGATTCCCATTCCGAGTTTGAGAGGCCTCAGCTTTGCTGACAAGCAATCTCGCAGAAGACACTCTCCCCGGCTTTGCCAGATATAATTGTCATCCACGGCTACCATGGACACCAATACTATTTCCAACACCTCCGGCTGCCATGATACAGCTACGGCACCGCGCCAGCCACACGTTCCCAAGTGCGATGGATTGATGTCCGGGGCCACGTGCATCGTGATGTGAACCGGAGCACCGTTTATTTTTTTTCATCGTCGAGGTAGCTTGCGATCAATGAGTTAATGTCTCGAGGGAGGGAAAGGAGCTGTGGTAGTAGTATTTATCCATCATAGTAGTAACATATGGGCAGCACGATCTTGAGGTGACCTCCTTCGCCGGTCGATTATTATGTTACTATGTCTTCAATTGCTCGGTCTTTCCTACAATGAAAAGACCCAAATTGATTCTGATATGTATCTAACACCGTTCCTTTTACCAATGTATGTAAGTACGTGATGATTGTTGATGCTTTCAGCCTCGAAACTTACCTCTATACTTTAGGGCGGTGATGTCACGGATGGGTGGGTTAAAGTCAAGCTCCATGATTGGCCCGTTCATATCTGATGCCCCGCATGCCACCAATCAGATCGCGTTATCGTTATCGCAATGGCTCCCGCTCTCGGCTCTCTCCGCAATTTGGGGACCCTTGGGGCCTTTCCAAATCGAGCAAATGCCACATGACTGCCATCTCTCCATTCCTCCCTCTGTTTATCTGCTCCGTAATTACTCCCTGATGACTCATACTCATCACGTTGTGTAGACGATTGCCTTGGAAGGTTCAGCGCCGGAGGACGATTTGTCAATTCCACATTGATCATGGGTTCCGCCCCTTCTCGGCCCCAGGCCGTCGTCGATTCGGAGAAAGCGGCCATTGCAAAGCGGTTGGATCGACTCGACCTCAGAGACGAGGAATATGCAGCCAATGAGCATGATGACAGCCGTATGTCTGTTCTTCCCGTGTGAAAGGGACTTTATCTGACAGCCGCATTCAAGCGCCGCCATATGAATTCGTCGAGAGAACAACTTCGTTTTCCCTTTCGCATGCCAAGCGCTGGGAGGACCAACTGCTCGCCGATCCCAAAGTCGGTAGCCGAAATAATCAAGGGCTAGAAGGGATACAGATTGCTGACCGGTTGAGACCAGAACCGCCTTGCGATCACTGCCTTTTCGAACAATTCCGTCCCCACCGTCTTAAGTAACCCCAAGGCTCTCATTTCCGATACCCAGACCTTCAACATCAAGATTCCCTTTGAAGGTGCTCCCATCACAAACCAGCGGTCGTCCGGCCGCTGTTGGTTGTTCGCATCCACAAATGTGTTTCGGGTGGCGCTCATGAAAAAGTACAACCTCGAAGAATTCGAGCTCAGCCAGGCGTATCTCTTCTACTGGGACAAAATAGAGAAGGCGAATTGGTTTCTGGAGAATATTATTGACACAGCTGACCAGGACCTCGAAAGCCGGCTGGTTCAAGAACTGTTGTCCAATCCGGTGAATGATGGTGGCCAGTGGGATTTCGTAGCGAACCTGGTCAACAAGTACGGCCTCGTGCCGCAGGTGTTGTATCCGGACAATTACCACGCAAAGAATAGCTCCAAGCTGGACTCCATAATCACATCCAAGCTTCGGGAGCAGGCACTGGTCCTTCGTTCTTTGGTGCGCAAGAACTCATCGAACTCGGACAGCCTCGTAGATCGGCACAAAGAGGCGTTCTTGCAGGAAATTCACTCGATTCTAACCATCTTGTTGGGTTCTCCTCCACGTCCTGATGCAAAGTTTACCTGGGACTATCTCGACGCTGATGGGAAATACCACCAAGTGTCCGCGACGCCGCTGGAGTTCGCGTCGACGCTGTCAGAACGTGAAACTGTCCGCGCGTGTGGTGGAACAGATGTAAACCGGCTGTTCAGCCTGGTCAATGACCCGCGCCATGAATACAAACGGTTGTTGACGGTGGATCGCCTTGGGAACGTTGTTGGTGGCCGACCCGTAACTTATGTTAATGTGGACCTCAACGTTAGTTCCCATTGAGTATTCTCCGTGTTGAAGAGAGACTAACTCAGAACAGACTATCAAAGCTGCGGCTATCGCTATGCTTCGAGCCGGGATACCGGTGTTCTTCGGCTGTGACGTAGGCAAGTTCTCTGACAACAGCAGTGGCATCATGGACATCGACCTGTACGACTACAACCTCGGTTTTAACATCGATCTACGGCTCAACAAGGCCCAAAGACTGCGCACAAAGGAGTCCGCGATGACTCATGCCATGGTCCTGACGGCTGTACATGTCGAAGATGGCAAGCCTGTGCGCTGGCGGGTGCAAAACTCCTGGGGCGAGAGCGCTGGAGACAAGGGTTGGTTTGTGATGACAGACCGATGGCTGGACGAGTTTGTCTACCAGGTGGTCGTTGACCCACGGTTCGTGAGTCGAGAAGTCCGCGAAGTGTTGAAGCAGGAGCCGATTGTGTTGCCGCTGTGGGATCCGATGGGGGCGTTGGCTTGATTTGTCTTCATGTTGAAAGTTTTCCGGATTCTGTCAGAACAGCTTTCCTAGACAGTATGATAGTACTCTCAAGCCGAGTTGAGATGAGATGAGCCTTTGGAACGGTTTCAGCATGCACCTACTATCCAGTTCCCGATCAAAGGCCCATCCGGGCAGACGAATGAAGTGTACAACAAAGCAGCCAAAATAAAGAAAATTAGCATATAAATCCATCTAAGTGTTTAGGAAATGAGGAAAACTGCCAGCGGTTGCCAAAGTGTGCAATTCTAGCAATGGCACATCGAGGTAGGCCTCAGGCCGCCAACCCTCGGCCTCAAGGCGGTCGGCCGAAAATCGGCAGAAAGCCGATTCTCTCTCTGCCACACCTCTTGAGCAGAAACAGAAGCAGCAGGAATCATAAACGGATCTTACCCTCGACGCGCAATTCGACAAAAGGCAAGGACCGATCGGCCGCAACTTGGACGGTTCAACGGCCATCACAGGGCTTCGACGGGCCGGACATCGACCGCCTGCGCTCAACATGTGCACAGCTCTGCCAGCATATCCTCTTCCTCCATAAACGCCTTGTTCACACGCAGGAACTTCTTCAGGCGGCGGGGCTACCGCTTGGCGGCGATCTTGCGTTGACGGGCGACGACGACAACGACGGCTCGACTATATCAAGAATGGCAACGCCGCTGCTGACTCAGTTCTCCGAGAGCATCGCGGAGCTAGTCTCGAGTCGCAATGGTACGCAACTGCAGGATTATCTGCAGCTCGAGCCGCCGCTACCAGATACCTACCGGCAGATGGTTATCGATCTGCGAACAGTTTTCCCAAGCGGCGCTCCTGGCGATGCGAATTTGACGAAATGGTGCGAAGAGCTGGCGCAGAACGCGCGGGGTTCGCCCTGGCCGGCGTTTGCGATGTTTATGAGGCAGTATTTTTGCTTCCTTCGCGATGTCAATACTGATCATCCCCTCGAGACGTACAATGCCTTGAAGGCGCTGCTAAAGTATGCTCTCTGTCGAATTTTGTAGAAAGGTTGTCCGGATGGAAGCTGATTCCGCTCCACTAGTCAATGTATTTCGGCTCTCGGTGATAGCAAATCGGGAGTAGTTATGCTCCCAACCGCCTTATACCTATCCAAGATCCTCGCAAAGCTCGCGATCGGTCTCGATCGACGACCGGAGTTGGTGTCTCAGTTCCTTCAGCAAGAAGGGCGTTCGACTAGAGACGAGGCGGTGGAAAAGGTTACTCTGGTTGAGCAGTCCGCAAACGTTGTCCGGGAAGCATTCATCAAGTGCTTGACGGACAGGTCTGGTGCACCCGAAGCGAGTGATAAGCCAGAGGGGAAAAGAGTCGGGATCTACCTGATGGCTAACCTCTGTCTGAAGCTTTTGTTTCGCGTATGTGATTCCTGAGATTTCTTTTATTTGGACGAGAGCGGTTTGCTAATCCATTCACAAGTGCGGCAAACTGCGGAACGCTGAGCAAATGTTCGCGAGTATCAATGCGCACTCTCCTCCTCTGGATTCCTTTCCCGCGTCGCAACGAGTTACGTATCTTTATTATCTCGGAAGATATCTGTTTTCGAACAATCTTTTCTATCCTGCGCAAACAGCTTTGCAAGCTGCCTATGATCAATGCCACCGACAGGCCCTGCAACAGAAGCATCTCATTCTAATCTACCTCATTACCTGCAATATGATCATGGGACGGTTTCCCTCAGCCGAGCTCCTTAAGAAGCAAGAAGCTCAGGGCTTGGCGGAACATTTCGTGCCGTTATGCCGTATTATTGCTCAGGGCGATTACCTCGCATTCCGAAAACACTTGGCTGTGGACGCACCGACAGCGCAATGGTTTGGCAGAAAGGGCATACTGTTCCAACTCCGGAATCGGTGCGAGATTCTGGTCTGGCGGTCACTTACCCGGAAGGTGTTTATCTACGGCGGCTTTCAGGGAGAGACTAACCCCGCGCAACGGGGGCCACCTCCAGTCTTGTACCTGTCCAAGTTGGTGGCAGCGGTCAATCTTATCCAGCGACGACACTCTCAGTCGTCGTTCACAGCCAATGCCGAGCCGAAACAGGAGTCGCTCACTGTCCCGTTTCCTCCAGATAGTGACTTTGAAGGCCTGGATGGCTTCACGCCAAGTTCGACCGTCCGCCCGGCGATTGATGACTACCTCTCACCTGATGGGTTCTTCGACGAGACTGGGACCTGGCAAGAGAATCCTTCGCTCGCCCCGGTCGACGGCGAGCCCAATCAGGAGTATGTGGATCGCCTAGAAGAGCTCAATCCATATGGATCGGGATACGGCGACTCCGAGAGCAGTTCCACGCTCCTGCTCCGGGAAGTCGAGTCCATACTTGCGTCTCTTCTGACGCAGGGCTTGATGCGCGGCTACCTCACCCACGCCAACCCCCGGTACGCGATCCCCGGCGCAAGAGCTCGCGGCGCGCTGCCGACGGGGTTTCCGAACGTTTGGCAAACCATCTCTGCGCGAGAGCGGCAGCAAGGGGACAACGTACCGGGATGGGTTCGACCGGGAAGCTCTGGCTCGGAGAAACGGGCGGAAAATGGGCCTGTGCCGGCGGCCATTGGAGGTGGTCGGGTGGTGAACTTGAAGGGAGCCAGGCCAGTTGGTGCTCAATGAGAAAACTAGAGCATTGCATGAGACGGCGTCTGTGGATCAGGTGGTTGTTTGGGATGTTTCGAGTTCAAATTGAAGACCAATGTTACCATAACTAGACTCAACTACTTACGGAGTACTTGAGTAGTACCGAGGTAATTTAAATACAGTGTATAACCGACCACTCGAGTTAACTACCTAGGTAGTTACTTCCCTTCCAATTTCGGAGATACCAGATTGTGGCTGGTGACTGAGCCTGGACCCTCCTTCATCTTATCTTATCAGTTATCCCCGCCATTTGATCAACCTGATTGGCCAATTCGATCTCCTATGCCCCGGCTTCCTTCGACCAGACTGGCTTCCATCCTGAGACAATGGACTTCAATTGTCAACTGGAATGGTTGTTGTCATGCTTGCTTGCTAAGTAACTGTGATTTAGCTCATATATTCTCTCACTCCCTTTTACTCTGGATCTTGCCATTTGACTCTGCATTATTCACATGGTCCCTTCTTTGTGAAGCGCTGCTTGATAGGTACCAGTGACGTGGCTAGTTCATTGAGTACTACTCTCTATATATCAGCTTCACCGCCGCTTGCTCCAAGCGGGGGAACTATTAAAGCTGTGTTGAACGGCAGTAACTCCAACACTCACCCGACCACAGCAACAACAGGCCCCTCACAATGTCCCCGATTGAGACGGACGGCCTGTCCATTACCCACTCGAGCGGCCGCCAAGGGCCGCCGGATCTCCGATTACTGCACTATAACGATGTGTACCACGTAGAGTGAGTGTCACGTTTGACATCTTGACCGTCGGTATGTACTATATTGTACGGCGCTGACTTGTGTTCAAGGCCAGGATCGTCCGAACCCATCGGCGGCGTCACCCGCTTCCAGTCCATCATCAACTACTACCGCTCCGATCCTTGTTTTGCCGGACAGCCGGAGTTGCTCACGTTCTTCTCTGGGGATGCGTACAATCCGAGTCTCGAGAGCACGATTACCAAGGGGAGGCATATGGTGCCGTTTTTGAATAATGCGGGAACGGACGTGGCTTGTGTGGGGGTAATGTTTTCTCTTCGCAGCTCCGGAGAGAGAGAGGAATGAATGCACTGACTCGAGCCCTCTTTGTCTGTCTTAGAATCATGATCTGGATTTTGGAATTGCGCAGTTCCGGCACTTGCGTGACCAGTGCAAGTTCCCGTGGTTGCTCGCCAATGTCCTCGATCCGGAGCTCGGGGAGGATGTCCCCCTGGCGAACTGCGAGAAGACGGTGATGCTGACTTCGTCGAACGGAATCAAGATCGGCGTCATTGGGTTAGGCGAGCGGGAATGGTAAAAATAAAAGGCTCACAAGCAATGTGCATCGAACAGAGTGTGCTGAATGGTTGCTACAGGTTGGACACGATCAATTCGCTCCCTCCGAATATTGTCTACAAATCCGCCTCCCAGACAGCGATCGAGCTGGTTCCAGCCTTGCGGGAACAAGGCGCCGAGCTCATCATCGCTGTCACACACCAGCGGGAACCCAACGACAATAAACTCGCAGAGAAAGTGCCTCCCGGGTTGATTGACATCATCTTGGGCGGTCACGACCACTACTACGCTCATTCCGTCGTCAATGGGATCCATGTTCTGCGCTCTGGTTCGGATTTCAAGCAACTGAGCTATCTCGAGGCATGGCGGAAACCGGATGGGTCTGGTTGGGATTTCGACATTATCCGCCGAGACGTTGTCCGGTCCATACCCGTGGACAAAACCACAGAAGACCTCGTTACGACACTGACGTCGGCTCTCAAGTCCAAGCTGGATAAGCCGATTGGATACACGGCAAGCCCACTAGATGGACGATTTACCACGGTGCGCACACGTGAGTCCAACCTGGGCAACTTTGTGTGCGACCTGATGCGATACTACTACGACGCGGACTGCGCTCTGATGGCCGCTGGCACCATCCGCGGCGACCAGGTCTACCCCCCAGGAATCATCCGCCTCAAGGACATTCTAAATTGCTTCCCGTTTGAGGATCCCGTCGTGGTGCTTAAGGTCCAAGGTAAAGATCTCGTGGAGGCCCTCGAAAACGGTGTCAGCCAAGTCCCTGCTCTGGAGGGTCGCTTCCCGCAAGTCTCCAACATCACGTTCGAATTCAACCCTTCTGCGCCGCCGGGCTCGCGAATCAGCTGGGCCAAGGTGGGTGGGGAGCCTATCGACCCCGAGCGGTACTACAAGCTCGCCACAAGGGGATACATGAGCCGAGGGAAGGACGGATACACGTCCCTCTTGACAAAGTCTCAAGGTGGCCACGTGGAGGAGCTGGTGTCGGAAGAGAACGGCATGCTGATCAGCGCGATGCTGCGCCAATACTTTATGAGCCTCAAGGTCATGGGTAAATGGCGACGGATGAGCAAGAGCCTGGACCGGCATTGGGGAGGTGTGATGAGCAAGTTCCATGGCGATGGGGCCCTCAGGACACCGTCACCGAGGGTCGAAAAGTCCGCGGCGGCATTCTGGGGAAAGGATGCATCAACATCAACCACATCAACGACAGAAAAAGCCACAGCCACGGCCACGACGACCACTCGGAGCACCATAGCGGTGAAGGCGTCCTCCGCTCGCAACCACCTCCGTCCCAAGATCCGGCGGTATGGACGTTACCTGCGAAACAGCAGCAAGACCAGCTCGTCGACGACTACCGCCTCCAGCAAGTACATTACCTCGGACGACGACGAAACCGCAACGACGACAACAACGACAACAGCAACAACAACAACCACCTCTGTGGCATCATCCGTCGAGTTATCAACAACATCCATCGCAGCGGACTCGATAGAAATGGACACGGAATCAGACTCCGACCCGGAGATCCTCACCTCCACGCACGAGGAAACAAACTACGTCACCACGACGGCGACCTCCGCCGACGACGAGGAAAACCGGCTGCGCCTCGCGCGGAAGGCGGTGCGGAAATGGATGCGGATCGCGGGCGTCCAGCGCCAACGCGTGGGCTGCGTGCCCGACGCCGCGGAGGAATTGACCCCGAGTTGGACGCAGGGGATTGCGCCGCGGGTAGAGGGCAGGATACGTCAGGTGGAGACTGATACATCATACTGAATGAGTCGACATGATAGTATTCTTTTTGAGTCCTGAGATGTTGGTTCGTTTTCGATTCTTTGTTTGGGTTGAAAGCCTCCGTGATAACTCCGCAACCGTCACCTTCAAGAATTATAAAATATAGACATATACATAAGTAGAACTTAAAGATGCAAGCGAGAATCCCAGATCGGTAAACATGGGACTGTATGCGTGATAACCGAAGAATCCCCAAACACCGGACCGCAGTCATCAAATTTGCATAGTCCAATGATAGGAGTTGTTAACATTGTTGAGAATGCGAAATCAAGTCATCGAGAGGAGTACGGTGATATATCGTGAGAAAAAAAAAAAAAAAAAAACTAAAAGGAGGCGGGGGGAAACAAGAGCCAGTCAACAGTGTCATCCCGTATTGGGGATACCCTCTGGCCAGGTTGTAATATCATCGATTATCATGTCCCACTGTCCATCGTCGCCGCATCGGCTCCCCATCTTGTCCTGACCCATTCCACAAACCCGGCTGGGAGTTGGGGCGAGAGTCGGACAGAGCTGTGGGATGCTTTTCCGAGGTGGATGTGTTGATGGTCGTGTGTGGGGAGGACGAGGACGACATTGACGGCCTATGCGCCGCCGATCCGCCAAAGTTGCGCGTCGCGTTTCCGTGCCCGCTGCCTCTGGCTGATGATGACCGCCAGAGACCGCCGGTTGCTGCGTGCTGCTGCTGGTGTGGGGAAGAAGAGGCCGTTGAAGGTCGTTGCTGGTTGTTGCGGCTTGGGTCTGAAAAGTCCTTGTCGCGGTGACTGCGTGACGCGTCCAGAAGACGGTGGCGATAGACCGAGATGGATGGGGTGTGCTGGATCGGGGGCTTTGGGGCTGGAGCGGCTGGGTTGGAAGAAGGTTGCGGAGTGGAAACGGAACCTGTCCTCGCCCGGAGGTGGTCGGTGGATGCGACCAGTGTGATGTCGTATTCGTTTGCGATGAATTGGACAACCGACGGTCGACGGCGGTGTCCGTCTTCGCCGCTTGCCCAGCTTTCCTCGTCACGCTTGGTGTGAAATTGTTGCCGGTCTTCGCCGCTCTTGAGAATGTCCTTGCGGACAGCCATGGTCAGCGATGCCATGGCCACATCGAGCAGAACTGGCTTGTTGGTCAACGCTCCGATGAGAGCGTTGCAGCCAGCGCCGTGAGTCACAAGCACCAACACGGTTTCCGTCTCTTCGTCCGATTGGTGCTCATCTCCATCGTGATGTCGATGTCGCTGTTGCGGGCGATTCTCGTTTCTGTACCAGTTTAACATGTTCATGAGACCGTTGCGGAAGCGTCCATGCATCGAATTCCATTCCTCGCCGTATTCGCCACCGTCGCCCCAATTCATTGGTTCACGCATGGTATCCCATTGGAAGTCAACATCAACGCATGCGTCCCGCGCATGCGCCACGTAACCTGCAGGGATTGGATCGGACGATGAGATCGCGTACGCCGGAGCAGGAGGAACATAGCCTTCCGCAGCATAATTGCTTGCGTCTGATTGAGTTGGAGGTAGGACATCCTGGATGGTAACAGTCCGTCGTCCGTTCGTGGCTCCATTGGGCAAGGCGTTGGCGATAGAAGCCAGGTTCTTTAGTCGGCCTTCTTCCTCATCCACCACAGGGGACGATGAATTGGAGCTGCTCTGCCAGCCACCGGGAAAGTTCCCCGTCGACTGCTTATTCCTGACATCGTTCTCCCTATGTATTATCTCCCCTCGCCTGAGTAACTCTGCCTTCGCACCCGCAACCATCATCGTCGAGCTTGGCGGTGGCGTAATCTGTTCAAAGTAGTCGGGAGAAAGCCATTCACCAAGAAAGGCATCGATTCGTAGTCGAGTCTTAGGGACACGTCGGCCTTGACTGTCATGGTCTCGTTTATTCTGCTGGTTCCCACGACAGCAGCCTTGACTCTGGGCTAGCTCTTCAGCGTGGGCTCCATAAAACTGGCTTATGCCAGCACTGATGCCGACCGCTGTTTGCACACATCGCAAGTACGGAGAAGTGTGAATAATCACCTCGTGATTAGGGATTCTGACTACTCGGCCAGAGGGCTGAGCGATGGACTCGCCATCGTCATTTTCCTTG
This sequence comes from Thermomyces dupontii, assembly GCF_041956625.1. Lineage (NCBI taxonomy): Eukaryota > Fungi > Ascomycota > Eurotiomycetes > Eurotiales > Trichocomaceae > Thermomyces > Thermomyces dupontii. The sequence goes on along the minus strand of NW_027192308.1, from coordinate 1,411,216 downwards.
TGTCCGGTGTTCGGAAGTTGAGTAATCTCCTCTCGAGCTTGTAGCAGACTCGCGATGCGGGCTCCCAGCGCCCGCGCTTGCGTCCATCCGCCATATGTCAGCGGGGGATCGTAGGGAGTAGGTGACGTGAGGTGCCATTCTTTATCGACAGCGTCGATCCGAGCGCCGTGTCTGCGGCGGTGAATGTTAGTACGAAGCCACTTTGAGCTTTTGCAAGAGCAGGCGCTTTACCTCGCAATAAACACTACCGCCGGAAGCTTCCCCATGGTGATTGTCGTCTTGAATCAAGGGAAACGTAGCTCTGGCAGCTTCACAAAGCAGCAGCAATGCGCAGAGTCCACGGACAAGTTTCGATGCGCCGATGCTGGTGACGCTCAGTCTCCCGCTGTCATGATGGCGGTCGTTGATTAACACAAGTTAGTGCTATGGGGTCACTCTGGATCGGGCCGCAGCGCATTCATCTGGCCTGAGATTTTGCCTGATCAGCTCAGCTTCAATTCCTTGCTTGACCTCACGCAGGATCTTCCCCCTTGTATTGTGATGACTAATCAACGCTATCAGATCGGATCGGATCCACCGCCGAGGAAACTGACCAATGAGCGACTCTTGGGCTGCTGTATTGTACGATACGATCTCTGATATTGATTACCAGGTACTCTGGAGTCCAGAGTAGGAAGCCCAGGCCCCAGACACATCACTGACAAAGGACTTGACTTGGTTGTCCAGGACTCGTCACGAAATTTCCATGCACCAGGTGCCTGTGACATCGTCCCTGTTTCAGGAACAGAACGCACGAGGACCTGTACGGAGCTAAATTCCGAGAGTATATGTATTGCGAGTCTATTACGTACAGTTCTGTAAATTACAGTATCAAGATCTATTTTTAGCCGATGACAAGGACCGAATCATGGGACGCGCCGGCATACGACAACTGTGATTGGTGAAAAGAGCCGCCCCTGCATTTGGGACCAATCAAATAAATGACACATTGTGGATCTTTCAGTACCCGTGCGTTCGTTGGTTGGTTTTTTGTCAGGAATGCTATCTTCGGCTTAGTCTGATCCAGACTTCTTCAGAGCGCGAAACTTCCAACGCGGAGAGATCCCTGAGGTTACATACCCTAAAGGGTAGCATCGTGGCCTGAAGATGCCTCAGCCACCGGAAAAGATAGGGAGGATCATACTCGGAGGGCCTTTCGAACGGTAACCTTTGGTGCAGTTGGTTGACGGTTCAGTTTGGTGGCCTTTCCGCAGTCATCATGGACCCTTTCCGCGAACCGTCCTTTGTCCCTGGTCGAGCCTATTGACGTCCCCGAACCTTTGCCGGGTGTCATGCGCTCCGTGTCATAAACCACATGCACGATTCGGTCACTCGCATGTTTTGATCGGCCTTCTCGAAGCTCCTCCTGTATCATCCATCCCACCTCCGACTCCTCCGTCCTCTTCGCAATTTGTATCACCGGGAGAAAATCGAGTGTCTTCCCTGAGATCGTCGCTCGCTGCCCCGACCGCTTTGTCTCTCGTCATTCCATTAGACTCCGGCACTTTATACCGATCCGCTACCGTGGAATCAAAGGGGAACGATCATTCGCTGGTCTCCATGCCGCAGTGGTCTCGACAGAGTGACTGGAAACTTACATTGACCACCGGAAGAACCGGTCATCCATTTTCCACACCGCTGTAAACACTCGGGGCGCTACACTGCCAGCCGTCGCTATGCGTGCATCGTGGTGGAAGTCGCTCCTCGCGATCTCTTTCGCGAGCCTCCTTCCGGGCACTTGCGCCGTGCGATTCTTACGTTCGCAGTCGCTCGATCCCTGCTCAGAGAACCCCAAAATCACCGCCAGTTTATTCGATGTCATCTATTTTCCCGACAATGCGACCGTCCAGTATGACATAAATGCGTATACCATGATCACGGGGAAGGTCAATGTGCAATTCCAAGTGATTGCATATGGTTACCAAGCGGCAACGATCGACATTGATCCCTGTGATGGGTCATTGACAACAAACTTCTGTCCCATTGAGGCCACCGGCCCAATTGAACTGATGTCCTCGAACCAGCTTCCCGACGATATAGTACCCGAGATCCCAGGTAGGCAGACTCACGAAGGTAGAAGCCGGTAAAGAGAATGCTCATCGCTGCGTAGGGATCGCATTTACTATCCCGGATCTGGACGGAAGAGTCCGGATCTATATCAAATCAGCCGAAACCGGGGAGACACTGACTTGCGTTGAAGCCTCACTGTCGAATGGCAAGACCGTGTACCAGAAGGCCGTGGGGTGGACCCTCGCGGTGATTGCCGGTCTCGCCCTGATAGCGTCGGCCATCGCAGCGGGTCTCGGGTTTTCCAATACCGCCGCCCATGTCGCCGCCAACACTTTGTCCATGTTTGGATTTTTCCAGGCCCAAGCTATGTACGGGATGATGGCAGTTCGCTTGCCGCCCATTGTCGCGGCATGGATGCAGAACTTCCAGTGGAGCATGGGCATTATCCGAGTTGGTTTTCTCCAGACGATGAGTACTTGGTATCAGAAGGCAACTGGTGGTACGCCATCCACAATCATCTCCACGCTTTCGGAGACGTCAGTATCTATCCATAAGCGCTCCATGGACGCGTTCTCGAGCCTCTCAAAACGGTCTCTCCGTACTCTTCACGCCCGGGAAGAAATCAACGCCGAAGGCAACATCGTCCTCCGTGGAATCGAACGTGTCGGCTTCAAAGCCCGAATTGAGAACAGCAATATCTTCATGACGGGCTTAATCTTCTTTTCGGCGTTTGTGATCTTCGTAATCATTCTCGTTATCCTGTTCCACTTTTGGGTCAAGCTGGCCGTCCGTAAAGCTTGGATGCGTCACGACCGGTTCCTCGAACTCCAGAGAAGCTGGACTAGCGTCCTACGAGGGATCCTGTTTCGTATTGTGAGTGTTGGCACAAGCGATCTGAGCGGAGTTAGATACTGATCAAGGCTTACTTTTTTTTTTTTTTTTTTTTTTTTTTTTTGACAAAAGATTCTGCTCGGGTTTCCTCAGATGGTTGTACTCTGTCTGTGGGAGCTGACTCGCCGTGACTCGATCGCGGAAGCCGTGTTGGCGGCCATGATGATTGCTTCCATGACCGCAACTCTAGGATGGGCCTCCGTGAAGGTCATCCTGCTAGCAAAGCGGTCCGTCAACATGCATAAAAACCCGGCGTACATCTTGTTCTCGAACCCGAAAGTCCTGCACACGTGGGGCTTTTTGTACGTGCAGTTTCGTGCAACAGCCTATTTCTGGATTGTGCCGACACTTGTCTACCTCTTCGCCAAGGGCGCCTTTGTCGGCCTGGCCCAGAAAGCGCCGCTCGCTCAGACCATTGGTCTGTTGATCATCGAGACGGCCTCGTTGGTAGCCGCGTGCCTTTTCCGGCCATGGATGGACCGGAAGACCAACACGTTCAACATTGTCATTGCCGTCATTCACTTTATCAACGCGGTGTTTTTGCTCATCTTCACCTCTGTCTTTAACCAACCGGTAAATCCGCCTTCCCCCCCCCCCCCAAATAAGTAGATTCTCGACGCAATTTCACTAACACGGTACTTCCAGCAAATCGTCAACTCCGTCATGGGCGTTGTCCTCGTTCTCTACAACGCCATTTTCGCTCTGGTCCAGATCATCATGGTCCTGGTCAGCGCGATCTACGCAATCTTCTCCAAGAATCCCGATCTGCGCTACGAACCGGTCCGGGACGACCGAGGCTCCTTCATCCGCTCGCAGGCACAACTCAACCAAAACAAGGAACTCGATGCCCTCGGCATCACCGCTCGTGGCGAGGAGAGGGGACCACGGTTCTAGCTACCATCCTTTCCTTTCTCCTCCTCCTCCTCCTTCCCCTCCCTTTCCCCCTTTTTTTTTTCTCTTCTCAAAAGGGTCCCTTCCTTCCCGCCACAACCTCATCAAAGCAGCAATGCAATATGCAATACAAACTGTAACAGTACACACACGCTTCCAAGAACACCCCTCCCGAGGCCGTGTTCTGTCCCTTCAAAATCCTCCATCTCCCATGTCCCTCTCCCTCTCCTTTCTCTCCCTCGACTATTATTGACTAATATCATTGGCTAACTAGTACCAATGTTATCCCTCCCTCACTCCCTTCCTCTCCTTTGACCCTCCACCTACACCTCACTAGATGTTCTTCTCTTCCGCTGCCCTTTTTTTTTTCTTAGACTCTTTTTGTTTTACTATGTGCTGCATTGGGGATTGGCGTATACGGTTACACTCCTTGTTTTGTCTTCATCACGCTTGGTTTTGCTGTGTTGGACGTTGGTTAGTGGGAGGCTTGTGCGATTGCACTTGGTCAGCTGTTGTTCGAATGGAGCTTGCATGATGTGGTGTTGCTCGTTAGTGTCGGGCCTCAATTCCGTTGTCCTGGGTTTTACCTTACGACTTGAAGTAGGAAACTCGCAGAGATCTACGGAGGAATGTCATAGCACTGAATGGTACGTTGATTGTCCCGACAGACATTCGGATATATCATATACACGACGTAATTACATGCAGCATGGTATAGCCATTAAGTTCCAAGCTCAAACATAATTAGAGCTCGGCAGAAAGAACGAGTATCATTATCGCATGATTCGATGCATCATGGGTCGAAGTCCCCATCCTTTCTCAGATCCCTTACAGGATCAGAAGGGCGGCCAGACCAACGATACCAGCAGCTCCGCTACCAATGGTGGCAATCGGCATGGCAGCATCAGTCGAATCAGCAGGCGCCTCGCTATTCGCCGCGCTTGAAGTGGCTCCGGTAGCACTCCCTGCACCGGCACCAGCACCAGTTTCGTCGCCGCTATCAGCATCACTATCTGATGAAGTTGAGGTCCGAGTCGAAGTCCTGGTGGACTCGGACGCCGGCTCGCTCGTGGTAGGAGCAGCAGTGCTAGATCCAGAGGGAAGGATGCCACCAGCGGGAACTGTGGTGCTGCCAATGGTAGACACGATGGTAGAGGATCCGGAGATGATGGTCGTCACAATCGCAGACGTTGTAGCACCAGTACCAGAACCCTGTGAGAGTTGTATGAGCAATTGGAATTCAGACATCAAAAGAAGAGACAGCCAAACGTACGGCATTGTCACCGCTCTTGGTGTCGGTCTGCGTAGCACCATTCGAAGATTGAGAACCCAATCCAGAAGCTGAACTTTGACCATTTCCAGCACCATTTCCGGCTAAAGTAAGCGTCAGTCGAAAAACTGCATCAGGTTGGAGCGGAAGAATCAAACTTTGTTGGTTGCAGAGCGTTCGCGCATAGGCGACGACTTCGTCGACATTGTCATTCTGGCAAGCTTCGACGGTGCAGTCGTGAATACCGTATCCGAAATCCTTGTTCGCGCACAGGCATGCTATGTCCTCTGATGCGCATCCCAACGAGGGAGCCAGTGCCAGCATATTATTGAGGCACATTTGCTTGAAGGTGAATCATGGTCAGCAACATCATTTCGTTGAACAAGTCCCGGTGTAGCCTTACTGCACAGTCGGAAATGCTTGTCGCAGCAGCTGCGACAGACGCGAACAAAGCCAGTACTGGCAGAGGAGTAGCGGCCTTCATTGCGACAGAGGTCTCTTGTACGAGTAATTAGATGCAGGAAGAGCGGATGTGAGGATTGAGAGATACTGCGGATGCAGATGAAAGAGCTACTTGGGGGTACAGAGGTAGCAGAGGCGCGATGGTGAGGAAGAGAAGCTGAAGAGGAGGAGGGGTCAAAGATGTCAAGGAATTTTCCATAGATAAAAGGAAAGAGAGACCGATCGATCCCCCAGCTCAAAGTAGGCAGGAACTATGTACTCGTATTGTACTTTAGCCTTTGGCCTTTATGTAAGTTCTCTGCGCGAACTCCTCCCAACTTGCACTGGCTGACAGCTCGAATGATTTGGCACTCCACCTTCCCTGAAGCCTCGAATCGCTGCATCTTGCTCCTGATCTGGAGTGTCGGTGCCATTGTACTCGTCCCCCGGACTCATTGGCATAATCATTGCATCGCTCAGTTGTGAACCGGTTCTGGACTCATGAACACCGATGTCGGCAAGGTTGCCGAGTTCTGCTGCGGGCTTATGGCAGGATCGACGATGGTTGAGCTGGAAAAAGCGAGACTTGGACCAATCAGTGCGGTTCAAGGCGTGGATGGGGTGGTTTAAAGTTAGGGTTCAGCAACGAAGCCGGAAACAAGCAAGCCAAGCTGCGGATCGTGATGTAATCACAAATCACGATCACCAGATGGCCTGCACCAGACCAGCTCAATCTTCCCTAACAACCTCCGAAAAGCGCGCTTGACCTCAAAAATTAACGCAGTAACCATTATCTTGCGCTCTTGCGACGAAAACATCAACTGGCCGAGTCATGATGGCTTCGATTTTACTGCTAGTTAAATCACTCGTGGGTGAATATCACTTCACTTAAAGTTTAGCCTCCACATTTGAGAACAAGAAAAGAGGAGTGGCGAGCTGGAGGCTGACCGATCATATGTACTCTGTTCCTTATGGTAACTCTCAGCCAACCATAGGCGAGTGTACCATCACGTCTATACGGGGTTCTCAAGAGTCCTTCAGACCGAGGCTGCACTGTTGTCCCCACAGAGTATACTTAACTACCATCTAACGCAACATGTTGCATTGTAGTTTCTCTGTCTCCTCAACAAGGAGTCCTGGGACTCGCAGCCTGCAAGGTGATAAGTTGATCATCTCATAGTTCCGAAGCCTAACCAACTACTCCGGATGTACGAATACATTTCAGGCTGTAGTACGAGTGGTTTGGCTCACGCCAATGGAGGGTCTATTCAACAGAGTACTCCGTCCGTTCCTGATGCTTGCCGACTTTATCTAATCTCTGTGAGACTGACCTCATGAGTTAGATAACATGCACTCGATTCATAAATTGTCAAAGCCCTCCCGGAAATCGAATCTCGGCAGATTTCCTGTTTCTATAGACATCGTGTCAGACCAACAAAACTCATCCTCTAAAAAAAAAAAAAAAAAAAAAAAAACAAATACTAGCTGTTCACAATTCGGCACTGACGAGTACTCCGTACTGCCGGCTGATAGGCAACTACGGGCAAGGAAGGTTCAATCTCAATTGCAACTTGGAAGCCATGTACTGTGTACACATGTCACGGTAGATTACATCGTGTGTTGCACTGGGAGATATCGGGTAAGAATTTCCGGTGTATTGGATTCGAGAACTCCACATTTTTGTACATACTCCTGAAACACATTATGCAGGGACAGATAGTGTCAATCACAAATCGCGATAGGACTACGGAGTACGATGTCTTGCGAAGAGTTTCAGCCGAATCGGACTCTTTAACCCTAACCCTATATCAGTTGATCAAACCCTAAACGTCCCAACAAACAGATGGTCAGAGAGCATAATCTTCTTTGACATACTACATGAGTGATCAGTGCTGTGCACATCAAAGAGAGAAGGGAGCGAGCCAAATTCATCCATACCTAGTTGGTTACTCCCCGTTTCATGCCTGCAAAGAGCTTCAAGCCAGGGGGTACTGCACTTAGTCAGTTGACCTAAATGGGCAATTTAGGGTTACGTGCTCCATCTTTGAGCTCATGTCTGATTCACTCACACTCATTCGTCTTGGATACGAGTACTGTAAACCGCATTATCAGAGAAAACCGCACGTCCCTTATCAAGGATAGACGTGAGATTTAAATCTTGATTCTTGGCTAATATGTTTCCTTTGAACGGATTGCCATGGTGTTTCGGATCCGTCAAACGAGACCTGGTACAACTATTGACAACTTTAATGGGTCAGTCATGTCCGGATAAAGAAAATGCAATTTTTTTGTTTGTCAAATGCCATGCGGCAAGTTTCGGAAGACTTTGTGTTGGGCTTCCCGTCACCTGAACAATGGTTCTGTGTCGATATGTTCCTGCAGAATCGAGACGCGCTTCTACTGTGGCATTCGCACCGTCAAAACAGTGATTCCGAACCGGAAGCATACTTTTTTCCTCAGTTCATAGCGATATGGAGCATAATATCGAGGCTTCACTCGTCCCAAGCGCTCCGAGGCAAATGGAAATCAACCCAGTACCTGAGATCGTCGATTCCATATACCGGAACATCAATGACAAAGCAAGGTACAAGCTTGATGTCAGGATTAGAGCGAATATGGTTTGAAAAACATGCTCAAACACATCCGCGTCGTCAGATGTGTGATTGCTTTGTAAATGAGACACTTGCAACCTCCTTGAACCATCAATTTGCAGCTTGAGCATGTAAATAGATTGCTTTATAGTAAAAGACGCCGTTCTAGTCCAGGATAGAGCAAAATCTCCGGCTTCCTTGACGACCACGACGTCGTTCGAAAACAGTAAACAAACGCAAGATCTGGTCCACTGCTCGACGTCATGCCTCCCAAAGGCAGAGGCCGGTCCGCCCGAGGGCGATCAACGGCCCGAGGACAGTCAACAAACCCGGAAAGCGAAACGACGCGAGGCAGATCCAAGAAAAAGACGGATCCGGAAGAACGCCTGCCTATTGGGTTGCGGGGTGAGATTGAACAAGTTGACGATCCTTCAGAGGATGACTGCGTCGATTTCACCGAACTGGAAGACCCTCAACCAGATTGGGAACCAAATTTTCTCACAAACATAAAGACCATTAATGCGTATACTTCCAAAAAGCTCATTGAGTTCGAGATGTGGGGATTCAAGAACTACGGAGAAACGAGGAGGGCAGGAGACAGACTACGCATTCTGCGCAAATTGTACTACAATCAAGCCGAACAACATCAAATTGTTGATTTGGAAGATATGTTGACTCTGAAGCGAGATGCAGGTCCGCGTCTCCTAAAGAGAGATAAAGGATTCCGGGTTCTCCCCATTAGTCGCCGATATCCGGACCTTCCAAGTAACGAAGCGCTGTTTGAGGAGCAATTCAGCAAACCGTCCAAATTCCAAGAACAAGATTTGAAGACCCCTTCTCAGTTGGATGATGATCAGCCATCTAAAACTGCTGAGGGGCCCTCGGAAGACCCGGTTGATGGTCGAAAGATGAATACTGAGCAGCCATCTACGAATGATGAGCTCAATCGCTACCTTGTAGTCAAAGAAAACATCGAAAAGGCGATCCTCAACGCTGGATATTGGCAATTGGCGATTCACCGATCAATCTCTGACGGAAACAGCTCAGATGGAGATGGATCAAGTCTCTTGGCTCACAGGATCAGAGGATGGGTTCAACTCATGCGACACCCAGGAGATCTCTTTTTATTTCCGACAAGAGGAGAAGACGGCCTAGCCTATCTCTCCCGTGGACATGGCCCTCAGCTGGATGCCTGCGAAACTTCATCCCTCGGCTGCTTAGTGATAGTTGGGAAGTTTCTTGATGCTGGAATTACCCGAATTGATCATGCACGCGCGGAGACTGAGCGGGACAGGATTACCGACCCCTATCGTCTATTTGTTCGGTTGGTCAGAACAGAGTGGCCAGCGGAAACTCCTGAGAAAGGGTTCCCCAACCTTGCAAATCTAGGAAAACTGCTGCAATCATCCCGAAATGTGACTGACGCATGGAACAAATGTACCTTCTTGTGTGGGCAGTTTACAATGCATGTCAAGTCCATCAAGACCTGCGTCAACGGCCATAGGGAAGAAGAAGTGATCCAGCAGAACACGCTGAACATCGCTGATACTCAAACGGCTGCGGATTTGAGCATGGAGGATGTTATCAACCAGGGCCTCCGGCGTGTGAATAACGCTGGCGCTGGCAGGTGCAAGATTTGCAGCCAACGCATTAGGGAACATGATTCCCGTCTCACCAAGCCGCCTTTGAGGTTGGCAATAGCGTTGCAGGATCCGGATCTTTCGCCTCGCAACCATACGGCCGACAGCCTCAGTATCAAGTATGAGGATGACTTCGGGAAGGAACAAACAGCAGTATATCGCTGGCTGGGAGGCATTTACTCCAACATCCCGGAGAAGGGTCGCTGGATGGACAATGATAACAGGTTCTACGGCATTGACGGAGCCTATCGTGTGTACTGGACGGAAACTGTACGAGGCGAGCATGTCAGCAAGAACGTTCGAATCTATGACCCAACGAACCCGATGGGCATGATTGTGGGAGATCTCGTACCTTTGGAGGACGAGCCTATACCGCAGGTATGGTGGAAGAACACGCACAAGCCGCTTCTCTTCTACGAACGGGTGCTAGTACCTACGATCCTCGACTTGCAAGTGGCAGCCGCCACTATTGGAGACGTCATGCATGCTATGAAAGAGAAGAAGGATGATGCCCAATGGGTTCATCGGACCTGGGCGGCCAGACAGCCGTTTTTCTTTCCTCGACAACGCGACGGCCCAAGTACCGATGAGCCGTTCTCCGTCGACCCAGCTAAGTATCCTCTCAATCCGGACTTCAACAACATTCCTGATTCTGGCAATGACATGCTAGGGGCCCAGCTCCAAGGAGATGATAACAATCACGCTACTTTCGATGACGCTCCCAATCAAATCCATAACACAGAGAATCAACCATTTACTGATATCGATGACATTGCCGGACCGACACTATTAGCGGAGTTGGCTCAGGCCGATGGATTGACTCGATGGGAGGATCTATTGTCGCATCTGCAATTCGCGCCGCAGCCTCTGGACCAGCCAGAGATAGAAATTAACACGAGGACTACTACGCAGCAGAACCAGACAACACAAGCAGCTCCCCGTCCAATGAGCCCAGCAAATCCAACGAATCCAGGAAGCGCGCCATATGTTGATCCCCAGACAAATATGACAACAGCTCAACAGGGGCAAGGAAGCAGCACTACTATTGACAGTGGTCATGGGCAATTCTCTCAATATCCTGCATCCGGGACCGCTGGTCGCACTAGGAGTCAGACGCAAAATGATATTAATCAACAGGTGCAAGGCGCCCCTCTTAGCCTCCCGGGTCAGCCTGCCACGATGCCTAGTAATGGGCAATCGGGTCAGGCTCAACAGGCTCAGCAACAGAATGTCCAACATAGTCAGTTTGCCTTGCTTGATGATGTGCAGTTGGATCAAGTTATTCAACAACTGAACTTAGACTATTTCGGCTATGACGGAGGTATGTTTCTGGTCAGACATGAAACTTCAGGTCTCCCTCCAGTTGTTACCGGTGGCTGCAACCACTGGAGCATTGTTTACTTTTTTTTTTTTTTTTTTTTTTTTTTTTTTTTGGCATGCTAACGGTGTTCTTAGACCCGGAACAACAGGGCGAGCCGCAACCAGCTCATTTTCAATACGCTTTGTTCGAATCGGATTACGACGATCTGTTCGAGGATCAGAACCAGGGGCAGGACGGACTGGACGCAGATTACGACGGTTACCAATTCTGAGACACTCCAGACTCCAGCGTTCATCTTAGCGAAGATTCCATAGCTCTTGTGAGAAACCATCAGCAAGTCAGCTTCAAAACCGTGATCGCCAGACCATCAATCGAATCTACTGCTCGGGCTGAGGGATCCTTTATTGTAAGTTTACAAGCGAGACAGCACTGTTGTACTACGCTTCACTCATGGCTTCATGTATATTCATGTGAACTAATACAATCGAATGACAAACAGAACGAACTATATTTACACAAACGCCTCGGCGACCAAGATCCCGAGTACAACTGATTGAACAGACCGTGAATCGAGTATATCGGCTATTCATTCGAAACAGGCTTCCCATCGGTGGACAGTTCAGTACCATTCTCATGGCCATCAGCGTCGCCCTCGGATTCACCTTTGGAATTGTTCCCTTGGTCAAGCAGCTCGATGACCTTGTTCAGATCACTGAAAATGCAGTAGTCGTCACCCAAGTTCTTAAGCTCGAGCAGTTTGTTGTACAGATCATCTGTACCACTTTGTCCCGTGCGGATATTTTTCCTCTGTTCCGGTGACATTTTCTCGACAATCGAACACATGGCATTTTCGGGGGTGTTATCGGACTGAAACCCTTTCCGAACTTCATACCCCAAAGTGTCACCGCTCAAGGCGATGCTTTTTCCGATCTTTCGTAGGACAGAAAGACCATTAAATCGAGTCTGCGGGCTAGCGATGCCCGTGCATTGCTTAGCGATGTGGTTGATCGTCCCACGAATGTCTTCATATACTTCGAACGCCTTGTCAAACTGTTTGGAGCCGCTCAACTTGCGGTAAGTGACGTTGAGATCCCTCCAGACACTCTTCGAATACCAGTCAAAGTCGATGACGCGCTGGCTTTCCCGTCGAATTTTCGCTTCCAGCCATTGGTCGACCATGGCTTTGATATCGGGGTGTTTGTAGCACGCTGCTGCCAGGATGGAATCCTTGGCATCCTTGTCTACAAGTTCGATCTTTTTGCTATATTTGAAAAGTTGGAGTGCGTCCATTTCCGTCGCCTGCTCGGCAGGTCCAGTGGCTACGTGAGCTTCGCCCGCGGAGTTTGCGCGCGCACGCTTCGCGCTGGGGGAGGTCGACATGGCGAAGGTCTAGAGATGTCAATTGCCATGTTTCAGGAAACGACAAGCGAATTTCTCCGTAATACTGACTGGAGAACAATTGAGCAATTGAATCGGTAGAATTACCGCAATGTTGATGGTTGTGGATGTCGTTTGTCGAGTTGTAGGATTGACGCGTTGCGCTCTTGGCAGGACGCGTTAACTTTCATCACGGCTAGTGTGAGCTAGGTCAGAGATTGATTGAAAATTGATCTAGTTACATTGATTAAGATCTTCGTTCCAATTTACATGCAGAAGCCCCTCACAAGTTCAGTCCATGATGCGATTCGTAGGAGTATGTACGAAGTAAGTGCGGGAGAAATGCAAATTCGAGGCGTTTCATGAATTGGATGATTTGAGTGAAGGTGACCTTGATTGTTTGATGGTTGCAGATCCCTGTGAGAGAATCAAGACTTCCAGCATTGATCGACGTTGGTTGGAGCAATCAAGCTTTTTAATGCAGCATCCCCTCGTGCTTACGGAGTAACTTATGTATGTAGTAGGGTTAAAAGTTACTGCGAGTGCTGACCTTCTCCTCATCCTAATATTCAATACAGTATGCATGGAGGAACTGTGTGTGCGCAGATCGGCCGCGCGTCAGAGAGGGGCGCTAGCCGGAAATAGTTAGAGGCAGTGTACTCCGTACTCGTAGGTTAGATAACGTATCGGGAATCATGGCTGTGTACCGTGAAAGTAGGCAAAATGGGACAATGTTTGCCACCTCTCCGGTGTTTAAGATTTCAGGGTCCCTTATTCGACCTGCGCTTGTTTCACCGCTCGTTGCAACCGATCAAGGATCAACCTCATCCCCGAGACAAACTGGAATATGAGTTTTATTTCTATGAATGAACGAGGACGAGGACTCGTATACTCTGTCGGATGTATTTTGTGAGACTTGAATGTACGAGTACGAGCACTACCAACGGACAAGCCCTGCAAGGGAACAGCTTGAAGCTTTAGTTACGAGTACTCCGTACGGAGTACATAGTTATGTACGGAGTACTACAGTAGTTAGTAGGTTATGGGTTTTCTGGCTTTTCGCCGCCCACCCTGGTCCAGACTCAGGGATCGACAGAGTGCTAGTCTCCGTTTTCTCCCCCAAAAGCGAAGCCGAATTGGACCGTTCGCGTTTCCACTCGGGTATGCTTATCCATTCGCCTTGGCATCCTCCTTGGACGCCGGGAATTGTGTGGACGTTCTCGTTTTAGGTTTTCACTTGCTGGAGCAAAGTGGCCACAACTCACAAGGAGAGGCCTACTACAGTTCGTAGTTAGGTTCTGTACTCATACCCCGTGAAACCGAAAAAAAAAAAAAAAAAAAAACAAGAGTGGAAAAGTACTCGTCATCCTAGAGAAGGATTTCAAAACTTCAAACCCCGTCCTCGGCCCTCAACCCCCGTTTCTTTTCCTCTTCGTGCCTTTCTTCTGTGCAAGGGCTCCTGGGAGGATTGCTGTCATGTACCCTTTCTAATTCACAGTGTCTTTCCTTCTTCTCAGTCTCTCGTTTGTGCCTTGGTTCTTTCAATTTCCCAGCACCATGACCGTCCGGTCCGGCATCGCCAGCAGCAGGAGATGCTACATCCTCTCCGCTTCCATCTTCCTTCTAATTCTGTTCTTATCCACTGCACGGTATTCGGATGTCTCCATTCCCGTCCCGAAACCCCAGGAAGCCCCAAACGCGCCGGAGAAACCCGCCCCCGTCGACCTCACCCAGACTCCAGGGTGCATCCCGGAGTTGCAGACGTTGAAGAATCCCGAGTACAAGCTCAGCCATAATGTTAATTACGTCCGCCGTTGCATCAAACCGAAATTTGACGATACCATCACCCGGCAGGACCGAGGGGATGGCCGATACGTGGACAAGGTCGTGAACATGCGAGGGAACCTGATCACGGAGAAGACCCCAGTTAATCTCGAGGCCTGTGACAATATCAAGTCCATCTCATGCGAAACCCTCGAGCTGCCCGTCCAGCGACCATACCCGGAGAAGAAATTCGACCACCTTCTCTTCTCCGTGGCCACCACCTACGAACGTCTTCGGCAATCATTGCCGACGTTCGAACACTGGCTTTCCCACACGGACGCAGCCTTGATTGCCTTGATCGTCGACAAGCCCGAATCGGGCAAGCCGCTGAATCTGGATTTCCAACGCCTTGTCCAGGAGTACAACAATGCCGGAATCAAACTGAAAATTGTCATGCCCCATGATCCCAATCATACCGTGCCGCAATCACACATGATGATGATCAAGGACATGCTGGACTATATCGACGCCGAAAACACCACGACGCGCTGGCTGGGTGTCCTCGACGATGACACCTTTTTCCCATCACTGTACGCGCTGTCCGACACGCTCGCGCGATACGACCATACCGTTCCCGCCTACCTCGGTGCCATCAGTGAGAATCTCAACCAGGCCGCCATTGGCCTCGGCGCCTTTGGTGGCGCTGGGATCTTCCTCTCAGTGCCTCTCGCACGCCAAATCGCGCCGTTTCTGGAGTCGTGTCTGTCGGAGCGTGGCGGTGACATGCAAATCATGGAGTGCATCCACAACAACACTCCAACACGGCTTCAGCAGGTTACAGGGTTGCAGCAACAAGACTTCAGGGGGGACCCGTCCGGCTTCTTCGAGTCTGGATGGCGATTCCTCAGTCTCCACCACTTCAAGTCGTGGTACCAGGCACCCGTCAAACAGATGGCAGCGGTTGTGCCCATCTGCGGCGACTGCTTCCTGCAACGCTACTCCTTCGACGATCAAACGGTTCTCGCCAACGGATACTCCATCAGTGTCTATCCCAACGGCTTTCCTGATCTGACCCGCATGGAGGGCACCTGGGACAAGGCCGACGAGAATCGCCGTTTCCAATGGAGTCTGGGACCGTTGCGATCAAGGATGTCTCCGGAGAACAAGCAACAGTATCGATTGGTGGATGCCTTCACCGTTGAGAACGGGGCTCTTCGCCAAATCTTCGTCCGCAGAGGTAACCCCGAGAAGCACGAAGTTGATGAGGTGATTGATTTCCTCTGGAAACTGGATTAGAAGCGCATTCCGTTCGTGTCTGTATCATTTCCAATGTACATATTTAGATCATCGGGCGTTAATTTCTTCGGTGTGGATGGGTATAGATTACTGAATGAATGAATTATCGAGTCGAAGACCTAAGTAACTACCTACTCCATCATCCTGGTGAAAGCTCACCACTGCTGAGCTCTGCATTCCCGGACCGTTCTGGCATGTAGGAGCGCCGATTGATAATATTTTCTCGCAAAATTTCCGCAACAAGATTTTCTTTCCGGAAATTTAACACCCCTATTTAGAATTTGGATAGGTTATCATGGTCCCGATAAGATTGCCAAGAGACTGGTTTGTTCCGGTAGGTGTCGTAAATCGTAAATTGGTACTAACCCCGTATTATTACCGTAAGCTAAGGTTATCGGCTCCGCATTGCCTTGCAGCAGTCAACAGCTTTCAATCAAACCAACTCTTGTCAATCAAAAAGGCTTCCCAGAAGGCTGAATAACGGATGAGCTCGTGCCACGAGACTGCGCTTCAGGTTTGACACAAAGTGGCAAGCTCAACTGACCCTTGCATTGGCAACAACAAGCAATACACCGGCGACTTCCGCACTCTGGAGTTCAGACTCTCCATCAGTTCAAGTTGACCGACAAAGTGCTTCCCTGCTCGTACGCTACAATAAACTTTGCAGCTATGTGAATGGTCCGATCGCGTTGTATTCCAATGACTTCGTCTCCCACATCATCCAGTTCCGCACGGCCCAATGACTTGCTCAACCCGATGACGACGCGAGGACCGCGTAGATTCTCTGGACAGACCATATCCAGCCACAGTGGCCGCGACTCCATCGCTGAAATCATAGACACGGACGATGCGGGCCTCGCCGCGACCGAAGAGATCAACGAAATCAAGCGCTATGAGGACTTCACGACCATCGACTGGGTTCAGGATGCGGTACAAGAACAAAGACGTCGTCGAGCGCGTCGAAGAAAAGGTGCCGATTTCTGGGACAAGGAGGGCACATTTGGCTGGAGGCGAAAAGTGCGAGAGGCGTACGACGCCGGTCAGACGTGGCTTGTCGTCACCATTGTCGGCTCGATCATTGGGCTGAATGCGGCTTTCCTGAACATTGTCACGGAATGGTTGTCCGATATCAAACTGGGATATTGCACGACGGCCTTTTATCTGAACGAGCAGTTCTGCTGCTGGGGCGCCGATGGAGGTTTGCTTTTGACTTGGGATTCCTCAATTCAATGTGATCTGCTGATGTGCAATTCCAGAGTGTCCAGAGTGGCGGCGTTGGGGTTCCAATGCATACGCCAATTACATCGTGTACTTTATTTTCGCCGTAATTTCGACCCATCCCTCTTGCTCAGGAGCCAACACTGACTCGATGCAGGTCCTACTTGCGTTCACATCGGCCTTCCTGGTCAAGTCAATAGCCACTTATGCTGCAGGATCCGGGATCTCCGAAATCAAGTGTATCATAGCAGGCTTCGTGATGAAAGGATTTCTCGGGACGAGAACCCTGTTGATCAAGTCCATTGGGCTTCCTCTGTCAATCGCGTCGGGGCTCTCGGTCGGAAAAGAAGGCCCTAGCGTTCACTATGCCGTGTGTACGGGAAACGTTGTTTCGAAGTTTTTCAACAAATATAGGCGGAATGCAGCCAAAATGAGAGAAATCCTGACTGCAACCGCCGGTGCAGGAGTAGCGGTCGCATTCGGGAGTCCTATAGGTGGGGTGCTGTTCTCACTAGAGGTATCGACTCTGCGCAGTCTTTTCGCGAAGAGCACACTGACGCATTGGAAGGAAATGGCAACGTACTTTCCCCTGAAAACGCTCTGGCGGAGTTACTACTGCGCTTTGGTCGCAACCGGCGTTCTCGCTGTACGTTCAGCAGGCTTTACACATTCGTGCAGTTCCTGACTCGATCACAGGCAATGAATCCTTTCCGCACTGGCCAGCTGGTCATGTTTCAAGTCACGTATGACCGAACGTGGCATTTCTTCGAATTGATTTTCTTCATTATCCTTGGTGTTTTTGGTGGCCTGTACGGCGCATTTGTCATTAAATGGAATCTCCGAGCACAAGCGTTCCGGAAGAAGTACCTAGCGTCGTATCCAGTTACCGAAGCAGTGGTGTTGGCAGGGCTGACAGCATTACTCTGCTATCCGAACATGTTTCTTCGGATCAATATGACGCAGATGATGGAGGTTCTGTTCCAAGAGTGCGGTGATGACGAGCGTACTAACTACGGGGGAATTTGCGAGTCAGTTTCAATGTTTCGTCTGTTCATAGTCTTCATGCTGATATCGACTTTTCTCTTCCAGTGCCAAAAATCGCTGGTCAATGGTGCTCTCCCTTCTCATCGCCACGGTCCTCCGAATCCTCCTGGTGATCATATCCTACGGATGCAAAGTTCCGGCAGGCATCTTCGTGCCTTCGATGGCCATTGGAGCCACTTTTGGCCGGTTTGTAGGGATCCTTGTTCAGGCATTACATGAATCGTTTCCGGACTCCGAATTCTTTTCGGCTTGCGAGCCCGACGTTCCATGCATCTCTCCGGGGACGTACGCGTTTCTTGGTGCCGCCGCTGCGCTCAGTGGAATCATGCACCTCACTGTGTCGGTGGTGGTTATCATGTTCGAATTGACCGGCGCTTTGACGTATATCCTTCCGACCATGGTACGTTTGTCATTACAGCTCATGGCAGTATCTAACTTTGACAGATCGTGGTCGGTGTCACAAAAGCTGTCAGTGAAGCCTTTGGCAAAGGTGGCATTGCAGACCGCATGATCTGGTTCAACGGATTCCCGTTCCTTGATAACAAAGAGGACCACATTTTCAATGTGCCTGTGTCTCGAGTCATGACGACGAACCCGGTTTCGTTGCCAGCGTCTGGTATGACTTTGCGGGAAGTAGAATCCTTGTTAAGTGAAAAGGAATTCCAGGGGTTTCCCATCGTTGAGAAGCCGAACAATCGGATTTTGGTGGGGTATATCGGCCGCACCGAGCTGAAGTACGCTCTTGATAAAGCGCGAAGAAGCAGCCTTCGATCACCAAACGCCACATGTCTTTTTACCAAGGAAGCTGCAGCGTATTTTCAGAACGATCCAACCACCAGGCCGAAAACTCACCACACGCCTCAGACCTTTGAAGAGTTGGAAGACACGGCCGGTGTACAATACGTTGATTTCTCGCCATACGTCGACCACACGCCCGTGTCCGTGCATGCGCGTCTCCCGCTGGAAACGACGATGGAACTGTTCAAGAAGATGGGACCGCGCGTGATTCTGGTGGAGCGTCGTGGTCGACTGATGGGGCTGGTCACCGTCAAGGACTGCCTCAAATACCAGTTCAAGGTCGAGTCCCAGGAGCATATAGGAAGCCACGGCCTTTCACACAACGCTTCCCCGTGGTTGGAAGACCGCATATGGCAGTTTCTCCAGGGCATTGGCCGAGCTCTTCAAGGTCCACGGCGCGATGGCAGAGCTGGAGGATTCTCGAGTTCCCGTCCCCACCGACGAAGACCCTTTGCATATGATGGCCATGCTGGCCAAGGTCTGCTTGATGATGGCGAAGTGGACAACACCCTTGAGTTAGATGAACGAGGTCGATAGATGTCATGTCCCGCTCCTCATGATACCCGAGCCTGGGACCCGGTTGATTGTACTTCTAATGACATTAACGAATGCATGAAATCTCATCACGCTTGGTTCCTGCCAGTTCTGCCCTCAGCGTCATCGTCCTCCTGCTCCGATGGTGAATTCAACTCATTCTCCCTCCCCAATCAACGTAATCGTCTCATCTTCATCGAGTGGTTCTTCTCCCCGGGCACTCCGACTCTGATTATGCGTCTTCTTCTTCGTGTTCTCTCCTTCCTTCTCCCTCATCCCAACCAGGATACAGCCCACCCCCATCATCGCCGCACCAACCCACCACAATCCCCGAACCTGCTCCCCAAACACAATCATCCCCAGCACCGCGGTGACCAAGAAATTCGTCGAAGTATTCGTAATCGACACTTTTGTCGTCGACGGGGAAACTGTCAGCGCGCGCGTGAACAGCGCCCACATGAGGACATTGCAGAGAATATTCAACCCGAAACAAGCCTAAACATCAACCGGAAATCTCAGCCCATTCATCCTCCAAGCCAGGGAAGGGTGGTAAAAGAATTGTATAGTGTAGTAGTATCGTACCGCTCGAACCAAAAACTCAACGAAACCCTCCCCGAGAAAAGGTAGGATATGAGCGATTGATGAGGCGAAGTTTTTGGTTGATTCCGTGGTTGTCCTACAGATAGCCATTTAAATATCAGCTAAACCATGTCCGCTGTGATGTATATAGTATTCAATTGGAAGGGTTGGTGAAGGTCGGGATTAGGTACAGTTTTGCGAATAACCCGTTCAGGGCTGCGAATGCGCCGCTGGCAATGGCTAGAATGATCCAATGGGTTGCCATGGACGGAAGCTTTCTGTCGATGCTGCTGCTTCGGGTATGGCTGGGATTACTCGTTGATGATGAGGACATGTTGGGTGATGTGCTCCAGGGAGTGTTGCTTCTTCGTTGCTGGATTATGGAGGTTGGAGGTGATGACGTTGGATGTTGCGCCCGTGCTGTACGGTAATTACCAGGTCGGTAAGTTACCCGTGTCGTCAACTGTAACAGGTTTGGGGAATATTAATGACATACATGACGGAAAATGGAATGGATCGAAGAGTGAGCGATCGTCAATCAGTCATGACATTGCGTCTACATTCCACGAAATGAGAAATGTAGAGCGGATCTCTAATAGCATTGCGGTATATGCAATCAGATGCGGTCGTACACCTAAGCATAGTACTCCTACACGTTAAAAGAGTTCAACGCGTTTTGTCTACCCGATCGAGAGGTCTATTGTACGATAAACATAAGTACAATTCTAACATCAAGGTGAGAGCCGCTCAATGCGCCACTTAAAGTCCGCTGCTGTCTGGCCCTCGGCGGCCTCTCCGATGCGGACATACCGGAATCGATCATGCAGTCTGCTCTTCCGGCCCTGCCAGAACTCAACCGACTCGGGCACGATGCGGATGCCACCCCACCAGGGGGGCAGCGGAACCTCCTGCACGCCTTCGAATTTCGCCTCCATCTCCTTGACTCGTTGTTCTAGCACGGACCGACCGTCGTCGACTTCCGTTCCCCGGGGTAGACTGCTGGGGTCGGCAGAGGACCAGAGCACCTTGCTCTGCCAGCTCGCCCAGGCGCCGATCTGACTGCTGCGTTCTCGGGTTCGCCAATACCGTTCGCTTTCCTCTCGTGACAGCGGCTCGATCAGGCCCTCGATGCGCACCTGGCGCTCCACGGTCGGCCAGTGAAAGGTCAATGCGGCCCATTTGTTCCCTTGTTCGTGATCCCCGCCGAATACTTGGCCGCCTTTCCCTTCCCTGCTGCCCCAATTGCTGTAAACCACCCAGCCCCTCTCATCAAGCTCCTTGAAGTACAGCGTTCGCGCGCTCACGCGACCGGAAGGTAGCGATGCCGTTGCGAGAGTACATGTCTCTGGTGATGTCGACGACGTAAGCCGAGGATCTTTGAACCATGCATGGAATTGGAGAAGCGGGTTGGTGGGATGCAGTTGGGCGAGGGTCAGCAGCGGATTAATCACGAATTGATGCGCGCGCGCCGGATGGCAGAATGGATCTTCTTCTTCTTCTTCTTCTTTTTGATCAGGTTGCGTGGTGGCTTCTGCCCGTTTTACTTTTGATTCGGCATCTTGATCGGTGGGTGGAATGTCACCGGGTGCGACTGCGTTCGATGTTTTAATTGAAACATCAACCACTGTTGGTTTACAGACTTACAGACAAGTCGTTTTGGATGAGATCCCATGGCGAATCTCTTGGAGCTAAATCTTGAAAGACGCAGGCCCTGGCGAAGAGTACTGGAATGCCTCTGAAAAATATACATTGCGGGGCTGCGATAAGTACGAGTAGTTGGATGGGATTTGAGTCATTCGACAGTGATCATCAGGCACTCAGAAGTTTACCCATCGGTCCATGGTCTCATGCAACCCCAAATTGCCAGGCCTTTGAAACTATTATTACCGACACTTTAGGAATTGATCGAGGTGCAGTTCAGTAGCTACGTCAGTCTGCCAGATCCGCTGTTTATGGATATGACGGCATTACGTTCAATGCATGAACTCAGGAACAGGGGTCGCAAGCTGATGCTGATCATTACTGATGTAGGAAATATCGGCACGTGATTTGAGGGAAACTGTAACTTAATACGGAGTAGTCATCGAACTTATCGGTAAAATGATATCCCGGTTCCGGATAACCTCAATGAGAGCTTGAGCTAGCTTGACTCTGCTTGAGAAGCTTGAGGCTTTGAGGCTTTGAGCCACCCTGTCACAGTCGAAGTCATCAGATGTAGCCACGTTGCCTGAACTGAGCCTTCAACCAAGTGTTCTGGAACAGTACGATGCTTCACACGCAAGTATTGATGTAATTGCTCTGGTATTTCCCCGGTTTCCTTTATGAATTTAGATTAGTAGTACGGAGTAGATTACTGGCCGCTTGGATTTTGAGACATTCTCGACTGGATGAGCCAACGTGGACCGTTACAAATCTTTGAAGACGGTTGAATAACTCTCACTTAAATGCTATCATAAGGCTCGTATGGCGCTTCTTGTACAGTGGTGATCAGGTTCATTTTCATCGTTGGAGAGGAAGGCCAGGGAGAGCTTCTTCCTTGGATTCGTCACTTTGGAACATGGCTCAAAGCAACGGTTCTAGCGAGAGGACACGCAACCGCGGCATCGTAGTATTCTCTGGCGGCAGCGCAGCGAACAGTTTGGTGGATGTTTTCAACGCCGTGCGCGAAAGCAAAGAGTGCCTTTTGAGCTACATCATTCCAATCTCTGACAACGGGGGATCATCCTCAGAGCTGATTAGGATATTCGGAGGGCCCGGAATTGGCGACGTTCGCAGTATGTTTTCAGAAAATATTTGCTGGTTGTTTTTCTTTTGCCTAACTATATATCTACAGGTAGATTGGTGCGACTGATTCCAGATGCACCGCCAGAATCTGAACGAGCCGCAACTAAGCGGCTGTTCAACCATCGATTGGATGCCGACTCGTCGGTGGCCAAGGAGAGCTGGCAGTCGATTGTGGACGGCACGTCGCACCTATGGGACGGCATCAGCCCGGCGAAGAAGGAACTGATTCGCTCCTTTTTCAACCATCTGAATCTCGAGATCCTGAAACGGGCCCGGCCTCCATCAACAACCTTTGACTTTTCTTCTGCGAGTGTCGGGAACTTGTTCTTGACAGGCGCGCGGTTATTCACCGGCAGCTTCGAGAGCGCCATCTATCTTCTGGGGAGTATAGGTGGCGTGCCGTCCGACCTGGTCAGAGTCATCCCGGCAATCAACTCCAACTTCTCGCACCACATATCTGCAACCTTGGAGAACGGCACGGTTATTGTCGGCCAGAACAGCATCTCGCACCCCATCGACACGCCGGGCTCTCCCGTGTCCAATCGACGACCAAGCCTGCTCCTCGCTGATGGGGATGCTGATTCCGACGATGATTTCGCCTCGCACGCGGGTTCGTACGAGGAGGACCACCTTCCCGGCTCGCTGCCAAGTCTCCGACATAAGAACATCAGTTACAGCAAGACCGGAACCGAAGACCTGCCGAGCCGGATCTCACGGATCTGGTATATCAACCCGTACGGGCAGGAGATTCGCCCTCCTGCAAATCCGCGGGTGTTGGAGGCCATCAATGACGCACAGGCAATCGTCTACAGCATTGGATCGCTATATACATCCATCATTCCGTCTATCGTTCTGCGAGGGGTTGGGAAAGCAATCGCAATGAGTCCAGCTCGACACAAAATCCTAATTTTGAACGGCTCTCTCGACCGTGAGACAGGGCCTTCTTCCAACCCCTTTACGGCCATCGACTTTGTCGAGGCCATTGTTCGAGCCGGCGAGGAGAGCCGAGGCAGGGGGGTCCATAGCGTATCCCGCAGCCAACGACACCATGACAATATGACCAGCACTATCGCCGGCCAGACCGGTACAAGCAGTGTATCCGGTCTCCCAACGATCGTCGAACCGCCGAGATCCTCATCTCCATCCGCTCGCACGCTACCATATACGTCTTACGTCACGCATATTCTCCACTTGGAGGGACCGGGGACACCAAAAGTCGATAGAGAAAGGCTGAACGCCATGGGGATCGAGACATTACGTTTATATGGACGAAAAGTCATATCTGACGATGGCCAAACCGTCCTCGGGATGCGGTACGACCCCAAGGCACTCATTCAGGCGTTGGAGGTCGTTCTCGGTAAGAAGGGGGATGCGATGGTTCGAGGAGGGTTGGGAGGAACCGTGAGTCGGCGGAATACTCTGGATGGACTGTAAGATCTATTACTATTTGTTTCCTGGAGCAGCTATTATTAGTAGAGTTTCATAACACTTTCTGTGAAATCGATTCCATTCCTACATTGTCCATAACCCATGAAGAACACAAGATCGTGGAGCCAACCCAGATACCCCATCTCATGAACGCCATGTACTCCACCTCCATGCAATGATAACACATCTATTCATAGCCCCCCGGCTATCAAACTCCGAGCGAGCGAAGGGAAGCAAGCGTCATGAGTGCATCACGTCATCATGTATCGGTCCGTTTCTTTGTCGCAAGCTTGAATTGCAACGGTATCAGGTCACGCCTGGTGCCTGGTCGATCTTTCTGTGAGAGCGGTCTTCGACATGCTGGACAGCCTGCTCGGGCAGGCCTTCCTTGACGGGCATTCTCCTGTTCCGCATGGCGGATCGCTTCCATGATGCATTGATGGCAGAATAGATGGCCTGCAAGAAAAGGGCACGTTGGCACACGAGTTCCATATAAGTCATAGTGTACGAACATACCGCAAGCAGTACTTGTAGCATCCGTCGGTGTATCCATGCAAATAGCGCATTTTGTAGCCGTCAGGATTGTCCGACCTTCCTTGTCATCGCCCGACTGCTGAGCTTTGATCGCATCCTCGCGCTGCTTGGAAAGTGCCTTTGACAACGCGTTCGCATCATTGACCTCTGTGAGATCGACGGCTTCGATATCGTCAAGGTTGATAACGGCTTGGGAGCTTGACGACGACGATGCGCGGGTCGTTGTTCTACTTGTGGTACTATCGTTGTTGTCGATCCGTCGCCGTTTGACACCACGCGGTGGTTGGCTGTTGCTCGCGGAAGATGGTGAGAGGTCGTCGGAGTTGCTGTTGTCATTGAGACGGTGGTATGGCCGCTCTGGGCGCGGTGGTGATGAGCTTAGGTTTGTCAAGTCAACATAGGATGAGTGAGTCGCCATTGATGGATGCCTTGGTTGGCAGGTAGGCCTAGTGGTTTAACTTCTAGTAACTATTTGAATCTCACAAGGGGGCTTGAAGACGTCTGAAGTTCGTTGAGACTGGAAAAAGACGATTAGAAAGAATGATTCATCGATCTCTTGTGATTAGATGATTCCGCAGTAAGCTCCCCTCATCGTGGTGGATGGGATCAGGGTGCCATTATCAATAAGTTAATGGAGAAGGCGGTGAATACTAAGATTCACGAGGCGTCTACGGAGTACCTACACCAAAGGGATGGAGTACTAAGTAGCCTAAACAACTACATACGAAGTACGTACTTACCTCTACCTCATAGTGGAGTTAGCAAGACAGTTGTCGGTTTAGTAGTCGGTTGAGTCAGGTCCTTTTTGATCCATTCTCCAAAATATTTCTGCATGCGCCATAATTAGGTATAACCTGCCAGAAATTCAACAATTGTTACATGCAGAAACAGATTGGTTACAGTACAAAGATACGGCGGTTAGTAGTACAGTATGGATAGTATTGTGTCAAATACTGATTCGTTGCATACAGCTGAGCTTATGCAGTAGTAGCTAGTACATCCAGTCGTGCCGATGGCGATGATGAGGGAAATTCCTTGACACTGAGGCTGAAGACAGCGGGGCAACCAGCTTCGACGCCCTGACTCCCCAATCATCAGTGATCAGGCTCTTTCAATGACTCCCCTACAGAAATTCTCTTGTACGTGATAAGAGTCACAAATAAATAGATCAAACCTTCTCAATCAAACGCACGATGTCTTCACAAGAGCCGCTGAAGATCCTCTCCTTGGGTATGATGCACAGTTCCTCCCAAGTCGTAGTGTTGCTGACTCTCCTTGAGACGGTGGCGGGATTCGGGGCCTCTCCAGTCTCCTCATCCTCGAGCATATCATGGAGAAGATCCGCGATGAGAACGGTCTTGACCATGTTCCCCGACCGTGCGAGCACTTTGACCTCATTGGAGGTACAAGCACCGGGGGGTGACGTTGATTGTTTATCTACGTGCTGGAGGTCCCACGTTGACTGACTGGCCGACCAGAATCATTGCGATTATGCTTGGAAGACTGCGTATGACGGTCGACGAGTGTATACGAGCATACCGAGACCTGGGTAAGCGGGCCTTCTCATGGGAATCCCCGCCGAGTTCGTTGCGCAAGTTCAGACGAAAAGTCGCTACTATCTTCACATCGATGTCGACTCCGGATGTTCTCATTTCGTCCTCTTCCATGTTCTCTGCCAGATGCCTTGAGGATGCAATGAAATTGATAGTCAAGACATTCTGTGTGGAAGCAGAATGCAAGAGTCGCCGGCAGCGAGGCCAATCGACTGCTCGGACATGCCCGCATGAAAACATGCTCTTTCGGGACAAAACATGCACGAAGACGTATGTCAGCAACCGCACTCGCGAATTTATAAGTAGTTGATGTCTTTATAGGGTGGTTTTGGCGATTACAAAAGACAACGTTGATGCGCCTCCAACCCTCTTCACGACGTACGATTCGTCCACCACCTTTGAGATGTGCACCGTTTGGCAGGTTGCACGGGCAACATCAGCTGCTATCGGCTTCTTCGAATCAATACGACTTGGTCGAGATGACATCGAATTCGTGGATGCTAATTTTGGGTACAACAACCCATGCGAAATCCTAGTCCAGGAGGGCCAGAAGCAGTTTCCAAAACGCCGCCAGATGCGAATCTTGAGCATTGGCACAGGCCTTGGAGATGTCATTGCTATCGAAGATTCCCCTGCCTCAATAATCAACGCATTGAAAAACATGGCCGTGTCCTCCAAAAAAGTCGCCCGCAGCTTGCATGATCGATATGGATGCGATAATCAATACTTCCGATTTAATGTCGATCAAGGGCTAAGAGACATAACACTGTCGGACTGGAAAAAGGCAAGCAGGATCTCGGCACACACCCGTAACTATCTGACCGAGAATGGATGGGCTATTAAGGGGTTCATTGACAACCTCTTTCGCCGTGTCTCCACCGACGTGAATGAGCATAAGCCACCTACGACGTCAGGACGCATTACTTTTGCTGTGCCTTTTCGAAGGAACAAGAATTTTGTTGGTCGACAGTCAATTATAGAACAGCTTCTTTCGATTGTTCCGCCGGGCGTGGACGCTGATGACTGTCAAAGAACCGGCATTGTAGGGTTGGGAGGTATCGGGAAGACGCAGATTGCACTCGAAATGTCCTTTCGGGTCCGCGAGAGGCACTCTGATTGCTCCATCTATTGGGTTCCAGCCATAGATGCCGTCAGCTTCAGAAACGCCTACAGAAATATCGGCCAGTTGCTGGAAATTAACGGGATTAACGACGACAAAGCCGACGTGGAGGAGCTTGTAAAGCAGGCACTGAGTCATGAGAGTGCAGGCAGCTGGCTCATGATTGTTGACAATGCCGACAACTCAGCCCTTTTCGACGGCAGCACCAATCTCGGCCGCCACCTCCCGTTCAGTCGGCAATTCCTTACTGTTCACGTCGCGGAACCGTGAGCTTATCGTGCAGCTTGGCGTTCCAGCCAAAAATATATTCGTGGTCGAGGGCATGAGCGGAAATGAGGGTTTCGAACTCCTGGAAACGCATCTGACAAGCCGTCAGATTAGCGATCGGGAGGATACAGAAAAACTTCTCAACACTCTTAATTACCTGCCTCTTGCTATCAAACAAGCTTCGGCATATATGGCCAAGAAACAGATCTCGACGACAAAGTATCTCAAGTATTGCCAGTCGAGTGACAGAGAAATGGTCGCGTTGTTGAGCAGGGATTTTGAAGACGGCCATCGATATAGGGAGGCGAAGAATCCGATTGCTACAACGTGGCTCATCTCGTTCCAGCAGATTGCATGGCATGATCCTCTCGCGGCTGATTACTTGAAATTTATGTGTTCTCTGAGCGAGAAAGCTATTCCGCGCTCTCTTCTTCCGCAAGGTGCTTGGACATTAGAAGCGGAAGATACCATTGGGACGTTGAAGGCGTACGCGTTCATTACTGAAAGAGAGGAGTTAGACGTGTATGACATTCACCGGCTGGTTCGACTTGCAATGTTGAACTGGCTGGAGAAGCAAGGAGAGCTTGCCAAGTGGACGGAAAAGGTGATGCGACGCATCGAAGAGGCTTTTCCACGTCCTGGATATGACAACAAAAAGGAATGGCTAAGCTACCTCCCACATGCTCGGCATGCTCTTGACCGTCAAACAACGGTAGACAATTTGAAGGTTGATCTCTTCAAACTAGCCCTCAGCTTCATCATCCTGGGTCAGTATCGCGAAGCAGAGACGATGCATCGACGGGAACTAGAGGGACGAGAGAAGCTCCAGGGCCCCAGCCATCCCAGAACTCTCATGACCATCAACTACCTGGGCAACGTCCTTCAAGATCAAGGAGAGTACGAAAAGGCAGAGGCAATGTATCAACGGGCACTGGAGGGGCAAGAGAAGGTTCTCGGGCCCGATCATCCAGACACCCTCAAAAGCGCCAACAACTTGGGCTCCGCTCTTTCGGAACGAGGAGAGTACGAAAAGGCAGAGGCAATGTTTCGACGGGCACTGGAGGGGGAGGAAAAGATTCTCGGGCCCGATCATCCAAGCACCTTCTCCAGCGTCAACGACCTGGGCACGGCCCTTCTTGATCAAGGAGAATTTGAAAAGGCAGAGGCAATGTTTCGACGGGCACTGGAGGGGGAGGAAAAGTCTCTCGGGCCCGATCATCCAGACACCCATGTCAACGCCGACAACCTAATAAAGATTCTCGAAAAGCAGGAAAGGCACGAAGAGGCTGCCGAAATTCGTCTGAGGTTCGAAAACCATCGCCATCCTAGAGTGCGCTTTCAGACGCATTGATGAAATGCGATTTACTCCTCTCCCAGCGCTGCTTGGGCTTTATTTTCAATTAATAATATCGACGCAAGCGAGTTACTACTGAGTACAGTAGCCTACATCGCGTCAACAGTGCAAGCTTGATTGACTGGTTAACTAGTAGTAGGTACTAGTACTACTCTAGTTAATCAAAGCATTCGAATGGTGTTCCTCGGGTCGCTGTGCATTATAGATGGACATCGCAGGCCTTTATGCTCTCCCAGTATCGAGAGCTTTCGCAGTTACTAAGTGCCTTCAGTAATAAGAAGTTTTTCTCCCTCCCGGGTACGGAGTACGAGTAGAACTACCTACTCCGTAACCAAGGTGCAAACTAAAGGGGGTGTCTGAGTCGACTCATTGAGTAACTAATTTAACTAAACTACTCGTAGTAGGAGCTTTCCTGCCGAATACCGAAAAGGAAAGAACCCCTCTGAATTCCAGACATTTTCATCACGTGATTCTTCCAAATGCTCAGAAGGCCCCGTCTTCGTTCATCGGCGCTGGTCCAAGAAACGCAGATCGATCAAAAAAGAGACCGATCATTGAGTTGAAGAAGGCATGTCCGACTTGCTAACAAAGTGCGGGAACTTTGTCGCTTCGGAAGGCCAACATCTGTAATGCAATGACGTGAGGACGCTGCGCCCTTCAATTTATCGATGCTTCGGTCTTCAGCTTATTCCCCCTGTACGAGGGGCTTCGCATGTTCCTCAAGCACAATACTATGGTATCGACCGCCATCGCATGCGTGTGTCTTTCATAGATCGAAGCTTGTATTCGTCTCCCATTTCTCAACTGCAGCGTCGCAAAGCGAAAGCTCGAAACCAAAGTCACTAGCAGGTGTGTATAGTACGACTTCTGCGCAATTCCATCGCTAATTTTAGACCAGTACCCTCCTCAGCACGGTTCAACGAGATCGGTGTGCAGCAAGTGAGCGATTACATACACAAGCAGATTTTTTCGGGCAAGCCAAAGCCGCCAGACGAGACCCTTGTCGCACTAGCGAAAGATCATCTCTCTCGCCATGACCTACTCGGCAAGTCGCAAGAAGCAGCGCCACCGATCGCTTTCGATTTTCCTCCTCTCAAAGGCGAAACCCTAGACGAGCACTTTCATAAACTGGCCCTGGACGCGTCAGATCCTTACCTGGACTATGCAAAGAGATATGCCCTCACCAACTGTCCAGACATGCCGCGGAGATGGGTTAAGAGAAGCGGATGGACAAAGTACAACAGCGACGGAACTTGGGAGGCTGTGGATGCACCTGATGAGTCCTTGTTGACGTTCGATACGGAAGTCCTCTACAAGGAGAGTCCGTTCGCGGTCATGGCCTGCGCTGCCAGTCCCACGGCCTGGTATGCATGGCTTTCGCCGTGGCTGTTGGGCGAGTCGGACAGCGATCGCCATCTGATTCCACTTGGAGACAAGAATAAGCCACGCATCGTCGTCGGACATAACATTGGCTTCGACCGCGCCCGCGTTTTGGAGGAGTACAGCCTGCAGCAATCGAAAAATTTCTTTGTGGACACAATGTCCCTCCATGTCGCCGTCAACGGAATGTGCTCTCAGCAGCGACCAACGTGGATGCGGCACAAGAAAAACAAGGATCTAAGGGAGAGAATTGCTAACGAAAGCAACACAGTAGAGTTGGCAGCGCTTATCGAGCACAAGGTATTGAATGAGGAAGAGGAGGAACTTTGGGTTGGGAGAAGCTCTGTCAACTCTCTGCGGGATGTCGCCAAGTTTCATTGCGGTGTGACGATTGACAAGTCCAAAAGAGACTACTTTGGAGAGTTGGAACGACACGAGGTTGCGGATCGATTTGATGAGCTATTGGACTACTGTGCTGCTGATGTTGCAATCACTCACCGCGTATACAAGAAAGTGTTTCCCAACTTCCTCGAGGTCTGTCCCCATCCCGTCAGCTTTGGTGCCCTGCGCCACCTCTCGTCCGTCATTTTGCCGGTCAATGAGTCGTGGGAACGATACGTGTCGGAAGCCGAGAGGATCTACCACCAACGGCTGGATGATGTCCAGAAAAGGCTTGTCGAACTGTGCGAGGAGGCCGTCAAGGTCAAAGACAATCCGAGCATCTACATGAACGACCCTTGGTTGCGCCAGCTGGACTGGTCCGGCCAAGAAATTAAAATGGTTAAAGGAAAGAAGAAAGGCGATCCCCCTCGTCCAGCAGCGCGCCAGAAGAAGCCCGGAATGCCCAAGTGGTACAAAGATCTCTTCGCGACGAACACGTCCGAAATAAACCTCTCAGTCCGGACGCGTATCGCGCCAATTTTGCTCAAACTTTCATGGGATGGCTATCCGTTAGTTTGGTCTGATAAATATGGGTGGACATTTAAAGTTCCTGTTAGTGAGGCATCGCGGTACGACAACCAACCCGTTACTGCTTGCGACATGTCGGAGGAGACCAACGCAGATCTCCGCGACGATCGAAAGCATGTCTACTTCAAACTTCCACACAAGGATGGCCCTTCGGCACGGTGTGTTAGCCCCCTGGCCAAGAGTTATTTACAGTACTTTGAGAAAGGCACGCTGTCGTCAAAGTACGCGCTTGCAAAGGAGGCTCTGGAGATGAATGCGTCCTGCTCTTACTGGATCAGTGCTCGGGACAGGATTATCAGCCAACTCGTGGTCTATGAAGGGGATTTACCAACGGGCAAGAAGGGCGACAAGTCTTTGGGCTTCATCTTGCCCCAGATCATCCCCATGGGGACCATCACCCGGCGTGCCGTTGAAAACACATGGTTGACCGCCAGCAACGCCAAAGAGAATCGGGTGGGATCAGAGTTGAAGGCTATGATCCGGGCTCCGCCGGGGTACGCGTTCGTTGGTGCCGATGTCGACTCTCAAGAACTCTGGATTGCCAGCCTTGTGGGCGATGCACAGTTCCAATTGCACGGTGGCAATGCCATCGGTTTCATGACTCTTGAAGGCTCGAAGGCAGCCGGTACCGACCTGCATTCCCGGACTGCCAAGATTCTGGGAATCTCGCGAAATGATGCCAAAGTGTTCAATTATGGACGGATCTACGGTGCGGGTTTGAAGTTTGCGGTGACTCTACTGCGCCAATTCAATCCGATGCTGTCAGATAAGCAGGCCCATGAGATTGCAGCGAAACTCTACAAAGAGACCAAGGGCACAAGGACGACGCGGAAATTGTTGAGTGACAATCCTTTCTGGCGTGGTGGTACTGAGTCGTTCGTTTTCAACAAGCTTGAAGAGTTTGCCGAGCAGGAGCGCCCGCGCACACCAGTTTTGGGAGCCGGAATCACCGAAGCGTTGATGCGACGGTTTATCAACAAGGGCAGCTTCATGACTTCTCGAATCAATTGGGCCATCCAGTCCTCGGGTGTGGATTATCTTCATCTTCTGATAATTGCAATGGACTTTTTGATCCGCCGATACAACATCGGTGCGCGCCTGGCCATCACCGTGCACGATGAGATCCGTTTTCTTGTGAAGGACGAGGACAAGTACCGAGCTGCCATGGCCCTACAGATCGCAAACGTCTGGACGCGTGCCATGTTCTCCCAACAAGTTGGCATCAATGACTTGCCTCAATCATGCGCTTTCTTCTCGGCCATCGACATTGACCATGTGCTCCGCAAAGAGGTGAACATGGACTGCGTCACTCCTTCCAATCCGCACAAGATCCCGCACGGAGAGAGCTTGGACATCAATCAGTTGCTGGACAAGGGCGAGGAGGCGTACTTGGACCCATCCATCGTGCCAGTCTCGGCGCCGAATCCGGAGAAGTATCCCTACACTCCGAGAGAGTCGGTCATGTCCTCACTCCAGACTTCCAACCGAGTTCCGTTCATCAAAGCTCAGATCACCAGCGACGACAAAGAGCTCCGCGAGATCATCAAAGAAAGCATGAAGGCGAACGCCGCCTCCAAATCCGCCTCCGGCGTTACTACAGCTCGCGCACGCAAGCTTACCGCAAAGGACTCCCCGTCGGCACCGCCGGTCACGGCAGAACCCCAACGGGCTGTTCTCATGGAGGTTCCCCCGAACTTGTACCCTGATTTTCGAAACCCGTCCTCTACGAAAACCTACCGAGATCCCCAAAAGCCCTCGTTGAATGCGATTTCCAAGCCGGGCTGGAAGCCTCGTCCGTCGGCACGGATGTAGGCTTTGTTTGCCCCGGTGTTTCCTTCGGTTCGGTCTTGTATTAGAATCTCTGTTCCATGTCTTTGACGGCTGGCATCTTTTCTCATCTACTTGTTTCATTATGTGTAATTCTTCGTGATCATGTGGTACTCGCCTTGCATTGGGTTGGCGTGTTGGTGGTCTGGGAGGTGACGTCTGTTCATTGGGGATATTGATACGAGTAATGTCTTGAGATTATGCCTGTATAAGTATGCGAGGACAGTAACGAATCTACCAACCTCTTGTACATTGCAACTGGCGAATCTTGACTGCGAGACAGCATGCTACCATGTGGTGGGCTCCCTGAACGTGTAACGATACGATAAAATCCGTATAGAACTGTTCGATTACCTACTTGCCGTCATCAGCCAATTAGCATCGCGATCTGTGTCCATCAGCTGCAAGATGTATAACGAAATCTCTGGAACATTTCCGCCCAGGTTCTCACCTGTTGTTCCTGATAGTTCGTTATAACCAAAGATCAGCTTGGTACGAAGTAGTTATGTCATCCTAAGGACGTGTTGCCGGATTGAGCTTGGCGGACGAGAACACTACAGTATTATTACAAAGGTCTGAGACAACGGCCCGTTGGTCAGGAAGAAGATCGAAACCCCGTGGATTTCCCAGCAATGGTGGCATCAAGAAGCTCCATCGCGGCGAATGCGGCAGCATTCCATGCGCTTGGAAAATGAGCGTCTTCACTCGCGACTACGCCGTCGATCAGGGCGTGACCCCCACTGCGACGGATCGCATCGACATCGAGGCACAACAACAGCGCCCGGACACAAGCAACAACGACCACAATGACAATAATGACAATGCGGTGACTGCGCGTGACCCGCCGTCACCGAGGCCCGGTATGAGAGGACGGAGCGACTCAGTCACATCCCTCCGACGTCGCGTCCAACGAGCGAACACAGCCCGCTCGTATTACCGCGATGGGAGCAGTCCCGACCGTGGCTGGGAACCGGGAAACGAGCCCGGCATTGACCCCAACAAGCCGTTGCTTCCCGATGGGACGGACCTGAAGCTTTTTCCGGTGGAATTGCATCGACAGTGCGAGATCACGGTGGTGGACTTCTCGCAGCATGAAATGCGCCAGTACGTCCTGGACAACGACACGCTGGAGCCCTTTCTGCTCAGAGAGCGAGAACCATGGGTACAGTGTCGGTGGATCAACGTCAATGGCCTGAGCTGGGATGTCATCCGCATCCTGGGCACGCATAAGAACCTCCACCGGCTGGCCATCGAGGACTTGATGAACCCGGACAACCGCACCAAGGTCGACTGGTACTCGGACCATGCGTTCATCGTCATGACGCTGCAGAAGTTGGTGGATCTGCGGCGCGACGACAGCAGTGATTCGGACTCGTCTGATGAGAGAGAGGATCGGCCCAGTGAGGATGGTGTTTCGGCTTCCAGCAAGAAATTCCCCCGGATGCCGCCGCGCAGGAAGAATCTCTCCGTAATCTTGAGCGCGCTTGCAGATGTCTTCCTACCGAGTCATATCAAAGAGAAAGCGAGGAAGAGGCGGAAGGACAAATTGCGGATGGATGGCCGATTGGGAAAGTCCGAGACGGTCGATAGCACAATGAGTGACGATGGGTGGAATCGGTCGCTCAGGTCGCGAACGTTGCAGCGTTTTCGGGGAGGTCCAAACGAAGAACGCATCGAGTTCATGGAGCGTCATGCGGTTCTAGCTTCCCAGGGACTGGCGGCGACCATTGAACAGGTATCGATCTTCCTGACTGCGGACAACTCGGTGATTTCGTTCTTCGATGCCAGCGCCAACGACGTCGAGGCCCCCATTGTACGGCGTTTGAACAGTCCGGAAACCATTCTCCGACAGTCATGCGACGCAAGCATGCTGGTCCAGGCCATTCTCGACGCCATCATCGACCTCGCCATCCCGGTCGCCGTGGCGTACGAGGATATCATGGGAGATCTTGAAGTAGCCGTCTTGACCGACCCGAGCATCGAGCAGTCCAAGAACCTCTACGTCATGACATCCGAGATCACCGTGCTGCGCAACGCGATGCAGCCGATGGTGGCAGTCATCAACGCTCTACGCGACCATCGCTCGGAGCCTGTTCAAACGCCAGGGTTTGGAACGATGCAGTCGTCAAATGACCAGGACTACATTGGAGTCTCGACGCCCAACTTGAAAAGCATTGGCGGGTCGACCGTCACAATCAGCGCCATGTGCCATACATATCTGGGCGACGTTCTGGATCACTGCATTACGATTGTTGAGCGCTATGACCAAATGAGAAGGTCTGCCGATAACATGATTGATTTGATTTTCAATACAATTGGTATGTGGGCGTGTTCGAAGATTAGGCGCTGTTCTGAATGCTGACTCTGTGCAGGAGCATCTCAAAACGAAAGCATGAAGCAACTGAGCTTGGTGACTTGTCTCTATCTTCCCCTGACATTTTTGACAGTATGTAGCTGCCCAAATAACTCACGTCGGACAAGTCACTGAATGCCGCCAGGGATATTTTGGCATGAACTTTGCACACTTCTCTGGTGTCGAAGACCATAGCGACGTGTCAGTCTCATCCCTGATTTCCCCAGCCCTAAGAACATGATATTGACTTTATCCCAGGTTTTTCTGGATAATAGCAATCCCATTCGTGGCAGTCTCGACGATTTTCCTAATGTAAGCTCCTTACGACTCGCACCACGAGACAAGCAGGATACTAACATGCAACAGGCGCGATATGATCATCCGCCACTTTGTCAAGATCGCGCAGAGGCGATTGTTCGCCAGCTCGAGGAAGCATCGAGCGGAACAAAAGAAACGGAGGAGGCAGGAGAGAGGACATGGTCAAGATTGACGGAGCTCCTTCCAAAGGCTGGAATAGGTAATGCATGTGATATATTAGAGGGTAGATACACGTCTCTAGTACTGCAAGATTTGTATAAATGTACAGTAGTAATCTTTGACCTCATGCTCTCCGTCCAGTCTATTCGCCCAAAGAAACGGCCTGTGAGTACACCTCACTCCGCATAATATACACTGCTCAGCAAATGCACTCAAAACTCCTTCCTCCGATACGCCCAGTACGCCTTCCACGGTAACCGCCAATCAGACTGCAGCAAGGTAGGGTTGAAGATATCAAAATCGACCTTTTGAAGTCTATCCAACCACAACTGGGTAGGAACGGCCGGCATCAAAACGCCAAACGCCCGTTCCACTTCCCTCAACTGCTTCTCGTGCGGAGATTGATGGGGCTGCTGTTCTGTATCCAGTTCGCCGTTATGGGGGCCGTAATGGTGCCCTTCTTCACCCTCGTGTTCAAAGTTGTGGCCCACGCCCTGCCCGGCGCGCAGGTTCTTGATCATCTGTCGGGCGGTGATGAGGTGGTCGCTCGCCCGCGTGGCGATGGTGAACACGGCGTCTTTGAGACCGGAAGCCTCCGCGCCGTAGCGGAAGACGTCCTCTTCCTTCACGCCGGATTGCGCCATGACGTCGAGGGGTAGCGTTATCGCACCTTGCTTGGTGCCCGCGCCCTGTGCTCCTCCACCGAGTGGGCTTGTAGGCTGCTTCGGTTGTTGCTGTGGAAAAGCGACTAACGGCAAGCCGCGCAGCACAGCAGAGATGCCTGCGGCTTTGCCGATATGTGATGCGACATGGTCCACGGTCAAGGAGGTCATGGGCAGCGCGGAGATGGTCAGGTAGAGTAGCGTCGAGTAGGTGTTTTCAGCGTAGGACTCCAGTGCCGACAAATTGGTGAACGGAGCGTTTGAGATTGTTTGCTCGCGCGCATTGATCATGCGTAGGAACCAGCCTTTGCTGAGCCGCGCGCGACCTTGCGTCCTGTCGTGAAGGTCCGATATCCCAGCGTTCAACAGAAGGGCGACGGGCTCTTTCGGCGGCCTGCCGGCGAGCGTTTTATTGATTGTATCTCGCCAAAACTGCAAGCGCATCAGACCAATGGTGTACGACGATGTCATCTCTGGGATCATCGAGAGGGAAATGTTGAGGGCACGGAGGGCTAGGTATAATGTCTGCGCTTGTCGGGGGATGAAGGTACTGAGGGTAAAAGATGGTCGGTCGTAGTTCCTGATCCTTGGTCAGGTTCACTGCGCCCTTCAGCTTTGACTAGAAGCACTCACCGGACCAAGTCAGAGCAGTATTGTCGAGCCGACTCGGTTTCGGCCTCGGCAGCGCCTGTGATGGGTGCTTCGCCGTGAGATGTGCCGAGTGTAGCTGCCCTGCTCAATGTGCGCCATTGATTGCTGCCCGGTTGATATGAACGCAGCGCCTTTGCAGGGCTACCTGCAAATGTTCTTCCTGGCAGTCGCATTTTCATCTATCTTGTTGATGGGGCTCGGTTCGTATTGTGAAGGATTCCGTCAACGGTACATAGTAGTGTCCAGTAGATGATCCGCGATAGGACAATTCCTGCTCTATTCAAAGCATTAACTCGAAGTAAACCAACCTTGGGAGATTCCAATGCTTCCGTAGTCCTCCCGTGTCACTACTATTGCTTCCTCGAAGCTTGGATGGTTTGCGCGCGCAGATGACGTTGGGACAGAATAAACCCAACCTGATTGGTCAGTTGCTTATCGTAACGTTACCGTAATCATGAGGATACACTTACCTAAGCGGGCAATATGGAGCTAGTGTCGCGTTCGCGTTGTGGCATGCCGATAGTCGCGTCTCGTGCATTTATCGAGTCCAAATCTTAGTACATCCTCCTCTCTCATCGGCCCGCCTTCGCAGTTGCCGGGATTTGATTTAGTTGCATCTTTATTTCACAATGAGCCATATTGATTCAGACGAACGACCGGCGAAGAAGCGCCGTTTCTTCGACATTGACGAACCCGCTGTCAAAGCACCGGATGCGTCTTCTGCAAATAGCCATGTTCCCCCGGCAAGTTGGGCAGACTCGGTCGCGACCAAGGCGCCTGCCGCGAGTCAAAATGGTCTGGGCACATTGACACCGGAGAACGGCCGTCCGCAGGCGAACGGCTTTGACACAAAGCTTTTCTCGAGTATAGTCGGGCAAGACGTGCCGGATGATACCATTTCCAAGGTCCGTCAGGTCGCCGGGAATGACATGGAACGCGCCGTCAATGTCTTCTTGGACGGCTCATGGCAGACGGACGCGAGCAGTATTGCTACAACGACGTCCCAGCCGTCGCCAAGCGCACCCGTCTCTGTCCGCAAGACTCCCGAACCTACACCTCCCGAAACGCCTACCAAACCAGTTGAAGAAGGCCCAAAGGTTCTTGACTCCATGCCGCACCGTAGGTACATTGGCTCTTTTGGAGTCGCGGCATGGGCTACACGAAGCGGTTACAATCTGGTCCGGCATGAGGAGAAGGTCCAAATTGAGAGGACGCGTCTCCGGCCCAGAGTTGGTCGGGGTGGTCGGATAATTACGAGTCAAAAGGCAGACATCCTGACTCGGTTCACAAACTCTCGAGGCGAGGAAGTCGGTCGCTTAGAACAAGACATGGCGGCGTGGATTTCTACTCTGATCGATCAGAGAATCTGCGAGTTTGACGGCGTGTGCGTGTACGCGCCCGAAAGACTCAAAGTGAATGACACTATCTACCTGCAGCTGAAGTGTTTCATCCTGAGAGACGCTTTCTTCCCTGAGCCCTTCCGCAACCTAGATGAGGATCGGGCTGCCGGTCTTTTTGATCAAACGGAAACGAGCGAGGAGCGCGACCTAAGACTTCGCCAAGTCGCACTTGTCAAGCTCTTCAAAGAAATTAATCTTCAGCCAACTGTGTCCAACACAGCAAATCTAGGAAACAAGAATGACGGTCTTCTGAAGTCGGCAGAGATGGCAGAACAGGCAGAGAAGAACAAAAAGGAGAAGTCCAAAGAAACTACTGCCTTGGAAGACGGAACCAGCGATGAGGAAGTCGGCGAGCTGGAAGAGGACCAGCTCGATACCCTGTACAAGAAAGCACAGTCATTCGATTTCAACACACCAGAAGCTGAGCCGGCCGAGACGTTCAGAATGAATCTACGGAAATACCAGAAGCAAGCCCTTCATTGGATGCTGGCGAAGGAAAAGGATATGAAACTGGACCGGCAGGCTTCGATGCACCCGCTGTGGGAAGAATATAAATGGCCAGTAAAGGACGCCGATGACAAGCCGCTGCCGACTGTGGCTGGCCAGGACTATTTCTATGTCAATCCGTACTCTGGCGAGCTGAGCTTGGATTTCCCTGTTCAGGAGCAGCATTGTCTCGGCGGAATTCTGGCTGACGAGATGGGCTTGGGCAAAACTATCGAGATGCTCAGTCTCATGCACACCCACAGAACCACGCCCGAATTTGCTTCCGCGACCCCCATGCAGCCAGAGACCAGGAATTCCACGGGAATTGCGCCGGCACCATATACTACACTTGTAGTCGCACCAACATCCCTCCTTGCTCAATGGGAATCCGAGGCGCAGAAAGCGTCAATTCCCGGAACTATGCGGACCATGATCTACTACGGAGCTGGTCGGTCGCCGGACCTGCAGGAATTGTGCAGAGCCGAAAATGCCAATGAAGCTCCCCATATGATCATCACAAGCTACGGTGTTGTCTTGTCGGATTTTCGGAGACTTGTCTCTCAAGGCGGACCTCAGTCTGGGCATGGACTGTTCTCCGTCGAGTTCTTCCGCATTATTCTCGACGAGGCCCATCTGATCAAGAACCGTCGCGCTAAATCCGCTCGAGCTTGTTACGAGCTCAAGGGTCTTCATCGATGGATCCTGACCGGCACTCCGATTGTCAACCGTCTTGAGGACCTCTACAGCCTGGTAAAATTCCTGAAGGTCGAGCCATGGTGCAATTTCTCGTTCTGGAGAACTTTCATTACGGTGCCGTTCGAGTCGAAGGACTACGTTCGCGCCCTCAATGTCGTCCAAACAGTGCTGGAACCATTGGTCATGAGGCGAACAAAGTCCATGAGGACTCCTGATGGCGAGCCATTGGTGCCGCTTCCCCGCCGTATCGTCAATGTGGAGGAAATTGAGTTATCAGAGCAAGAGCGAGAGATCTACGATTTGTTCTATACTCGCGCCAAACGTACATACAACACCAACGCGGAGGCGGGCACTCTGCTGAAATCCTACTCGACAATCTTTGCGCAGATTCTTCGTCTACGGCAAACGTGCTGTCATCCAATTCTTACCCGAAACAGCCTGATCGTTGCGGAGGAAGAGGATGCGGCTGTTGTGGCTCAAGCGGCGAACGAGATGAAGGACGACATGGACCTTCAAGAGCTGATCGACCGCTTCACTGCCTCCACCGAGTCCGATGAGCCACAAGACCCAATGAAGCGCTTCACTGCGCAGGCTTTGCGGCAGATTCAGAATGAGTCCAGCGGTGAATGCCCGATTTGCTCGGAGGACCCTATGATCGAGCCGGCGGTAACCAGCTGTTGGCACAGCGCGTGCAAGAAATGCCTCGAAGATTATCTCAAACATGAAGAAAGCAAAGGCCAGCTCGCTCGTTGTGTCACATGTAGGAGCACGATCACACGTCGCGATATCTTCGAGATCGTTAAGCACCAATCGCCGAGCTTCACTTCTCAAGATGATGATTTGTACAGCAGCAGTCCAGTGACGCCTTCCCAGGCGCCGCCGAAGATCACGCTGCGGCGGATTCACCCCTACTTGCCGTCGGCTCGCACATCCGCCAAGATCCTGGCCCTGATCAATCACCTAACAAGGCTGCCACGGGGCACCAAATCCGTCGTCTTCTCTCAATTCACAACATTCCTTGATCTAATCGGGCCGCAACTGACCAGAGCGGGAATCAAATTTCTCCGGCTCGACGGGACAATGTCGCAGAAAGCGCGGGCCGAGGTGATCAAGCAGTTCACCAACATGGAGATGTATGAGGAAGACGAGCTGGACGAGGACTACGATCTAGAACAAAAACTGGCACAGCGCAAGTCGGCCCAGGGCGGAGCATCCTCGACCCCCGACGTGCTCCTGATCAGTTTAAAGGCCGGAGGTGTTGGACTGAACCTCACAGCGGCGAATAACGTGTTCATGATGGATCCATGGTGGAGCTTTGCCGTGGAGGCACAAGCGATCGACCGTGTCCATCGTATGGGCCAGACGAAGGACGTGACTGTGACGCGATTCGTGGTCAAGGATTCCATCGAGGTTCGCATGCTCCGTGTCCAGGAACGAAAGATGAAAATTGCAGGCACGTTGGGGCTGCGGGTTGGAGGTGATGGTAGCGAGGAGGAGAGGAACAGGGAACGCATCGAAGAGCTGCGCTTGCTTTTCGAATAAATTGACATCAATTTTCGGTGATTCATGCACGGCCTGATTGTACAGTATACAGAACCTAGACTTCTAGTTGAAGCTGTTTTATTGAGCAAGGGTACAATATAGAATCTCTCGGTGATCTATTCGAACATCGAAACCCTAATGAAACGGAGACTAGTTTAGTGTTAGGTATCAGATAACTGTTCTGAGCGCTGACATTGTGCCACAAGGATATCATTACCCCAGAACGAGTAGATAACAACGCGTCTGTATGCAACTAGATGTCTCCGACATCGCCCATCACAAAGATTGGATGGAGTATGCACTAGGAAGTGACCAGAGGTGCAATAAACAAAGGCCTTTCTGGCACAGGCACCTCCGTCGAAGGCCTTCACAGTTGACCTGGGTCGCAATGGCGCATATTTCTGACATATTATGCCTGTTTGCTGTCAGCAAGATATCGAAGTATTCAGGAGTATTTCCCTTCGCTGACGCCATTATCCTGACGGAAATTTCCATTTATAACCATCATCAACTCTTGAATTTGACGGCAATATCCATCAAAGACTGACAATGGACTGTCTGACCTGAAATCTATATATAAGATGCCTCCAGAAACGTCTTCAGTTCAACAAGAATCGTTCGCTCCACACTTACGATTCGAATCGAGAATTTTGTTCATCATGAACGTCTCCTCAAGGAGGCACGGTTTGGATACGCTTGTAAGTGTTGAGCAAGCTGCCGTCGATCCGGAAGTGGCATCTCTCGTTGCCAGGGGCTGGCACATCGGGGAGAGTATCGGTGATGAAAAGACCATGCAAAAGCTCCGCGATGCCGACAATGAGTTCGATGTGAGAGAGCTTGAGAGGAAATACACGCTCAAACATCTGGAGAAAACCATTCAAGGAACGGACGGAAATTCCATCATCTTGTCTATCTATCGTCCCATGAAACCGGACGTGCTCTCCAAACGCCCTGGGATTTACTACATTCATGGCGGTGGGATGACTTTTGGCAATCTGTTCTATGGTCTGTCAACTGTGCTACCCGTTGTTCGCGATAACCGGGCCGTGTGCGTCACGGTTGAGTATCGCCTTGCCCCGGAACATCGCGCACCGGCAGCTCTCAATGATTGCTACGACGGCTTGAAGTGGGTTGGCGAGCATCTGGACGAACTCGGCATCGACGAGAACAAGCTCTTGATCGTGGGACGTTCTGCGGGTGGTGCGTTGGCCGCTGGGACCGCTCTCCTGCTGCGCGACAAGAACGAGGGACCCAAGCTCTGCGGGATGATGCTAAACTCTCCAATGCTGGACGATCGTAGCAACAC
This sequence comes from Thermomyces dupontii, assembly GCF_041956625.1. Lineage (NCBI taxonomy): Eukaryota > Fungi > Ascomycota > Eurotiomycetes > Eurotiales > Trichocomaceae > Thermomyces > Thermomyces dupontii. The sequence continues at coordinate 1,368,723 of NW_027192308.1, read as the reverse complement.
CGAGTCCAGCTGGTTCTTCAAACATAGTCTGTATTGGACACGGAAGAGCAACATCTTTGCCTGGAGACAGGTCTTGGGCGAGAATTACGACTCTGCCAATGTCAGCCCTTACGTGGCTCCGGCGCGTGCGACGAATCTTTCCTGTCTCCCGCCAACTTTCATCGACGTCGGCGACATGGAGTTATTGCTCGACGAGGCGACTGAATTTGCAGAGAAACTCCGCAATGCCGGTGTTGAGGTGGAGCTCCGGCGCTGGGAACGCGTGTTTCATTGCTACGACATCATGGCTCCCGAAGTACGCAAGGAGATTCTCAAAGCTCGGTTTGAGTGGATCAATACCATGATTTCGACTACCTTGCGTCATTATTACTTGCTTGGGATCTAGGTTTAGGACCCGAAATCAGGTGAAGCATGGCGTTGTCTACATGGAATGAATTTCCCATTGATCATGGATTGTCCCAATGTTAGATTCTGCAGGCGAGATTTGAGTTTACTCTCAGTACAAAGTACCTTTGCAATATGGGGTCTCTGACTTTGCTGGCGTTCTACATAGAGAATAGTGCCCTATCTTCCACCAACAAGGTTCGGTCACGGTCCAGGCTCGTCAAGAAGCTCTGTGCAGTATCGACAGGACATGAAATGTGAGCCGCATCATCATCTTAGCCAGATGCAAATTCAATGAGGAGAAATAGAATACTATCCATTGCACCAAGTTATGTGCTTGATGCCGACCTGTTGAGCGTTTGATCATAAACCCTAGAATCAGTAGCAAAGAACCCGAACAGATACTATTGTCCTCATGGATGGAATCTTCGACCCCAGCCTGTGCGACGAATACACAGATTGTCAAAGAACAATTGCTTGATTAGCACATAAGAACACCGTTTACGAGCATCCAGTATCGCCTGCTACAAACGTATGATGTAGGACACAGAGGCAACTAAAGGGACTTGCCAACGTAGGCGACAGAGCATTTGCTGACACATTCAATTCTGACAAAGGCTTTGTTCCTTTAGCTCTACCTCAGGTTTTGCAGTTGGTCTGAATGACAGCGAATGCTTTGGGCAACATCATATTTGCGGTCAGCAAGCATCCAAGTACATATAGTCCAGGTAGGTCTACTTCCTCTTTGACGACTGCCGTCAATCTTTTCGTATTCTCCCATTTGTAAACCTCATCCGGCTGTCGAGTTCAGCGGGAGCTTCTATTGGACTCGAATAAGAATTATTTCAGCCGAACTTCCATAAAGTATAAGATGCCTCCAGCGACGTCTTCAGCCTACCAAGAATCTCCACCAACTGACGCTGGTTACGAATTTGACAATCTTAATCGAAAAACTGACTACATCATGAACGTTTTTAATAGAGATTATGATTTCATAACTCTTGAATGTCTCGAGACAAAAGCTGCCGCCGATCCAGAAGTGCTGGCCATTCTCAAAACCTTTCAAACGAAAGAGTAAGATGGCAGGACTTTGGAAAGGATTAGGAGGTCGACAGTAAGTTCGATGTACATGAGCTTGCCAGGAAGCAATCCAAGTAATTGGAGAAAACCATTCAAGCCATTTATGGGAAGTCCATTATCTTGTCCATCTATCGTTCCCATCCATGCAACTTGATGTGCTCTCGGAGTACCCCGGCATCTACTTCGTTCATGGCGGCGTCTTTTTTTTTTTTTTTGGCAACCGCTTCTATGACCTCTCAACCGTATACTTTCTTTTGTTGTCATGTACCGCGCTGTATGCGTCTCCGTTAAGTATCACCTTGCGCCGGAACACCCTGCGCCGGCTGCTCTCAATGACTACTGCTACAACGGCTTGAAGTGTGCTGATGAACATCTGAGGAGCTCGGCATTCAAAAGGAAAAAACTGCTAATCATGGGACGTTCTGTGCGTGCTGCGCTGGCCGTTGGAACCGTTCTCCGGATGTGCGACAACAATGACGGTCCCAAGCTCTGCAGGATGATCCTAAACTCTCCCATGCTAGACGATCTAAGTGCAACTAGATCCTGCAGAAATTAATATCGCAAAGCATTCGTATTGGTTTCTTGAGAATAACATCTCCACCTGGAGCATGGTGCTGGGCCAGGAATACGCCACAGACAATGTCAGCCCCTACATTGCTCGGGCTCCTGCGACTAATCTTTCACACCTCCCGGAAAAACTTCATTGACATCAGCACGGTGGAGATCCTCCTCGACGAGGCGACTGAGTCTGAAAAGAAACTCCGAAAGGTGGGCGTTAAGGTGTGGCTCAGGCAGTGGAAACGTGCCTTCATTGCTTTGGCGTCATGGACCGGACTGCCAAACCGTGCAAGAAGAAAGCTTTCAAAGCTCGGAAGTGATTCATAGAAAATGTGACCTCAAATAGGTCGCGTAAGTCAGTGCGAAGAGGAGGACAAGGGAGCCTGGAAGAGTAGTAGTATGAAGACGAGCTCAGGCTGGATTTATAAGGAAGTGAAATTCCTTTAACCGTAAATCTCTACATAGAACCAATGACTAGAACATTGCATTTCTGCGATGGATATGAACCCTCACTCTACCGGCGTTTCACATACAAGCAGTACTCCGTACTTGTGTTTCACAGACAAAACCAAAGTTCGTTCATGACCCAGGCACATTTAAAAGTCCTGTAATGCACTCATCAATAGGAGTTTAAAGAGAGACCAAAATCATTGTCCCAACCAACTAATTGCGGAAATAATACCCTACTTCGCTCCAAGTTGCGTGCTGAAGCCACTCCGTTGAGACTTCGAGCATGGAAGCCCTAATTTCAGTACCAAGCTGAACCCTATCAGGTCTCTTTGTACCGTTGATAGAAGACTTCTGAGCCCTAGTCTGTGCTGCCGCAAAGACACCATTTTCCCAAAGCAATTGCCGAACTCGCTCGTCAAAATGCCCCTTAAGCTCTGACCATCCGCTATTGCCAACAACAAATGATAGCATCTAGGATGCATTGCCAACATACGTACGAATGGACAAAGAGAGACAAAGCCCTTGACTATCATCGCAGTTAGCCCGATTTAAAACTAGTCGAGTGTTTCCGAGATCATGCCTGATTGCAGGCAGCAAGCCCTGGAACTATCCGGGGAGGTCTCCTTTGCCTTCGCAAATGTCCGTCATCCTGCCTGAAAGTTTTTCATCTGCAGATCTCATCAGCTCTCTCGAGTCCGCCGGCAGCTTCCATCAGACACTGAAGATGAATTTCTTTCTGACCCGAAAAGTATATAAGAGACCTTCAGAAACGTCTTTGGTCAGCGCAAATTTTCTCCAACTGACATTCGTCACACACTTAACAGTCTATATATAGTCGAACACTCGAAGCATGGCCCCTCCTTATGAAAAGTACGATCCCGAGCTGGCCGGCATTCTGGCCCAATACGACCTCCCAGGCGTCATCAACGACGAATTCGTGATGAGGCAACGTGAAGCTGACAAGAACTTCGACGTAAACATGCTTCTGGAGGAGTTTCCCACTCTCAAGCATGAAGAGATAACCATTGAAGGCGCTAATCACAACAGGATTACCTTGTCCATTATCTGTTCCAAAATCAAACACAAGGCTAAGCTGCCCGGCATCTACTTCATTCATGGTGGCGGCATGATATTCGGTAACCGCTTCGGCGGCCTCCACACGGTGCTTCCTTTTGTTGCCGAGCACAACGCCGTGTGCATCTCCGTTGAGTATCGCCTTGCCCCGGAGCACGGCGGGGTGGCTGCTCTCCATGACTGCTACGACGGCTTGCTGTGGGTTGGTAAGAATTTGAAAAAACTCGGTATTAACCCGAAGAAGCTCCTCATCCTGGGACGTTCTGCCGGAGCCGCTCTGGCCGCTGGAACCGCGCTTCGGATGCGCGACAGGCATGAGGGCCCCGCGCTCCGCGGCATGGTTCTGAGTTTTCCCATGCTGGACGATCGTAGCGACACCAATTCCTGCAAGGAGTTCGAGGACACCGGGCCTTGGAGCCGCCAGAGCAACATATACGCTTGGAAGCACATTTTGGGTCCCTATTATGGCACCAAGAGCGTCAGCTCCTACATTGCTCCTGCGCGTGAAACCAACCTTTCCGATCTTCCGTCAGCGTATATCGACGTCGGTACTGCGGAGATCTTCCGAGACGAGGCGTGGGACTTTGCTGAGAAGCTCGGTAATGCCAAGGTGAATGTCGAACTCAAGCTGTGGGAAGGTGGATATCACTGCTTTGACAACGCGGGAAGGACTTCCCAGCTGGCCCAAAAGGCTCTCGACGCTCGGTTTTACTGGATGAGGTGTACCCTTGGGTTGAACGCTTGAGCTTTGTGAGAATCAAATTAGGGTTAGGGTTAAGGTCTAGGTATATCCATAGTAGAATGGAATGCTTCACACAAGAATTGTCCACCATCAAAAGTATCTCTTGACAGCACCTTCTTTGGTGACGTTGAGTTTTGGAAGTAGCAATGAGTCCGATACTACATATATATCTTCCCCTAAAAGGACAGGTCCTATTCGAAGAAAATCCATTGATGAACCTTTAGAGGTTCGACCTCACTCAACTTAGTAGCTGTGGAATCCCTTGTGAAGAACTGCACATTTGACTTCAATCTATCAAACAATAACGAAGGCAATCAATCCGTTGTTTCAGCCCGCTCGCAAACAAGGAGCATAGTACTAGTCCCTTATATTAATGCTCGCAGAGGTTGAAGTCACCTTCCTGGTAAGCTTCATTCACCTGGTCAGACTTGATTCGCCTTTCCGCCATGAGTTCCTCTCGTAGGGCCTTAGCGTCGTCCAGTGTCATGTCTGACGTATACAGATTTTCCATGACCATATTTCGCAATTCCGGTGGCAACTTGTCCACAAGCGCCGGCTCGAGGACTTCGCGCCTTGTGTCCCACCAATCCATTTGCTGTGGAGGTACGTTGGCGGTAGATATGATCCTCAGAGAGGGATCAACAAGGAAGAGGGCAAGAATCTTGCGATGGCCGGGCTTGGAGCGATCGGCGAGCTCAAACGGACCAACGCGGTGCTGCAAGGTGTTTGGGAAGGTCAATAGCCGGCCTTCTTTGGTCGCGATGCTGCCGAGGTACTGCACCATGGGCCCTTGCGGATTCATGCCGAACACTCGTTTTACAAACCCATGGTCGTCCTGCTCATATCCATCTACGTCATTCAAGGCAGTGTCGTCCACTCGGTGGCGAAATGACAGTGTACTTTCGGTGATGTTCTCGTTGGAATAGTAATACAATGCCGTAGCGCAGATATGTTCGTTCTTTGTGGAGTTCGTTGCCCTTACATGTTAGCTAGGGCTGATTTGGATGGTACTAGTTATGATGTTCGAGGTACGCACCATTTGACCTTCGACATGCCACGTTCCGCCCTCGTAGTTCGGTTTCTCCGGCGTCAGCTCGATATTGGCAAGTTTGACAATCACTTGAAGACCCCTTTCACCAAACTTGTCGCACAGATCCACGGTAACTGGGGTGGGGGAGAAGCTGTTCTTCGGTTCGGGTAGCTCGACTTGTCGCGATTCGTCCCATGCTCTCCGCGCTTGATCATAGGCCTCCCAGTCCGGTTCATCATCAGACGGGTACTCCGGTGGTGAATCATACGACAAGTACACGACGTTTTCAAAGACTATTCTCACTTCGTGATTTATTGCCTCACTCAGGGTCTCGTTCCATAGAGGGATCGTTCTGGTGATATCCCCTCGATGACTTGGTACAGGTCCACCGATGCTTCTGAGGATGCAAATTGTTGATGTAGCTGGTAATCCTGCAGTCGTTGTCCGTAAATTTCACGTTGCATGGAAGCCATTGGAATCATCGGCTGTACGGGGTTCCATGAAACCAGTGACCGGAAATCTGCGTTTCAGATTCCGGCGGGACAGGGAGCACTACTCCCCTGGGCGATGACATCCAGTCTTCCAACCCGATGACTTGATCTGCGAGGATCTTGGTGCGGCCGTATACCAGAGGATAGAGTGACGGATGCACCAAATCAACAACTTTCTCGTCGGAGCCAGGATGGTAGTCCTTTTCGGAAACTTCTTCCAACGGCCGCACCGCTTCTTTCAGCCTCTCCTGTAGATCCTTGGAGATTGCGACGTCGGATTTGACAACGCCCATATCAAGCATTGCGACTTGCCCGGTCTCTTTCAGCCGAGACGCCCGGAACTGCAGTTCATCGAACGTATAGTCGAGCATCTTTTCTGTGAAATCCATGTCGCTTTCCATGGCCTCTTTTCTCCACCGTGACCTGATGGTGTCGTCAAAAATCTGAAAAGACGTTAGCTGACGTGTGAGAGGCCTGCAATGAGACTGCAAATGACCTTGTTCTCCCAGTTCGGTTTCTCCTTGATTTGATCCATCATCCTTATCATGTTCAACTCGCGAATCGTCTTCAAAGCTCTATTAACAAGATGAGAACGTCTGACTCTGAACGGCCTTCACGACAAATCAGAGATCTTACCCGATCCGTCCCGATCGAATGTCGGAGGGATCCAATGCAGTTGGGAATTCACTCTAGTGACCATCAGCCCCTTTGTGTCGACAAGTCGAAGACATCTCCTATCATCATGGCTGCTAACGTCCAATACCGCATTCAGCGGCTCTGTGAACCCGGGTAGGCGCTGAGTATTTGGGGGCTTGGGCTCGGTCTTGGATTGGGACTCAGCCATCTTGGACAGCGACTGTCAAGACGCAATCAGCAAACATGATCTGCAGACAACAGGACGGAGTGATGGTTCGACACATTCAACGTTTTATTCGAAATGGCAACCAGAAACTCTTTGCAACTGTTCAATGCAATCTGATATACTTGTCAAGACGACGGCGACACTTGGGGCTTAAAGACGGGCAAGTTCAGAGAGCCTTTTCTGCCAACTCTAAATATTCGCCTTGACAGCGGCTAGGCAGCCACCCCCAGGTACAAAAGTACTGTTACCTGGGCTAAAAAAAAAGGCGGGATTTGCGCTATCTGTAGCCGATTTCAGTCAAGCTTGAGTGAGAGTGAACGCGTTGGAAAAATTCATCAGCTTGGACGATGGCGCTAAGCAGGCAGACATACCACACGCTTATATAACTCCAGCAGAAGGGTACTTTATGCACTACATACTCCTAGTACCTAGTACCCAGCGGCAAAGTCCATTCAACGAGACTTGACGATTCCTTTGGCCATTTGTCCTCAAGGACATCAAGTGCAACGAGTCGTACGGGACCTGTAATGCGCAATTGCGTATCACTCATTCCCACAATCAGGCTGGAAGAAACACGAGGTCCCATGACTAGAGTTGGGACAAGTGGATACATACTCCTCTCTGGTGGTGTGGTTAGTGCTTTACCCTCGGAGTTACTCCGGATAATTGCTTACGAGCAGGTACTAGTACTGTACACGGTACAGGTCGCTGGCGGGCTCGGTTATCCGGAGGATGCAGATATGTATCGCAGTATGTACTCCGCCAGCTCCAGCTTCAATAGAGCTCCGAGTTGCAGGAGATTACTTATGCTTAGCGCGAGCTCGCGTTCCTTTCGTCCATCACCTGGCTGGGCCGCCTGTTGAGTTCCATTTAGGGTTAGGTTAGACAACGCGAACCCAACGCGTGCCACCAACGGAACATCGAGAAAAAGACTGCCTCTCATCTCCACAATAATAATCAAGCAGCCATGTTGAAGTTGAACCTCGAAGTATAACGCAGGAATGAGACAGCCCCGTATCCTTTTGTATTAGGCCTACGGAGTACATACATTTGATATCTCGAGACCTCATCAGATTGGGACTGTAGGTTAGATGGGCAATCGAAAGGAATGACTCAGACGACGGAGGACTTCAACGAAAATATTGATGACTCGGGCCTAAGCGGGATAAATAACGAGGCGCCATACCTATACGCCCATGCCCCTGAATTTTGTGAGCGACAACTAAGTTTATGAAATTCATCCTTACCAATTGGCCACTGTTAATTCATACTATCAGATCAGATCTCCTCCCCAATTGACATTCTTGGATCAATCCTCCTCACTTTCTCGATCGTCCATGTGTTTGTATCTGCGCAATCCCCTCCCTCATATCAGACATCCAAGTTAAAGTTTCAACAAGGTTCTGTCGAGAATGGTACGGCGCGAGTGTGGAGAGGGCCAGGGGTCGCGGCGAACCACCAATCTCGGCCAAGCCGCGATTCTGCACGATGTACTAAGGTACTGGGTACATCGATGCAACGCCATCGCGCAATTCGAGTTTGGGAACCCTGAGCAATTATCACATGCGGAGACGGGTGATCTTCATCAATCAGCGTGCCAATAAATAAAATCGACTAAGCCCACCAGGTACTATGACATTATCAGAGGAAAACACAAATAGAAGTCGCGTCATGTCGAAAGTCATTCTCGTAACTGGCGCAAACCGAGGTATTGGCCTCGGCATCGTTCGACGGCTCATCGCTCGAGCGCCCCCACGCACAAGGCCGGAAGAAGTATCGCCTACAAACGGTGCGAATGGAGAGGGACGCGGGAATCACAGACCATGGACGATCATAGTAGCCTGCCGAACGCGGCAAGCGGCCGTAGATACGATTCAGAAACTCAATGACGAGGAGAGTCAAGCCGGCAATACGACTTTGGAACCGTTGGAGATCGAATTGGACAGTGACGAGAGCATTGGCAATGCGAGACGAGAGGTGGAAGAGAAATTCGGACGGTTGGACGGTAAGGACCATCTAGGATCTGTGATTCCTTCGGGGAAGGGACAGGGCGATACTCATGGATATCTCTCTCCCAGTCCTAATCAATAACGCCGGCCGCGTCGAACGAATCAACGAAGAATCCAGCAACGTTCGAGCGCACTATGTCGACACGTTCAACACCAACGTCGCCGGCGTGCTGATGATCATGAACGCCTTCCTGCCCTTGCTCAAACAATCCATCGACAGCAGTCCTGTGAACGAGGTTCGAATTATCAACGTCTCGTCGCTGACCGGCTCGCTCGACTTCGCCGCCACCACGCCCTTCCAGCTCACCGACGAGATCGGGTACAGTGTTTCCAAGGCCGCGTTGAACCGTTTGACCATCGAGTATGCCAAGCTTCACCCCATGGTCTCGTTCTACTGTCTGTGTCCCGGGCACTGCAAGACCTCCATCAACCGCTACCAGGGCTGGAAGGATCCGTTGGATGGTGCCAAAGTCGTTGAGGAGTTTGTGGCTGCGGAGAAGGGAAAATACCCCTTTGGATTCTATGCACTCGAGGATGGGAAGATTGTGACGTACGATTGGTGATTCCGTTAATATGAGATCAGATCAACGCTTCAGGACGTAGACAAGCTACCAGCGATGCAACTTACATCCCGGATCATGGACGTACAACTGCCTTCCAATTACTCAATGCTAAGTACACTCATGAAACATATATTCATCACATGACAAAAACACACAAAACGCCCATCCAAAGCCATCAAGATAAGAAGTGATGCTGTATCGGGGAGAAGAGAAGGATATCATCAAACAGAGCGCCATACAAACTGTACATCAATCCAATCCAAGTCACAATGTTTAGAAGTCTTCATCGAAGCGGAGACCACCGGCCTCCTCATCCGCCTTGACTTCGTTCTTGTCCTTCTTGGTGCTGGCCATGACGCCCGCCTTCTGGTAGTCACCAACCCGCTTCTCGAAGAAGTTGGTCTTTCCAGACAACGAGATGTTATCCATGAAATCAAACGGATTGGTCGCGTGGTAGTACTTCTTGTTGCCGAGAGCAACCAGCAGACGGTCAGCAACAAACTCAATGTACTGGCACATGAGCTTGGCATTCATGCCAAGCAGAGCCACCGGCAGAGCCTCGGTCAGGAATTCCTGCTCGATCGCCACGGCATCAACGATGATCTTCTCAATGATCTTCGGATCCGGCCGTGTGCGGAGATGGGAGAAGAGTAGGCATGCGAAGTCAGTGTGGAGCCCTTCATCACGGGAGATCAACTCATTTGAGAAGGTCAGGCCTGGCATGAGGCCACGCTTCTTCAGCCAGAAAATGGCGGCGAAGGAGCCAGAGAAGAAAATGCCCTCGACAGCCGCAAAGGCGACCAAGCGCTGAGCAAACGTGGACTCCCTATCGGAGATCCATCGGAGAGCCCATTCGGCCTTCTTCCGGACGCAAGGAACTGGGCACAACATGTTAGCAGACTTATGCTTTCAAGTGATACGACTGCTCAACTCACTAGTATCGATCGCGTCAAACAGATACTGGCGCTGCTTGGGCTCCTTAATGTACGTGTCGATGAGCAGGGAGTAGGTTTCGGAGTGGATGTTCTCCATCATGATCTGGAATCCATAGAAGCAACGCGCCTCGGGGATCTGAACTTCTCCGCTGAAGCGCTCGACGAGGTTCTCGTTGACGATGCCGTCCGACGCGGCAAAGAACGCGAGAACGTGGGAGATGAAGTACCGCTCGTCATCATTCAGGCGGTTGTTCCAGTCATGCAGGTCCTTGGACAGGTCGATTTCTTCCGCCGTCCAGAAGGACGCCTCGGCCTTCTTGTACATCTGCCAGATCTATTGTGGTGCGGTTCGTCAGCGTGTGTTCTGCCCAGACCGCACGGACCGACTCGACGCGTGTGACGCGTACTTACCTCATGGTACTTGATGGGGAAGAGAACGAAACGATGAGGGTTCTCCTGCAACAGAGGCTCGTGTGCCTCGCACTCCTTGATGGTGGGAGCCACCTTGGGAAGCTCCGACTGGGCTGGCTTCTCGGCCACGGGCTTTCCCTTGACGTCGGACGCGTCGACAGGACGCGACACGGGAACGTTCTCCTTGTCCGCGGGCTCGAAGCTGAGCTTCTTGACGGGCGAATTGCCCATCTTGAGCTGTTCTAACGAAGAAGCGGCCTAGAGGCGTTGGTAACACGTCTCAACCCAGTCGACGCGTCAAGCTCGGTGGACAGTGACATTGGCTTACCTGCTTCGAGGGGGTGAGCTGGGTAGTCATCTTGTAGGATTCAACTCGCACTGAGAGAGATATAAGTAGACTGAGAGCAGTAAGAGGCAATGACACGCTGATATGGTGAAAGGTAAAGAGATGAAGAGAGAGGAAGTGGAAATGATGATGAAGAAATACTTGGAGCATTAGCGCGACGGGACTAAGTCGCGTCTCACGTGACTTGGCGTCCCTGAAAAAAACTCGGCTGAAAGGGTCCACTGCCTGCAGCCAATCAGCGCTGCAGCCGCCGCGACGCGTCGCGCCCAGCCATCGCTTTGAAATTCACCACTGCATCCAGAGACTCCCAGGGTGGGTTACGGTCTCCATGAATGGATCAATGACGCATCCGCGTTCTCCCTTGGGGTCCGGAAGCGGAAAAGACGGGAATTGAGTGATGCCACAGCACCGATTCCCGCGAGGGGGCTGCTTGGAATTGAACGGCTGGACGGCCGATCCTTTGATTATCAGACCGCGTTGGAGGACGCGATTTGTTGACTCGACGGCTCTGGATGAACTACGTAAATCCGAAGAGTTCTGTGTGAGAGTTACAAAAGCCTTGGAGATCCACTGTTGGGTCTTGTTGAGATCCAATTTGTCTGGAATGTTATGCCACTGGAGTTGTCTGCCTAGGATTCTACCAAGAATAAGCATACCTAGTATGTATACTTACAGTATGCACTGTATCTGGACTGGAGGAATTCTGTTGGGACACTGTCCGATTGAACCGTCAAATTCACATATCGACCTCAATTGCTCGTATGCCTTCCGCTCACTAAAATTCAGATAGAGAACTATAATGTCCTTGGAAAGGATACGCGTTTACGCGTTCAGTTCGACACGTCCCACGCTGCACGATCATTCAGGCAATTCTTACGCACAATGACTGGAAATCAGACATTCTCCGAGTTCCTGTCACTGTATGGAAAAATTTTCAATAAGTGCTTCCCGCCCTTGCTTTGATCGTCTCGCCAATTGCTAACTGATCACCATTTTGACCAATGCTCCAGATATGCTGCGAAACACGAGATTGACTTTAAGGACACGTGACTCAAATCGAGATTGTCATTGAAATATACTGCCATCTATGTGCAAAACTCCACACGAAACGCCGAGAAACGAACGAGACGACAACGGGTAGTCGGGTACAGGTCGTGCTCAAGAATTGAATGCAATCATCACCAGGTATCTCAGAATTTGTACATCTAATCACACCTTTGCACGAAGAGAGTCAGAGAGCAGACGCTCTTCGACTTTCCGAACGAGCTTGTTGGTCTGCTCGGCCAACGTCAGGGTCAAGATCTAGTAACGTTAGCCGGAATCATGTACTGGAACCCGAATGGCTTGACGAGATACTTACAGTATGCGGCAGAATTCGGGCAAGATGAGCAAGGAAGCCCTTATAAATGGCCAAAGGCCCTTCGGTCGAGATAGTCTTGTAAAGGCAGTCAAAGATGCCATTGTAGAGATTGCCCGTTTGGTTGTACAGGCGGGACATGATTGTGTCTACAGCATGTCAGCATCACCAACCTGCAACGTTCCAGAGTTGGCCATATCTTACCTGGTGGGTGCATGAAGCAGCAAACGACAAACCCAGACACTGTGCTGCTAGTAAGGTGCAAAGCAGGCCCTTCCTCCATGCCCAAGTGTCGGATTAATCGACGCTTCGCGAAAAAGTACGTGGGGAGCTGCACAGAACTCCCGAAGCCGGTTCGGACCATGGCTGCTCCAACTCCTCTGTATAGTCCCTTGACGCCCTCACCGCGATGAATCTGTCGCAGCCCATCCAGTGCATTGCGATAATGGTGTTGGGTGCCGACGGGGAGAAAGGGCGAATATGATTGCAGGCGCGTCTTCACGAGAAAGAAAGGAGACCCGGCCGCCGCACCTAAAATGCCCGAGGCAGCGCCGCTGAATACGTTGATGCCGAGGGACTGTATTTGCGAATTTCCAAAAAGTGCACTGGTCAAGCCACTGCGGAGAGGTTCGTAGAAACCGAGTCGGCAGCCATTGAGAATCATTTGATATATATACTTGTATTTTCATACAGTTAGTAAGGTGCAAGAACGGACGCCGCCAGCATCAGAAGGGCGCGCGACTTACTGCAGTGCCGAGTCCCCGGAATAAACCTCTTGGTCCTTCGTTTTGTAGGATGACTTTGATTCCGTGCAAGACGCCTCGATACTTCTTCACTGCTTCCGATTTGGATTGCAATTCTCCTTGTAACTGCAGGCTGAACACACAACGGGCGTCAATCACGATTCTCAAAACTCCGAGCGCGCATGGTTCGATTGCACGTACCGAATCTTGACGGTTTCGAAGCTGTGTGTGACAGTGACAGCTCCGCAGGCTGCGATGCCGCCGGCAACAAACGCTCTAGAATACCGCGTTGTTAGCGGGCTCAGTCCGAGCTCGACGTTTGTTCATCAGTGCCCGTACCCTGTGGTTGTTGACATCTTCGCCTTAAACGCCGACTACAATCCCCGAAACTAGAACGCGCGGAAACGATGAATCGAGTGCTCGAGACAATGGCGTGAGGAAAGAGTTGTGCGCATATCAATTCTGCATAGAAGAAGACCGAATTCTAAAAGAGCAAGGAACAAGCGAGTAAATCTTGCCTCTCTCTGTTCAAGAATTGCATTTCAGCTTCGGAGCTTCGGCATCAAACGCGGTGCAGCCAGCAAAGCCTAAAATCACGGATGGTGGTGGAGCACCGATCCTATCCGCCCTATCGGCATCCAAACCATTGTGCAAAAGGTGCCTGAGAAGTTTGCAATAGAGATTTGAACTTATTTTGAATAATCAAACGCTCGGCAAGCCAATCACACGCAGCATAAGCGATTAACAAATCCCAAACTGAGTCCGATCTCGGCGCGCCAAGAGAAAAATCTGGGGACGGGTGTTTGCTTCGTTTGCATATTGAAGTTGAGCTTTCTGAAGAGCTTCATGTTGGCACGCGAACGGCTCGAGTAGGATTTGAAAGAAAATTGAGGCGCTCACCCGAGCTTTCTTGCCCTCACCTTTGCACAATTGGTCGCCACGCTCGCAGCGCCCGTCTCATTGCCATTGAACCTAAGTCCTGGTGAAAATGCCGGATTCTCAGCAAGATCACCAGTCGGAAACACCTCAGGTCGGCACGCCTCTAGGTCCTCCGCCGCCGCCTGTGCCTCGGTCTGCGACTCCTTTGCCGACACAGAAAGTTACAGATGTGATTCGTCATTATCGACCAGCGAAGGTATGTGGTACCATCCTTGCCTCACTCTTCGCCTGTACCTTTTGTTTCTGACCTGAGCTTTGACAGCTTTTTCGCCCATCGAAGCGCGACGTGTACCATGTCACGTCTCTGGATTTTGACGACCGCGGTGAGTTTCTCGTCGCCGCTGGGGAGGACGAGACAATCCAGGTATTCGACATTCTCGAGGGGAAATCAACGAAGTCGGTTCCCAGCAAGAAGTACGGTGTGCATTTGGCTCGCTTCACCCATCACTCGCGTCAAATCCTCCATGCAAGCACGAAAGTCGACGGTATGAGCAATTGACGAATTTCATGATTTGGCTGCGGAGCCTTAACTAAATCTGAGATAGATTCGCTCCGCCTCCTTGACTTGCACAAAGAAAGCTACCTGCGGTATTTCACCACTCATAAAGACAAAGTCACCTGCCTAGCACTTTCCCCCGGTAGTGATACCTTCATCTCATGCTCCAAGGACGACACTGTGGCTCTATGGGATTTGAACTCTCGGAATGCGCAAGGGAAGCTGAAGCTAGCGACCCCGTACTTGGCCGCGTTCGACCCGTCGGCCACTGTCATTGCCATAGCATCTCAGTCGACATCGTCTATTCTGCTCTACGATTACCGCAATTACGACAAAGTGCCATTTGCTACATTCGATCTAGCGACCCAGGAGGAGCGGTATACTCCCTCGACACGCGGAAGGATGTGGACGCGCTTGGAGTTTTCAAACGACGGCAAAAGCTTGCTTGTTGGGACAGATTACCATGGCCATTTCGTCCTCGACGCATTTGAAGGCACCGTCAACGCATTCCTAACCGGACGCAACGGGGCTAGCGGAAGAGCCGCGCCAGTGTCCTCGTCCGGCAAGCCGTTGGGGCAAGGAGACGCTTGCTTCACTACGGATGGACGGTTCGTTGTCGGAGGCGGCGGTGACCAGCACAATGTGCTGGTTTGGGACATTCAGCAGGCTACAGAAATCGGTTCTGTCTTGAAGCCAATTGCCAAATTGCCACACCGCGGCCGTACCGCGATCATCGAGATGAATCCTAGGTACAACATGATGGCTAGTGCGGACAAAGAAGTCGTCTTCTGGCTACCCGACGAGCATTCCAGGGCATCTGATCGGTAAAAAAAAGAGGGATCAAACAAACGACTCCCTATCCTGTCTATGTATGCAGTAAATATGCGATCGGAACGACTACGCTTCATCGTCGCATCAAGGCTTCCGATTCTTCTCCTTTCCGATCAAACTTCTTGCCGTCTCGCACACCCAAACCGGAGGCCCTCTTAGGTGGTCATCCCCATTCCGGTTTTCTTCGATCATAGTCTCGATCTGCTTGGCCACCGTTCTGTTACTGGTGATGGTGGTGATGTCTTTGACCCATCCATAGAAAAACACGCTCCGATTGATATCCGTGAGGACTTCTTCCAGCTTATGAGCGATGTCGGGCAACGCATTACGTTGCAAGGCTTGGTCGATCTCCGCTTTCGCATCCACAACTTTGATCGGTAACATCCATGTCTCTGGGACCTGGTAGTCGGTGAGTTGCTGAAACTGTCGAAGCAATTCTTTTCTGTCCATTGCATCAAACGGTGGATCACCAAAGATGATTGCTGTTCGTTTCTTCTCGGTTTCCGTGCCTATTATATGGACAATTTCTTTCATGCGCTTGATGGCCTCCTTTGTACAAACCAACGGGTGATTTTCCACGGCGGGCCAGAGCTCGGTGGGCACGAGGGGTTGCTCCTCTTCAATCTCGATCTGGCGGATAATGGCACGATGGTGTGAGGGTGAAGGGGTGAGGTTGCTGTTGTGGGAGAGGTCCGACACCAAGGCGAGGAGCAGTGTGCAATCGACGTTGAGACTCTCGGTGAACTTGGAGGAAGGTCTGGGCAGGAGGGTTTCGAGGGGTAGGTCATCCGCCGCGACAGAGGCAGGATCACGATTGCCGTCGAACTCGTCATTGAACACGTCGGGAATGGGGATTCCGCATTCGACAGTGACGCCGAACCTGCGCATCTCATTGAGAATGCTATCGATTTCGGCGTACTTGCCCTGGACTACCTTGGGCAGGACGATTCGAATGCGAGGATGTCTATATCTCACACGGGTGGCACGGGCAGCCTTGGTCATATCCGCTGCCAGCTTGATTAACCCAATCTCATCGTCATCATCCAAACTGTTTGAATCACTATTCGGTAGAATGGGCCGACCCGCGCGCATATCTACGGATCCCTTCCCAATCTCACCATCAGTGTCCCCTTCCTCGTCCCTCTCCCATCCTTTTTCTGCCATCTCAAAGAGTAATCTTGTCTCCGTAATTGTCGAAACTTTGACCCATTCCTCGCCACCATCGCAGACAATATCCACAGAGACGCTTTTCCGTGTGTCCTTTGAAGAAGACACGGTAGATTGTTTGCTTGAATTTGGATCCCGGCCATCACCGGCGTCAGGGACATGCCCACGCTGAGGTGCCGCTTCCCAATAAAACCGTTTACTGAACGCGACCACCCCGTGGCATCGTTCCTTGGCGATGGTCCAAACCGCAACGTAGAAAGGGAGATTCGACGATCTCAACGCGTGCAGGATCCTTCTCTCCGCCTCATCACCGACCTCTTCTTCCTCCTCCATCTCATTCCTAGCCTCGTAATCTTTCTCGCCGCCGTCGTCGTCATCGGTCGCCGGATTCGTAACAGTATGATTATAATTATTATTATCCGTCGCCGCCTGCGATGCAGCGAGAGCTTCCGCCTCACTGCTCAACCTCTCCAGGGACCTTAACTCGGAAATCACGTTCGACCGTAGCAGCCGCATCTCCACCAAATGCTGCTGCTGTTGATGTCTTCGGAGGCGTTTTCGGAGTGTATTGTAGAACGCGTCCAGTTCGGCGAGGAGGAGCCGGCATTGGTGCAGTAGTCTGCGGGAGAGGCGGATTGACCGTCGACACGAGACGTTTACCGAGGGCGATGCACTTGACATTTTGGTTCCTTTTCTTGTTTTTAATACTCTTTGCGTAGTTTTCTGTTCTGCCTTTTTTTTTCTTGGGCCGGAAAAGCCGTTTTTTGGTGGTGGCGTTCCCGGAGGGGCAGACACACTTTTGAGGGCGCATCTCAGGGTTGCCTCGATGACATCGTGATACAGGCAATCCATTGTCGCGTTGTGAGGGTTTTTGATCGAGCTCGGTAAATTGGACTCGTTCGCTTCTCTTTTGCTTATTTGAATTGTCGTCGACTCGTTCCGTCAGTGGGTTTGTGATCCCAAACTGCAAATTGCGATCGCTCAATCGTCCCCGGGACAGTGATTGCCTACCCTCATATATATTTTTCAACTCTTCCGTGTTTGTCTCTCGTGCGAAGTACTATCTTCAAGGAGCGTTCCGCAACAGTACAGTCTTGGAGGGGATGGTGGAAACGGCTTGTGAATGACCATCCATGCCCTTTTGTCTTGACTCGACCTCGGATGCTTCTTTAACCCGCCTATGTTCAGTAAGCCTGTTCTCATGGCTTTCCACTGATGACATTCACATTGAGGATCACCCTGTCATTGGGAGTGAGCAATGCTACGCACAACGCAGCGGTTGAGGTAGCTCGATTATGGCCATCACCGAATCCCCGGCGATACCTGGATCTTGCGGGAGACACTGTCGGCAACCGGGAGACAGATGACCTTGCCGATTGCAAGTACAAGACTGCGGAGGGCAGTGTTGTGCAGCGTCTGGTTACAATCGGCTTCTCATCACGGTTTGCGCGAATCTAGACAGACACTCAGACATCATGATACTGGCCGTCCTTCCAAAAATCCACGCGAGTAGTACGCTCAACGGATTGCCTACGATTATCTTGAGCGTAATTCATCCATCCGACAGAAGTAGCGAGTATTGGCGTGGACTTTTGAAGCATGATTGTTGAAGAATATGTGATACAAAATCACGGGAGGAATTGACATTCTGAAGCAACATGAACCGTTCGAGGACATTATCGACATTTATGACGCGACTCCCGAAGCTCTGTTGAGGACGGCCCGTGGACGCATTGCTGGTATAGTAGTCTGCCCAGCTCCTGTCAAACGGTTTGCATGTCGTAACCCTTTCACGAACCGTTCACGATGACTAGAGGAGCTGAATTATGTTCTACGAAGACATTTCCATTTGGTACATTCCAGTGTTCTCTGCTTACTGTGAAACTCTCTGTTTCATGGTACCGTATAGCTGGTATGGACAACAGGAATCGAACAATACTCCAGCATCAGATCATGTTGATAACTCAACAGTATCGAAATACAAGAATTCTGCAGACATTTGCAGCCCTGGTTCTATCAGTGTCTTCTCTACACCCCTAGTAACTACCTACCTATTCATGAATGCAATGCATGCTGCAAGCAAGCAAAGGCTGGTGTCAACTGGTCCCTCTGTTGACGCCGCAAGTCCACTCCCTGCTCTCTTCCAAGATTCACATAAATGATCTGTAGAGGTGCCGCCCAGCATCGAAATCTCATACGGACTTGCCACGACGAACTCTCTTCGGCACCATTCTGTTTTTCATTGTGTGGAAACTCGTCCTCAGAGGCTGATTACAGGGCGGCGGTGTCCTTCCCGCCCATGACCAACCGCAGCCGGGTCTCAAATCTCGGTTTCAAACGCCAGCCGTTGATGATGAGACGACAGGAGCCCGTCGTCGTATCGTCGTACTTCACCGTAAAGTGTGCCGCGGCCTTCGACGAAGGAAAGAAAAAAAAAGAAAAGCAAAATGTCACGGTCGCTGTGGTACCTGTACCTCCAGTTCCTCAACGGTGATCATGCCGGGGAACAATATATCCGGTCAGGGATATCCGCGGAGGCAGAGCAACCATTTGCCGTAGATGGATGGACCACAACAGAAGGCGTGTCAATGAAGCAGGTTGCCCGAACACAACTTGGAAGAAGAACATGGTAGCAACTCTGTGGAGTGTGCTGACCGTGGATGTACTGGAGGATGATATGATTTCTCTCTCTGTACAGCTAAATAGACCTCAAATGTCGTTTCCACAAATAGAGATTTTCACACTCTCCAATGAATACTTGGGACGAGTGGAGCTTTCGAATCTCTTCGACGAAGGATTTCAATGGATGCTCATGTCCGCTGTGAATACATGGGTAGTCCACTCGGGACTTCTTCAAGTTTTTCTCAACAGATATCATGCAGGGAGCATTGTGTTCGGTCGCGGCGTCTCCTACCATGGAGGCTATGGCAACCGTTGGCATAGGCTGACTTGCCACCGGGGTGTTGATGATGCAGGTAGTCTTGAGTCATGGGTTGCTATCAAGTATGGAAGAAGAACACTGTAGCACTATGCGGAGAGCGCCGAAAGTAAGATGTAGGGCAGGACTTCCTACCATGCTGTCACAGTCTTACCATGATGATATTGGAAGAAAGTAGAAAGATTTTCGTTCGTATGGGACAATAAGGTGCTTATGAGCTACAGTACCAGCCTGGAACTCAAGCTCTGTGGTATATACTCCGTAAGTATGGCTGTTATAAGCAGAATCTCGAGTTTCTGATGCAACACCCCGCCTAAGTTGTTCTTGTACTTTAGAGGCTGAACTGCAAATGTAACCAGTCGAACGACGTCATTATTGATCGCTTGTTGTTCTGGAATGATCTGACTTTTCAGGCTCTCTGAATCCGGAATGTAGGGCTCCGGAACCACGCGGATGGATCATTTCTCCGGTAACTTACTCCACTCCTCCCGCCGATCAAAAAAAGCTTGATTGCTGGTGAAAGAAGCTCATTGGTTACTGCCTCAGGCAGCGAAATTTTGCATTCGGTCTGGACCGCGGTGAGTCCTTTGATATTCCAAACCCGTGCACGAGTTCTGGCTTTTGGCCTTGAAGGAGGGATCTCAAATTAGACCTTAACTTGT
The DNA here is from genome assembly GCF_041956625.1 of Thermomyces dupontii. Taxonomy (NCBI): domain Eukaryota; kingdom Fungi; phylum Ascomycota; class Eurotiomycetes; order Eurotiales; family Trichocomaceae; genus Thermomyces; species Thermomyces dupontii. The sequence goes on along the minus strand of NW_027192308.1, from coordinate 1,348,655 downwards.
TGAGTACAAGTACGGATACTTCGCCAGAAACAGGTGGTGGTCCACGTGTGGCACATGAGGCCACATTGGTGACAAAGCTAGTACTATGACGACTGCCATGACGGTTGTCAAAGTGTCAAGTAGTACTACTCAAGGACTGAGATGAAAGAGACAAAAATGTACTAATTTGGACGGAGTTAAAAGCAACAAAAATGCAATGCTCCCTTGATCCTATGCTGTCAATCGTTTTTGTGACGATTCTCTCTTTCTGTTGGTCGCAAGATTCGGCAAATTTGAAGCTTGGATCTTTTTCCTCGTCAAGAGTTGCCAACCCATGGGAGTTTTTAATGTGTGGAATATAATATGACCTAAGTACTCCGTACCACTACAGTATCCTCCCTCTAGGCGCACCGCAAGCCTGATATGGATACAAGTCGTGACTGACCGAAAGCAGAGTGCAGCCAGATAGTAGATTCCGCTTAATTCATCGTAGGATCCTATGTAGTCATTTGGCTCCTCGCTCCTCACATTAGCTACAGTAGACGCCCCATGACATCAACATGGCCCGAATCATCCGAGCTCTCTCCGTGATGCAGAAGTTCACGCCAGACTGCCGTCATCGGGGATTATGGCACACTGGCGTCATCGTTGGATGTTCGAAAGAATGACATCGCGTTGTATTTGAATCATTGTCGCACACCTATTTTTTATTGCCGGAGGAAATGCTTGCAAACTCCTTGGGACAAACAACCAAGCATTGACGGATATCAAGTACACTTCCTTTTTCCTTCTTTCTTTTTCGAGACCAGCAAGATGCGATTGATGCGGTTCTCGATTCTGTGTATAGCGGCAGCCCTGCATGTCTCGCTTGCAGCACCTCAGGCCACCGACACTACCGTGACATCCAGGACCACCAGCGTGACGACGACGGCCTCCCGGAGTGATGCATCCAGTACACCGTCGCTGGTCGCCGCAGTGACTCGCAGTTGGCCGAGGACCCTGCAGCATGGGTCTTTCACCGGCACTCCCACCACGACGGGAGCCGTGTCGGCCAGCCAAGTGGGCACCGGCATAGTCGTCGGCCCTCCGGACCCTGCCGCCACGACATATGTTCCCAATGGGGAGTTGCAGGAACCCCAGCCGGCACCGTATGTGCCAAATGGAGGACGGGGCACCAATATGACGCCGACATATCAGGTGAAGAGTGATTTTGACTATCAATCTCTGGTGAGACACGTGATGTTTCCTGTCTCCCTCGTTTGCCGTGCTAAACCAATCGGTAGGCCCTTGCGCTGTACCAGGAATGGATCGAACTCGACCTCTTCCGAGCGGGTCTGGAGGATTTCTCGATTGAGGATTTCGAGGAGGCCGGACTATCCAAGGAAGACCGAGCATTAATCGAGTTCATGGCATGGCAGGAGATTGGCCATGCGACGACCATTAGTAACATGCTTGGACCATCAGCACCGCAGCCATGCTTTTACCAGTACAATTACAAGACCGTGCGTGAGTTTGTCGACTTTTGCCAGAAGCTCACGCGATGGGGAGAAGCAGGCGTGTATGGTTTCTTGGGTCATTTGAACTCTGGTGAATCCGCCGCGATCCTGCTTCAATCCATCACCACGGAAGCGCGGCAGCAGTTGGTCTTCCGGCAATTCGACGGCCTGTTCCCAATGCCGGAATGGTTCCAGGTCGGCGTCCCGCAGTCATGGGCGTGGACCTTGTTGGCACCATTCATCAGCTACTGCCCCGCAAATCAGACGCGACTGGTATGGCAGAATTTCCCAGCGCTGCGGATCCTGAACCAGCCCAACCCGGCCCGGACGAACGGGTCGGAGGGTTTCAACGAGACGCTCGAGGCGGGAGCGAGCACGCTCAACGAAACCGCCATTCCTGATGACGATAAATGCTTTGATGAAGACGACGACTCCAATGATTGTCCACCGGCAATCACGCAGAACCGCACAATTCCCCTTTCCTGGCCCGGTCGTGTGGTCAACTTGACGTGGGAGAACCCCGGACTCCCCGTTGGTCCCAACAACAGCTATATCACGTCGAGTCAGGCCGGAGAGCCTGCATTCGTGGCCTGGGTGACACAATTGAATGTGACTTACTCGCCATTGACGGTGCTGAACTCGAGTAACTCGTCCAACTCGGCGAACGCGAGCAACAGCTTCACATGGTCTGGCTCAACGGTTCAGCCCAACGTGGAGACTTTCATGGGTGATCCCGCCGTCAATGGAACCATCTTCATCGCGATTACCGATACCGATCTGTTTGTGACTCCCTATAACATCTCCTTGATCAACCCACATGTGGTTGCAGGACCGGCATTGTATCAGGCTGGTTAGACGATGTTGCTGTTGTGTTCAATGCTCACAGTCGAGGGTGGGTTAGTAAGTAAAAGTACTTAATGACAGCATTCAAGAAAGGGTGCGTTGTATGCAGCACCAGAAAGTGGCAGAGGTGTTGGATACTAGTGCTTAGAACCATTCGCTGTAGATCAGGAATACTATGTATCAGCCCACGATCTCCTGTCAAGCTTTGGCATGGTCAACGTCCTGGCTTCTTCTTTCTAGGTATCGGATCTTTGAAGTTGTGATTCATCCATATCAAGTTCTTTGGAACTCTGCAGGTGTCAATGAAACCCGTCCATCGATTACTACATCTTGCAGGCTAGCAGAATTTTTCAATTGCGGTCTACTCGTACTTCCGTTCTGCCGATGACCCCTGTCGAGGTGTGTTTATCAAAGATTTCATTCGTACATAGACTTTCATGAAGGGTAGAGGTCAGAGTCACAAGACTATAGAAAGGACTTGATACCTGACGGAAAAAATGGGTACCTTCTTAGAATGTGGGGATCGTAACGGAGTCATTCGCCGAGCACAGCAGTTTTATCAGTTTATGGAAGTTGAATTGAGTTTGTGGCTCGCAATTGCATGGAGGAAATAGAATTACAAAGACCGTTGACCAATGATCATCTCGGCTTCTTGGAATTTGCATTTTGCGACTTGTTGATGCTGATCGGGGATCATCCCGGTGGCCAAGTCAAGTCCCACGTCCGGCACGTCACCAAGACAAAATTTTCCTCTAATCTCTCAATCCGTGGATAACCGATCTTCCTTCAGGTGAACTTTTACATTGTTTTCATCAAGTGCCATTGAGATATGAGGATCAATTCTGTCAGTCATTGCCGGGGTAGTGAACAAGCCGTACGAACATGTACTTTTGTTTAAAATCCGAGGGAAGTACCGAGTATCAACTATGTAATTGGTAGTTATTGACTAAGTCCAAGCTGGAGCACGAGAAAATTTTGTAAAATTCCGGCATCGTCACGTGGACAGCGGACGTGGATCATCGACTCCATCAAGAGTGGGATTTTCTACTAAAAATACTATGTTCAAACTTCAAAGCAACCACGACTTGGTAATTCCAGACGAACACGTTCCTTGGTGGATGATGGCATGATTCGGTTTTCACGTCCATGACTCACTCCGTCACATCCACTGATCCACTGACCACCTTCGAGTTACGAGACGAGTTGGTCTGGCCAGTTCTGAGGGGAAACTCGGTATGGAGTAATACATACTGTACTCTGTCTATAGTTATGTTAATGGACAGTTCATAAGACGCTTCAGGATGTACTGTAGATATTAAAATCAGATCGACATAACAACATTCCGCACCTTGTTGATCAAGAATGGACAAATCGGAGTCGATCCCTGCATTCCAGCCTCCGCGGAGAGGAGGTGAAAAAAAAATGTTTGTCCAGAACCCCTAAGCTTCTACGGGGCTAGTAGGTACATTACTGTATTAACAATTACCTAAGGTAGTAGTCTTTAGGGCTGAGTGGACGGTGGCAGAGTCTGGAACAATCTCGTCCATCCCAAAGGCCCCGTGGGCCATGGACGGCAGCGGAACAAGGAACAGAGTCCGACTTGGCCAATGTGGATCGTCTGATCATGCCAGAGTATGGTTGTGTTGCGATTTGCTGGACGGGCCGAAAGGAATAATTATTTCTTTTGGGCCCAATTTACTGCTTTCCGACCAGGTGCTCCAAATACAAAGAGAAACAGGATTTCCGTCAATTTCTATGGTTTCCATCGACCTCCCACCTGTCCCGATTAACTTACGCAGACGGCTCCTGCAGAGGATCCAGAGTTGTTTGGACTATGTTTGTGGCCTCTACGACGTCGTCGAACCTGTTCCAGCATTATACAGCTTCATAGATCAGAATCGCAGAGGGTTGAAAGAGTTGGACGTCGCCGGAAAGCACCATGCCAGGCCGATTGCTGTCGAGCCTTGTTCGCTCGACCTCTCCCCCAGGCCGTCTGACGTCCTCGTCGACGTCGTCGCTGACGGACGGCCAGCGATCAAAGAGGAATTCGCTGCAGAGACTCGAGAGCCTAGAGGCCGCCGAGCGCCGTCTCTCGGCTGCCATGGAACACATCATCCATCCGCACAAGGAGAAGCGCAAGAGCATCATCCGCTCGTCGCGCTCCAAGGATCGCTCCAGCAAGCATGATTCCCGTCGCCCGCCCGCAACGTTAGACATGGTCGTAGAGTCGCCTCCGTTGGTTTTCTACGATACCCCCGCCAATTCATCTGGGGCTTTGTTCTCGGGTCTCTTTCAGATCAACGTCCCGGAAACGCCGGGGTTCGTCGTCTTGAACGAGTTCAGTGCCACGCTGACCAAACGGCTGTTCACGAAGAAGCCCGTGTCGAACAGTTGCCCCGAGTGTACGGTCAAGGCAGAGGAGCTTAAGCGGTGGGATCTCTTGGTGGAGCCGATGCTGCTGAAGAAAGGATGGCATGACTTCCCCATCAGTTATCTGTTCCCGGGACATCTCCCCGCCAGTGCCGATACCGTTCTCGGCGGGGTAGAGTATGTGTTGGTTGGCCGGGCCGTGACCTCCACTGGCGAGGAGATTGTAAGCGAGACCATCTTGCCGATCCGGAGGGCCCTCCTGCCGGGCAACGACCGAACCCCGCTGCGGATCTTCCCGCCCACAAACCTCACGGCACGTCTGGTGGTGCCCTCTGTCGTGCACCCGATCGGCTCGTTCCCCGTGCAGATGACGCTGAGCGGCGTGGTGGAGAAGGGCCCGCACTGCCAGCATCGATGGCGACTGCGGAAGATGATGTGGCGGATCGAGGAACACATTCACATGAACTCCGTCCCGTGTCCCAAGCATGCACATAAGATCGGCGGCGAGGAAAAAGCGGTGCGCCATACCGAGGTTCGGGTCATCGGGCACAGCGAGAAAAGCAACGGGTGGAAGACCGACTTCGACACGCCCGGCGGAGAGATCACGATGGAGTTCGAGGCCGGCATCAAGCCTGGCTCGAAGCCAACCTGCGACCTGGAGGTGCAAGGGGCCATCCAGGTGAAGCATGTCCTAGTGGTGGAGCTGGTTGTCGCGGAGGAGTACTGCCCGAACCGGAACCCAAAGAGCATCACGCCGACGGGCGCTGCGCGCGTGCTGCGCATGCATTTCAACCTGCCCGTGACGGAGCGCAGCGGCCTGGGGATCAGCTGGGACGAAGAAATGCCGCCCATGTACGAGGACGTGCCCGACAGCCCGCCCTCGTACTGGACCATCGACGGGATCGCCGACTCGCGACCGCCATCACTGCAATTGGATGACCGGAACTCGTCCCGGCCGGAGTCGGTGGCTGATGGCCAGGGGTTGACCGACGTGACCCGACAGATGACGCGCTTGACCGTGGAAGATCTCACTATGGAGCCTGTTCTGACGAGACCATGACCTGAGATGTTGTCACGATCACGATCTGCTACTGCTCTCCTTTCTGTTTTTGTTTTTTTTTTTTTTTTTTTTTTGTTTTGTAAACAGATACCCATGTCGTACTTATAAGATGTACTTATTACTGTGGTTATCTATTCATGTTTGTCCATCCATACGGACGTACTCCGTACCTGATAATACAACTAATAAGCCACTTTGAATTCAAAGAGCTCTATATAATCGAATACCTCATATAAACCACCCCCCAAACCAGCGGCAGCACAAAAGCCCCAATCAACGCCACACTGGTATCCATTTCCAAAACCGCCCAAACCCATAGCGTCCCAATGGAGGGCGCCTTCTTCATGACAAAATAATAAGGGTCTTCATTGGTCATGCGGATCAGATAGCAACCCAGCACGACCGCCAAGGGAAGGTACAAAACGAGTGTCGGAAGGGAAGGGGACCAGAAAGATTCGCGCTTCTTTTTCTTCTTCTTCTTGATCAGGGCCGAAAACCCAGGGAAGAGCGGAACATGCCCATGCGCAAGGGCAACAAGCGCCGTCAGGATCGGAAACGCAACCAGGACCGTCTCCCGAAACAACCGACCGTATTCAATAGTCATAGCATACTGATGCGCCGCGAGGAGCGACAGCGTAAAATGCAGCGTCGTCAGCGGCAGAGAGCTCAAAAGGGTCTCCACGATGGCGGTCATCACCACATCCCCTTCCCCTTGTTCTTCTTCTTTGTCTTTATTCTGCCCCCCGGAGGGGATCTTCGTCCATGTTGTTCTCAATCCCGGATCGGGTCCATTGTTTTTGTTCGATTGAGTTTGTTGTTGTTGTCGTTCTCGTAGCTCTCGTTGTCGCTCTTCGGCAATTTCGATAAGTGTTTTCCCGCCTATTCGTACTGAGGAGCCGTCGACGGTGGATGGATAGGCGAGCGGGATAGATGACGCGTCTTTGGGGTCTCCTTTCTGTTCGGAGGCGGTCGCGCGGGACCGTTTTTGGGCTTGTTTACGGCTCATGATGATGGCATTTAGAAGTGCGAAAGAATGGGTGAGTTGGTCAGAGTGAAGCTTAGGCAGCTATCCTTTTGTTACGGGACGTCGTACGGATAGGGAGTACGCGATGACCGTTACCTATTTATTACCATATCGGGTTAGATTAAGGTAATGGTAGGCCTAATACCGGATACCATCGCATCGCCAAATTTCAAAAGTCGGCGACTGCGTCTTTGTCACTTCACTCTTTGTCGTTGAATGATACAAACTCCAGTAATTCAACCTCAAATGAATCAACGCCCTAATGTACAAACACAAACGCCATCAAAAATGAGCACATCACGCAGGCGGTCAACGAGACACATTGAAGAAAGGATGATCAGAAGAATCTTTGCCCTGAAAACCTGAGAGATTCGAAAAAAAAAAACTTCTCTCGAACAATAAGTTCATCATGATGTGCTCTTGTCTCCCGTGAGCTTCTTCCTCTCGTCCGTCGAGTCTCGAGACATCGCGTCCTCATCCTCATCCTCGGACCATTTGTCTCCATCCTCACCCACGGCAAAAATCGTCTCGCCGTCGAGGGATTCTCGATGCGGCGCTGGTTGCATTGGCTTGGGTGGGACAGGCGACAGCTCTCGCTCTGGTTCACGGCGATCGGCATCGTCCGAGCCTGCCAAGGCCCCTTCTTCGTCTGACAAATTTGCCACTGAACGGATCTCGAACCCGTCGTCGTCTTGGGCAAGCTGTATGACGGGTCAGCAACTAAGTTTGCTCTCCCATGCACCTCGTGATATGAAAAAAGTAGATACTCACCTCGTCACTCATTGCGAACCGCCGGTTGTTAGCCGTGGGCCTCCAGAGATAGGCAATGAACGCAATGTCAAAGAAGTAGACAATGTTCAGCCACCCATCCAAGACAAACCATCGCGTCTTCCAGTGTTCCGGAACAAAGTTGGCTGCACTCCGCCCGGCAAACGCCAAGGAATTGATGAAGAAAAAGCCAAAGATAACGATAATGCTGCCAAGAAGACACCACCACAGTTTCTTGTACATCATAGCCTTGGTCTTCTGTTTCCGGTCCGCCAGGTCTTTCATGGTCATATTGAGCGAGTTCAGCGTCCAGACGTAGAACGCCGTCATGGTGCCTGCCAGAGGAAGCACCACCAAAAGCACCAAAGGACCGGCGCTGTCCGGTGTAATTGTCAAACTAGCAATGCCATAGATAACGGCAAAGATGAAGTGCGTAATAGCCAAGATTCGCACATAGATCATGGTCCGGCCAAGTGACGGCTTGACAACGCCGTACCCCATACATACAATGAGCAGCAAGAAGAAAGAAAACGAGTTGCGTCCTGCGTTGAGAATGGCCACGATGATCATCAGAATCCTCGAAATGGCGTTGGTTCCATGTCGATTCTGGTAGTCTTCCCACGAAATTAGCATGCGGAGCCGACTCTTCAGGAGGGCATCTCGTACCATAGAATCCCCAGGTCATGAGTTGCTCGATGACAAGAAAGACAAGGATGGCAGTAATATAATTCTGGACCGGCACTGTTTGATCGTCAGTGGCCGATTCGCGAACACAAGGGAACAGAGCGTACAAATGTCATGCCGGTGCTGGACGTAGAGAAAGGCCCAAAGTCTATTGGCAAGGTTAGACGTCGTCTAGAGACGCAGCTGTTGACTTTGTACTCACACCAAGATCAGCGCATAAACGATCGTCAAACCACCGTAGAATGGTAGTTTTGGAATCTGGGCGGCTGGCAGTTCACCGTATGAGTTGCGGAATTCCACCACACCTCGATACTCATGATCCGAAAACGCATATGTCATAACGCAATAAAATCCGGTTCTTTTGACCGGGTACTTCACAGGTTTCGGATCCTTCAAATGAACAACGTCCGAAATGATGGCGGACCGTGAAAGCTCGTTCGCATTTTCGGCGAGAATAAAGGAGCCAATGTCTTCCTTTTTGCAGAGGCCAGCGTCCGCACTGCCCGCATCGCAAATGAGCACCAACTCCTACCAGCTCTCAGTCAGCCAGCTGAACATCGGACCGCATCAAATTGAGAGATCTACATCTTCGTTTGCTGGGTTCGGTCGTCCGATCAATCCTTCATCTTCCCATTCAAAAACGAGCAAACTAACGAGCGGATCCGAATCCCCGAGATCGTCCGGCTTAAAGATCTTCGTCAGAATGAACGGATCGACATCGCCGCCCCAAGCTTTTCGGCTGTACATCCCAGAACATTGTTGTCTGTGCGCATCGTCTTGTCGCTATCGGCGAAATTCTATCAGCACATGCACCTCAAGGATGCACATCGTCTTTGAGATACGAACAAGATCCACTTCATGTGCGACCACTGTGCCCGCGAACAGAGCCGCGAGGCCGAGGGCTTGGAGCCAGCCCTTCATTGTAGAGAGTGCCCGACAATGAGGGCGCCAGATCGGTTCGGGTGAAAAGGGTGAAGTCGGTTAGGTATGACGCAACAAATCCAGCACAATGGCCATTCGCATGGATCGTCGCAAGTGTCCTTGGACCTCCCAAAAAAAAGGGTTTCGAATGGTGTCCTGATTTCCACACTGGCAGCTCCGACAAGGCCGCGTGTTCACTCTGACGATGCTCTACCAAAGCCTCCTGGACTGCTCGAATCAGTCGGCCAATCACTGCCGCGCCCACAGTGGGCCGGATTATGTAATCACCTAGTCTGTTCGGCAGCTCGGCAGGGTCTACTTTAACTTAGTATTTTTTCCTCCAATGCTCTTTGCTCAGTAGTGGGATGAGTTTCCAGGCGACTATGACCATGGCGGGAAAATCTTCAAGCATTTGCGCCAATTGCCGCAATGCAGACGCTTTCGCGACAGTGCGCAACCGACCTTTATGTCAGTATGTGTTGTAGTTTTCCGTCACCATGAGCATGCAAATCGTTCTGACAACCTGACTAGGCCATGTTTTTTACGATACGCCGATAACAAGTGCTCTTCCGGGATGAAGCAGTACCGCATGCTGGGAGATGCTGCGAAGACCCGGAAACAGCACAAGCACCTGTTGCCGCTCTCGTTCGGCGCCTCCTCGTCCGTTCTCCTGCACATGATCAACGGTCAAGTCGAGCACCAGCTGGCTGGGCCGCTCAGATTCACAAACTACGATGTGCATGTCCTCGTTGTTGATCCGTCTACAATATCACCGTCGCGTCCGCCCTGTCAGAAACAGTTCGACTTGGTCCGCCAGCATTATCCCCGGCACAAGTACACGATGATCCCGCTTCACAGCATCTTTGAGTATGACCCAAATATTTCTGAGACGCTGCGCCAAATCGCTGGATCTGGCTTTGGGGATGACGAATCGAAACCATACCGCGAGAGACTGGAAGCTTTCCGCGCGTCTATCCCCACGACGACTTCGAAAGATGACATAGACAATATCCTGTTGTTCAGGTTGATCGTTGCATTTGCTCGGCATCATGCATGTGAAACGATTCTATGGGGAGACTCGGACACCCGTTTGGCTGCAAAGACACTAGCAAACGTTGCCAAGGGCCGAGGCGCATCCTTGACTTGGCAGGTCCGTGACGGTCCGACTCCGTGGGGGTTGGAGTTCATTTTCCCCCTTCGAGAACTCTACAGGACGGAACTGGAACAATATGCAAAACTGGTGCCTACTGTTGAGAGCATCGTTATTCCCGACCCGCCTGCATCAGAGGCCTTGTCCAATAGAGATCTTTCCATTGACGAGCTATTGAACAACTATGTCCTAACTCAGGGTGTCAAATATCCGGGTATCATGGCAAATGTGGTGCGGACAGTAAACAAGCTCCAGCCCGCAGGGTTCACAAGCGACCAAGCAAGGTGTGTTCTATGCACCTCACCGATTGAGCCAGACAACCATGGTGCAGATGGTGCTGAGGCCTTCGACTTTGATGTTCGAAATGCACCAACTCAATTTTGCTACGGATGCAGACGGTCAGCAGCGGGCCTATCACAGGCAGCCGATACGTGAAGACTCAGTTCAATTGCGGCCGAATCGGGACAGATCTGAATGGGCTCACCAATAACGACAGAAGCAAATTCTGAGACTCTTCGGTTCATTCCACCAATCTCAGAATCTATCCATCTCCATCCTCCCGCCATCAGGCCACCTCCACGCTCGTGGCAATTGGATGACTCATTATGGGCATCTTCTCGGGCTTGATACCACCAGGTTGCATCGCTGACCCGGCGACTATGGGTCCAGTGTGTTATTCTGGTATCGGTCAAACTCCTCAGGGAGACTGAGGTCAACTTGCCGACCATCTGATCGGCCCGGCTGCGATCTGCCGCTGGCCTTGTCTGCTTTGGCGGCGGCCTTCTCACGAAGGTAGTTCTCGAGGAGGATTGCGTTGCGAGTGTTGGCCTTGAAGGCTGCATCGGCCAAATCGCCCACAAATGGGATCAGGCCGATCAGGAAGTCGATGATGGCATTGATCATCATCTTGGTATAAAGGTAGCTGGGAAGACCTCCATCGATGCGTTGGCACTCGCGGGCCACCATCATGGCTAGCGCTGCGTCGAGAGCATCTCCGAAGCTGTCACCATGTGCATGGTTAGCCGTCTGTTCTCAAATGAAGCCTGGAACAGAAGCCAGGCACTTACAAAGGGATCAATCCTATGACGCTCCCCCATCCGAATCGAATTCCGCAGAGATTGAACAAACAGTAATCAAGCCGATAGGCGCGGCGTTTGACGCGATTGAGGACTCGAGCATCGTTGTCGGAAAGCCCCGGAGGAATGGCTTTTCGGCGCTTCTGGGTTTTCTTGCCGAATGCACGGCCGAGACGTGATGCAGGGACATGTTCAAAGTAGGGATCCTAGGCATGCCAGTCATATCTCGTCAATTCGTGGTGGACGGGCATAGGAGAGCCATCCCCATACCTCTTGCCCAAACTTGTTTGCAACCGATTCTTTCAAGATTCTCTTGCCGACGAAGGAGGCTATAGGAGCAGCCATGAGTGCCCTATCAAACTGGTGTGTTTGGAGATTCAAGTTGTTGACCGGATCAGGTGCATAGCCTGTGTGGAATCTCACAGGAGATGCCGTAGGGTAGCGGGATAGTATCAATAAATAGTCAGAGATTGGTTCTATCGAGCAGCTGCCTCATGTTACGAATAAATTGCTACAAAGAACTTGAAAATACTCTCTTCACTCTGCTGAACTTGTACATGCATCAACGTCATTCTTGATGCACAACTTGGCATGGAGAGAGTTACAAGCCACACTTGCTGATCGGTGATCTCGGATTGTCATTGGTCGGTCTTGATTGCCAGATATTTCGGCGCCAATCTGTGGCTGTGCACATCATTTCCAGCCACATCTTCCACATCAAGGCAAAACAGCTGGCCAAACCGACTTGCTCAGTGAATGCAATATTTGGCAGTGCAGAGTTTCTAATCTCTCGTGCCATTCCGCACCAGTACTCCTTCATTTGGTATCAGCTGCAACGTTCTTTGCTCTTCCGACCCCCAACTTTGCCCCTCGCCGACCTCCCTCTGCCACTGACAGGTGGTGCGGTCTCGGTGGTCCAGCTCTCACTGGCCATCGACGAGGTCTGACCCGATAGTATTGCCACTGCTGAGCCTCGTTCTGTGGTTGATGAAGTGTGTTGCAATGCCCAAACACGTGATACATCATGACAGACTCAAAGCTTCAACTAGAAGATTGTGTGTTGGGCCCTTGTTAATGGGAAGTGAAAAAGGCGGGATAACAGTTGCGCTGACCGAGGCTGCTTCGACGACTAAATAGGGCTGGATGACCTGTGTGTGCGGTTTATCATAAACCTGCCTCGGGAGGAACTCGAGTCGGTTGAGCGCATCTGCTTCCAGGTTGAAGAGGCGCAATGGTTCTACGAGGACTTTATTCGGCCGCTCGATCCGGCCCTCCCGTCGCTGTCCCTCAAGGCGTTTGCGATGCGCATCTTTCAACATTGCCCACTCATGTCGCAATGGTCGCACTACCATCACATCACCGCCTTTTCCGAGTTCCTGGCCTACAAGACTCGGGTCCCCGTGCGAGGCGCGATCCTGCTCAACGATGCCATGGACCATGTGGTCCTGGTAAAAGGGTGGAAGAAGGGTGCGAGTTGGAGTTTTCCTCGCGGTAAAATCAACAAGGATGAGAAGGACCTGGACTGCGCGATCAGAGAGGTGCATGAGGAAACGGGCCTGGATCTCAGAGAAGCTGGCTTGGTCAAGGACGAAGAGAACGTCAAGTACATCGAGATCACGATGCGCGAACAGCATATGCGGCTTTACGTCTTTCGAGGTGTACCCATGGATACGCAGTTTTCGCCCCGGACGAGGAAGGAGATCAGCAAGATTGAGTGGTATAAGCTCTCGGATCTGCCCACTCTCAAAAAGAATAGACACCACGATGCAGCCAATGCCAGCAAGTTTTACATGGTGGCACCATTTATTGGTCCCCTGAAGAAGTGGATCACACAGCAACGCAAACTCGACGCGAAGATGCACACTTCAACGGTATCCAAGGGGCAGATAGAAGGTGAGACATCAATGGACGAAGGGTACACTCCAGCAACGGGCTATACGAAGCGACGAGATTCGGAGGATGCAGCGGGCCCGAGTGATCTCCCCGAGGTCACCACCACTGGAGACGTGTCGGATAGTTTGAAGAAGCTTCTTCACATTGGCAGTCCTACTGCACCTGTCGTTCAACCTCCTCCCGCTTCAACTGACACCTCGAAATCGAACGCGTTATTGGCTCTCCTCCGCGGTGGCTCGAATGACCACCCTACAGCAGCACCGCAAGCCGCATCGGCCCATCCACAACATCCTCCGCTTTCCCAGTCATCCATGCCACCTGGTCAATTTTCGACCAATGCCTCTTCTGGTCCGGCGCCATATGCTGCGCAATCTCCTCACGTATTACATCCCAATCCTGTGCCCGCACCCTCACAAGTTTCCCAAAACTTGCCCTACACTCATTATCCCTCTGCCGCTAGTCCTCTTCCGCCGTCCAACATTCCCTTCCAGGGGCAGCAATATTCCGCTGCTCCAACGGAAGCGCCGCACTATTCCCAAAATATTCATGCACCTCATCACCCTGGCCGGATTCCCATGCCCGCTCCTTACCAGCAGACAGGGGACCCGCAGTTTGCGCCTCAAATGCAGACCGGTCAATTGCAGAGTCCTGCGGTGCCGCCGGCTAGTAGGCTTCCACCACCGAAGCTTACGAGTCATTCTCTGGCCCTCTTGAACATGCTCAAGAGCAGCACTCCAGTATCGCGCAAATCGGCTCCCACACCTGTGAGCCCACTTCCACCTTCCCGAAAGGCGTCAGATACGAATACTCCGACAAAACACCTCGAGGGCCTGCTGAATTCTGTCAAGGAACCGGTTACTCCTACTACCACTTCCGCGGCAGAGTTACCTGCTCATCCGGCACCCTCGCAACCAAAGCAAATTCTCCAGCGGAACCATGACATCAACAAGGTCCCGGAAAAGCCCAACAGAAGCGATGCAGGTCGGATCGCACTGGAGGGCTTGGCCTCGGTAACAATGTCACGGCCATCCGATCGTGACAAGACAGGCCGGTCAGTCAAGGAGGGTAGCAGATCCCCCAAGACTCACTCGAGCCAGCAATCCCTGGCCTCTCCTATCACCATCCTGTCGCGTCCGAAGAAAGACTCGCCGGCAGCCATGGAAACACCACCACGACCCGCACCACAAACTCGCGTCGAACAAAGGAAATCACCGCCAGAACCACCCAAACCCTTCCAGCCGCAGATCCTTCGCCGCTCCGACAGGCTGGATCTGAACACCAATGAGCCCAGCCGCCCGGTCTCCGACGCCTCCTCCATCAACGAGCCCGCGGTTGCCAACAACGCGCGACTCACCCCTCAACCACCGGGAATGCTGCAGCTCAACTACGATCGGCGCCCCAGTCAAACTGCTGCCCAGAAGGAGGCTCTTCTTTCGCTCTTTGGGAAGAGTCCTACAACAGCAGCCACTACCACCGCCGCCACCACCACCACCAACGTGCCAAGTGCTCCATCATCGGCGCCCGCTTTTCCATCGTGGTCGGGTTCGACGGAAACCGTCCAGCCGACGACGGCCAGCGGCGCCACCGACCCGGGCACTGCCCCTGACCGAAGCCGCATCACGTCGCCGGACAACAAGGCGTTTCTGCTTGGATATCTGCAGAATGTCGCCGAAGGGAAGCGGTGATGCCGTGCTCTTGCCGGATCAATGGAAGTAACTGTATACACCTTGAGGTAGCAATGAAATTCAGACGACTATCAATACATTATTCATTTGATTGAGATGGAGTTGCGAAAAAAAAAAAAAAACAGTAGCACGTCCCAAGATGGAAGTTCTTGAGCAAAGATACCTAGGTAGGTAGCTCAAAAGTTGGACAAGACTTTTGACAATCTATATACTCTGGCACTGGGCCGGTTTGACTCGACTCGACCTAGATAACTATAGAGGTATGCACATTTTTTAGATTTCGTGGCAAAGCAGCGCCCCGGATACTGTACTGTACAAGGAAGTGTTTTTGGTTCACGCGAGTGGCGATATATACATTACATACTGTACAAAGGCTACGTGCCCCGATGACGCGATTCCTGCTCCGTCTCTTCCTCCAACTGCTCGACCAGGTCCCTGGCTCGTAGGCCTTCGCTGGCGGCTGCATGCGATCCTCGCGCTCCGCCGGCTTCGATGTACATCCTCAGCCAGGCCGGTAGGATGGCACGCACCTTGACGTCGCCTGCCGCCGGGCATGACGATTCGCCCTCTTCACTGTCCCTGGACACTTTGAACTCCTGGGATGGGTCGTACTGGCTGCTCTCGCCGGTGAGTTTGATATCCGTCATCATCTCCAGCCGGCAGAGGGCGAGGCCGACGTTGCCGATCCCACCGAGGAATTTCCCCGCGCTGCGACCCTTGCGCGCGCTGACGCGGGAGATGTTGGCCCCTGGGGGAGGCATGTGAAGATTTGCCGTTGGATTATACACGGGCTTTTCGCTCGGCGGGCTGGCATTGGGTTCATTGTCATAGAGCTGCACGGGTAGTATCCGCTTTCGCACAACACCTGTATGATGCGTGCGGATTGTAAGCTCTTGTCCGACGTAACATCCCTTGCGGAAATCAATTGCCCGCGCCGCATCCATGTTGCTCTCCATCGGCAGAGCCGACTCTCGGATGATCTCGCCTTGCCCTTCCGCGACACCATGAAATATTCGACGAAGATGATACGTCGTCAGATCAACCTCGTTCCCAGCAAGTAGAGAACAGTCGGGGAAATGTGTGCGAAGATCATCCGTGCCAGGAGTCAAGAGTCTCGCGCCGAATCCGGGCGCGCGCGTGTCCATACAGCCAACAATCGACGACGACGCAGAGAGCTGCGATGGAAGATCCGACTCGATGTTGTATGCCGCCCAGCGGGGTTCCGCGTTCTCGTTCCAGGAAGCCCAGATTGACCGCTCCGACTCGTCTAGCTCCCGCATCGTGAACTTGGAGCGGAGCTTGTGCTTCTTCAGGTGCTTGAGAAGGTTCTTGACCTCCGCCTTGTCAACCTCAATCAGCCACTCCGGCTCCTCCGATGATCCAGAGCCATTGCCGCCTGTGACAGGGTAGATAAAAACATCATGGAGAACCCGACCATGCGCGTTTAGAAAAGCAGCGTATGATCCTGTTCGTCGCGCCGTCCGGATCGGTTCCTTGCCCATGATCATGTTCTGGGTGACCATTCCCTGAAGAAATGGCGTGCTATCTCGACCAGCGAGGGAAATCAAGGCGCGATTCGTGAGCCGCGCATAGCCGGCAGGCGGTGGTGGTGCGGCAGGCAGACCAGCTTGCTTGTCCTGCTGCCGCACTGTAGTGGTCGTGGAAAAGGATGCCTTGTTCCATTGGCGACAACATCGAAGGCAGACGGATGATGCAGGCAATCGAGGAGCCATTTCTTAAAAGGGTTCGAATTTGTCTCCGTTGTGTTTAGGCTAATCACAAGGGTCCCTCTCCAGCTCACACGGGACGGAGATGATATCATATCTGGGCGCAGAGTGCAGCAGCATTCTGTAGCAAAGGCGGTGGCTACCGGCAGAATAATCACAATTCCTTGCCCGCCAACTGGCTTGACGTGTCAGCTGTATCCTCCCGGTGCCTGCGCTTCCACGCTTCGGCCAACATCGGCATTGATGATCTAGTAAATTAGAGAGGATTAATCTGCCATGGCTAAGGATAAAACCCACTATTTTAAGGACCAGAAACGGTTTGTTGAGGAGTTGGCAGGTACTGTAAGTCGTACTCTACGCGTCTGCAAGTCCGGACGAAGAGTTCACATCAACACTGACTCGCCACGCCTTTACAGAACCTCGAGCCTTGAACTCGACCTTTTGCGTCTCCCCATGATTGCCGCAGCGAGCGCACAGTTGAATGAAATGAAAATCTAAGTACCAGTTGCTATTATTATCAGGCATCGACCACGTCTCCATTTTGAAAAGCTTCAAGGCGGGCTCCTCCCATCTCGCACAAGATGGCAACCCCCCGGGAAGACCTCAAGGCGCACGCCGCCTCCTCGCAGGACTTCTACGCCCTGCTCGAGATCCCGCCGACGGCGACAGAGAGCGAAATCCGGCGCGGATACCGACGGGCCGCGCTGAAGTACCACCCAGACAAGATCGCCCATCCGACACCCGCCGACATCGACAAGTTCCACCTCCTGCAAATCGCGTACGATGTGCTCTCCGATCCGTCCGTGCGGCAGCTCTACGACAATGCGCGCGAGGCGCGCGAGCGCAAGAAGCGCGAGCGGGAGGCGATGGACGCGGCGAAGCGGAAGATGCGCGAGGAGCTGGAGGCGCGGGAGCGTGCGGGAGCGGCTGGAGAGAACCGCGGAGTGAAGCGGCCGTGGATGGCGACGACGATGTCGGCAGACTACGATGAGGAAGCTGAGAGGAAGTTGGAGAGGGAAATTGAGCGGATTGCGGAGGATGGGCGGCGCAGGCGTCGCGAGGCGGAGGAACGAAGGATGCGAGAGGCGCTGGAAGAGGAGGAGCGGCTAGCTCGGGAGGAAGAGGAGGCGCGCAAGCAGGAAGACCGCGCGGGGCAGAAAGTCGACCGGTCGAGAGAAGGAGGCCAGAATGTCCCGGAGTTGGAGCGCGCGGTTAAAGTGCGCTGGATTCGGGAAGGGCCCGGCCTGGAACTCGACAAGGACGGACTGCAGGCGTTGTTCTCGCCATTTGGCACCATCGAAAGCACGTTTTTGCTCAAAGATCGCCGACAACGAGTCGGCCCGAATCGCGAGAAGAAGACCGTCGCGACGGGTGTGGTAGTCTACGCCTCCATCGTCGGCGCACACGCCGCCGTCTTGGACAGCGAGAAGAAACTCAAGACGCGCGACGGCGTCTGGAGCGTCGTCGAGAGCGTGTTTTGGGCATCCGGCGACGAGCCGGACCTTGGTCCTCCTCGTCCGCAAACCCCTTCTTCCACACCATCAACTCCTACATCTACAACCTCTTCTACATCCGGAGCAGCAGCAGCAACAGCAGCAGCAGCGAACGGACAAACGCCAAAGAAGCCCCCAGCCTTTGACTTCTCTTCACTCAAAGACCGGCCTGTATCATCAGGGAAGACGCCCGGGAAAGGGCCGCCGTCATTCTCATCGTTCGCTTCCGCTGCCGCAGCAAATGCTGCCAAAGCAACGACACCTGGCTCTTCGGAAGCGGAGTCGAAGCCGGCCTTGACGACGCCGAGTTTAGAGGAAGTCACGTTGATGCGATTAAGGAATGCGCAGAGGGAGAAGGAGCGTCGGGCTCTCGAGGAGCAATTACGCAAGGAGGACGAGGCTGCAGATGCGGCTGTTTGAACTATATCAATAGGTAGATCTACAAACCTTTTACCCCCTCGCTTCGCTCTTCATTTGTACAGAGTACGGAGTACCGACATGTATTTGTATTCCGCAACGTTCTCGCGCACCTCAATGCACTTGACGAAAACCCCTAAATGTCACCACTGGAACTTCTCCCGGTACAACAACGTACCTACCCACTGGATATAACACCATTTCATTGCGATTTCGAGGATGTTGCATATTTCACAGCACATCTGGTGACAGGCGTCGTACACCGTCCATGTGTACTGTACCAGATTCTCCGTAACACTAGAAGGTGATTTCCCCGTCTTTGAGATGCAGGGTTCATTAGCTTTGAGCCGTCTAAAATACCGGAATTTCGCCATGTCTCATCTCTTGATACCTATGTAATTGGCTTGATTTTAGGCGTAGAGATTCCGCCCACTTTTGAACAGTCGAATCAGCTGGCAGCCCATCTCAGCTTAGATTGAACTCATCGATTCCCTTGAAAGTCTTCGAGGATCCGGTGAACAGTTAGGGTACCTGCTTTTAACGAGAGGTGGCCGCTGCTTTGCGGCCAGGGCACAGAGTTGAATATCCAGCCTGCGCCGCGAATTGGTAGTCTTGTGAAAATCTGCGCGGACTGTCTTGCTCTGACGAAATACCACGTGTTCTTTATTGGAAGTCGGAGATGGCACTACAGGCATGATTCCGATGGAGGCATGTACCTTGGTAAGAATTCCCGACAGTTTCGTTGCTTAGGCCCGAAAAATCAAGAGAAAAGGTAACGCCGGTTATGCCCTGGATTCAGTGGAGAGGCCCTATATCGATGCCCCCGAACATCCCGGGGGGTTGAGAGCCACCACTTTACTCTGCTGAAAGAAATTGATCTCACGGCCGATCGAGCTCAGGACTGGACAACGAAAGCAACCAGGGGCTCGCAAGTGTCGCATTCACTGAAAGTAGTGTTGGGAACAGGGTTAAAGATGTCCTCGATACCCCAGAAGTGTCTTGTCCAAGTAGTATGGATAGAATCCAAGACCATTCAGCGGTACTTTAGTGGAGAAGTATATGATTCCTGAGCATGTTGAGCGCTCAAATTGGGATCCTACTTTCTTAGGAGAACATGTCTGCTCCTCAGGATAGTAACCGAGTGTGAAATGGCTGTCATGTGAAGGAATCTGTGATCTGGATGTCAAGGTCACTACGCGTAGATTGACTGTCTACAACTGGTTTTCAAAGGCAACTTGAACGGGTGACTTGGTTCGTCGATGTAGCATCAGCACGTCGCCAGTTGATATCACGGTATCTTGAAGCAACTGAGGGTGGGAGACAAACACTCTGCTTCCAAGTTTCAGGGCGTGCGCGCAATGAGCGCGCGTTATCAGTTTATCATTTCGGGAAGCTCAGACCAAAGATTGAATAGTCTTTTGTGTCCAGGTCGGCTGAGCTTGCTGAGGTACTTAACTTTGCTAAATGAACCATTTTAAGTGCTCCGTACTAAGTCAGGTAGTAGTAGGTGCTAGTAGTAACTCGAAAGAGGTGGGAGCTCAAGAAACAGTGGTGTTGGCAACTGAGTGCCTTGATCGCGAACCTGGAAAAGGATCATAGGCAAGCCGTCCTGCACGAGGAAGACCAGCACCGACTGGGAATCCGCTTGTTGGCATCCCTCTCTGACACAGAAGCTGACGTCGCGAATCAGGACTTCACTCCCTTGCCGCCAGACAAATCACCAATACTCGCCTTGCGATCCTTCACTCTGGTATCCCGATTGAAACTGGCAGAGCACTTCATCAGTCATGTACATGAAACACTCTCCTGCATCCTGCAATCCTATCAGGACTTGAAAACCCTTCTTCCGCTAATGGCGGCTCGCATTTGGGCAGTCTCTTGCTTCTGTATGTCGCAATGGCACAGCACACGCATGCCCGCTTTGACCTCAACAATGGCAGTGATGTTCTCTGCGGCATTTCACATAGCCGTCTGTTTTCGCCATTAGAGCGGCTTGTCCCAACTTTGCTCCAATAACACGCTGGACTCATGTCCACTCAACTGTTGCGTGTGAACAATATGCAGAATTACATTCAAGAGCATAATCGATGAAGAAGGAGTGGACAAGCAATTCGTCCCTTGAAGGCGGGTAAGGCTCCTTGGCGGTGGTTTCGGATACTTCAAAGATGTATGATATATGCGACATGGCGTCGCTACGGCTATTAATACTACTTGGTCCGATAGACAACGAATGAAACGAATAACTTCCGGAACGCCGATATCCATCAAGGGCGTCTTCCGGGCTTCCAGTCGTTGAAAGACATTTCGTCCATTTCTTCCTGACCAGACTGATACCTGGGAGTATCATTCTAAGTCGGCGATTACGGGTTGTTTAACGGATAGGTCATTTACTTCATGGTCTTCTTCAGGGCAGTCAGACACTATCCTTACTGGGCTGTTGGATTTTGTGCGGAAATTTGCAATTGAAGGTGATGGAACACTGTGAACACCCAACGCCCCAAGTTCTCTCGGAAAGTCCTTCAGAGGAACCCTTTGATCTCTGAATTTCGCCACGTGCTCAATATACTCCCTGGATTCGTCATATTCCTTCAGGTGCTCTTCTGCTCGGCTCCGCTGGTCCTCACAAATCTCAAGTTCCTCGTGATCTAACTTGTCGGCACCATGCGTTTCCAAGCATCCTTACCCCGAGAGTCAAGAATGTCCATTGGTCCATTGTCGACGCGGACGGAACTTGGCCGATCTCGCGAATGCTCAACTTCTCCATTTCCTCCTTGAGGGCTTCTCTTTCTCATTGTGGGGCAGAATCGGGGATCTCAAAGGACGGCATAATGCTAACAGTCCGAACTTGGGACAGAAAAAAACGTAATGGGGATCAGCCTGGTTGATCAACACTGAGAAAGCAAAGTGAATTGGGAATCTTCGAGTTTGTTCAATGATGAGAGCCCTTGAGGCTGAAATGATGAAAAGGATTATAAATCACATTGGAAAGGAACATATGATCCCACACAGTAGGCAAGACCAGAGTTGCGACTGCTGCAGATTCAGTGAACGACGTGGTGAGGCAGCTGCACGCCCATTACATAGCTGGTAACTGAGAATTCATGCTGTACGTATCATTTCTCATTGTCGAATCAGTCCTTGGATAATGGTGTGCTAGCCTCAATATTCCAGGGTAATCCATATTACATCCTATTCTAGAAGGCCATTATCCATGTATAGGTCACAGTTCGACGAGGGCAAGAACCAACAATCTGATAGGTGCAATGCTCGTTCTGCAGTGGCACTTCATTTCCACAACCTCAAAACACTTCATACTTTCTTTCCTGGTCAGGTAGATAAGCAGTAGGCCTCCTGTCAATACCTATACCATCTGGCCTTGACTGAGAATCCAGTTCCTCACGTTAATCATAGTGGGCACTGGGCAGGGATTTGAAGCTTTAGGTTGTGAAGGACTTACTCTTGTCAGCGGCGCAGAGCTTGCTTGGTAGGTACCCACTTGTATCTTTAGGGCATTACCCCACCAGGAATGCCTATTCAGGAAACAAAAACATGCGACTGCGTGATGTGCAAGGTAAGAAAAAAAAAGTAGGTTTAGAAAACACAACCTTCTTACTTTTCTAGGTTTGTAAAAAAGGAATTCTGTCAAGCATTTGGCTTTTAAGAGAGTAGGAATAAACTTGGTATTTTGGAATGGGCCGGACGTCGCCAAATGGTAAAGATCTCATAGTACTATGTACCTAGAAGACAGCGATCGGTTCAATAATCGGACAGGATTTCCACATCCCTCACTATCCCCAGTATCACAGGATAATCTTGCGTGTCTCTGTCCTCATTTCCACTTTAGACTCGCACGGAACCGTGTATCCATCAGTGATCCCTGACATGTTCTCCGGATCCACGGTCACAGTAAGTCATCAAGTCTTGATCGAGATGAACTTGCTCAGCTGGATCAGGGTAAGGCAATCCATCGTTTAGTTTAGCTCTGAATTTCTGCGCCTCAAGGGATTCTATAAATCGAATCCATAGCATTGTTGTCGAGGTTAGATTGCTTCACGAAGAGCTCGAAGTAAGGCTGATCTATGATCCAAATTCCTCCACGGTGCTCGTTTCACGTCACACGCCGTCACGGTCTGACGGCCAATCGTGGCCTTGCGCACTAGGTAGGTATCGAGTGAGGAGAATATCTGCCTTCTGTCAGAAGCCTGAAGGGATGAATGTGACGAAGTGGCTGAAAGATACAACTTCCGGAACCACTTATGGTGTGTGTGAGAAGACGATCTTGGAGGGATGATTTCTCTGTATCCGTGGCCAAGTGAACGTTTTATGGGTGTGTTCTTTTTTTTTTTGGGGGGAGGGGTTTGGAGAACGTATATCCATCATGACCAATCAACACAGTGCAATCATATGCCCTGCCAGTTTATTGAAGTGGAGGACGAGAGACATTGAAAGCGGAGTGAGAAACAGCTTCACCTGTTACCCGCCAAAAGGCCAAGTGTCACGAAATAACGTTCATTACTGGTCATAAATTCCAGGCAACTGTGCTCCCAACTGAGGTCCCCATGGTGCAGATATATCGGGAGAGCTCGTCAAGTATTGAACAAGATGTCTTGGATGAAAAAAAAAAAAAAAAACCTACACTGTAAACACTATGTACTGTAATGAAACATCAATGGCAATCCCAGGAAACAAAATATTAACAATTAATTCCTATGCACGTCCCAAATCCCAAACAAAAAAAGATCAATTGTCCGAGTATGCGTCATATCCGAATGATTGCATCAAAGGATGACCTGTGGCTTGTGCATTCTTCAAGCGGCGTTCTGTTCGTCCTGTCAGTATACCATGGATGTAAGAGGAGAGGAAAGGAAGAACATACCCTTCTCGAAATCGCGCCAGCGCTTCATGGTAATCTTGGTGCTGTCAAATTCTCCCTCGGCGTCTCCGTGGCCGTCCTTGCCACCGTCGCCTGCCGTCTTGCGCGTGTCGCCCCAGCTGAAGTCGTCGAACTTCCAGTAGGCGTAGGTCGGCAGAACAAAGTTCCAAATCGGAAGCGAGACAAGATAGATAAGCATCCACATGACGTAGATGAGCCGGTTCGCGGTGATGACGATCAACACACCCGGCAGACCGAGAATCAGCGCCAACAGCACCAGCGGAATCACCTGTACCGGCTGCTTGATGATCGACATGATAACGACGTAGAACGTGAAGCTGATGGCGGCCGGCAACACCAGCGTACCAACCAGTTCGATGAATACGACAAACTGCATGCTGAAGCAGAATGTGCCGCACAGGTCGCGCACCAGCACCAGCTCGAACAGGTTGTGCACCGTACTGTTGATCCATCGGCGCCGCTGCGACAGCAGCACCTTGAACTTGTCCGGAACTGTCGTCTTGCACACGGCTTGCGGCACAAACACTTGCTTCCGCTTCGGGAACGTCCGCAGCATCAGCGTCGACAGATAGCGGTCCTCACCCAGCAGCAAGAGGTTTTTCTTGTGCAGGGTGTCCACCACATTCTCTGAGTAGTGCTCGACAATGTCCGGGTTCGCCAGGATCGGAACCCAGTAGTTCTGCCCGCCCTTGGGCGCCTTGATCCGGAACATTGAGAAGCAACCAGGTAGACACGTCACACCGCCAAACACGGACTCGAACGCCTTTGCCTGGTGGTGGGAGATGTAGTACTCAAACACCTGGATCATTGTCACCCAGCTATCCGTCTTGTTGGCGATCTTGGTCTCGCCGCACAGACCCATGATCTCCGGGTCCTTGACCATCGCCGACACCATGTGCGTCAGACTGTCTGGGAACACCTTGGTGTCCGCGTCCACCATCAGCACCATCTCGTAAAAGTCGGGCGAGATTCCCGTAATAGTCCAGAAGCCATTGAACATCTCATACTCCAGTTCCGTCATTCGCTCATCAAACATGACCTTTTGCAGGAACGACATCAGGATGATCTGACTGTCACGCTTGCCCCGGTTACCGGGCTTGGGTGCCTTGGCTTCATCCGGCGTGCCGCACTTCACCACCAGTAGCATCGGTACCCGCTGCTGCTTCTCCGGCGGCACGATCGACGTCTCGCCGTAGTCATAAAATCCCGCATACACCTTGGCCATGTTGTGTCGCTTCGATCCACTGGCTACAGCCACATAGGAATACGCCTGCACCTCATCGGCTGGGACCACCAGATCGCGCATCATACCCAGCACGATATCCGGCGTCGAGAATTCCTCGCCCTTGCCCTTGATGATGCCGTCGCAGATCACTATGATGGTCTTGTGGCTGTTGGGGTAGTCGGTCATAGCAATCGAGTCCAAGGTCGTCCGAATGCCTTCCTCGCCTTCGGAATAGCACGTCACCAAGCAGAGCGCATGGGCAAGCGGGAAGCCAAAGGGCTGCCAGTCCGGCGGTGGCTGGGGTACCACCAACTCGTGAATGAACCCGGCAGGGCCTTCAGTATTCGACCCAACCACAGTCGAATGCCTCGCATCATCTCTCGAAATCATCAGGCTGGTCCGACTGTCGGCTGCGTTGTGGCGTGTGATCGCATCGGTGGTCAGCGAGCTTTGGCTGCTGTTCCGGTCGGCGCGGTAGAGCGGGGTCGAGGGAGCCAGCCGTGAGGTGTTCAGGTTTTGGTTCGTCATGGTCAGCGGTTGAGACTTGGACCGGCGGTCTCCGGCCATGGAGTAAGGGCTGGAGAAGCGAGAGGTGGTGGGAAAGATACTGCTGCGCTTAGTACTGCGCTCGGGCGCCTGCGGAGGTTCGGTCAACCGCGGGGCGGGCCGGTAGATATCGTCGGACCAGTCTTCGATCTGCTGCGCACGCGCCCGGGGATCGGAGCTCATCGTTGTCCGGTCCGGCGCGAACTTGCGCGAGAGGAACCAGTGGAAGACTACGGCCATGGAGAATTTGGCAACCACGATCGACAAGATGAAAGTCAAAGAGACATAGAGCACAACCTTGGAGGCAATGCAGCCAACGGTGTCGGTGTCGATGGAGCCGACTCTGATGATTTCCGACAAGCACTTGCCGAACTTGCGGTCCGATGACGACTGGAAAGCGTAGGTCAGGTCCGTACCTCGCACGTCCGGGTTGTTGCGCAGCTCGTCGAATCGCTTGGGATAGCGGACTTGCGAAGTGTTGAACCAGCGGAGCAAGTCGAGATCGAGCACATGGCCCGAATAGACCATGAGATTCCGGCTGGAATTCTTCAGGTCATCCCAGGTGAAATAGACGTCGCCCGAGCTGCGCAGGCTGTAGAAGGCGTTCCGGGCTTCCGCAGACAAGTGGCAGGAGTATCCCAAGTACGGGCCCACAGTCTTGTTGGGCTCGCTGGAACCATCCTGATTGAAAGGCTGACAGGGGAAGTACCAGGCTAGGTTCCCGTCCTCATCGGTGGGCACATCGGAGTCTGGGGCGGCGGTGATGATGCCCTTGCAAGCCCCGTTGACATTCTGGAAGAGGAAACTGCCGTCCTGCCCGCCGTACTTGTGCGGCAGGTCGTAAAGCACGTTCGACCCGGAGGGAATGCCCCAGGCAGGCGGGTGCCGGGAGCGAGAAAGATCGTAGGCTTTCCCATGGAAGATCATGTACCCCATGTCGACGTGGTTAATGGCGAGACGGACCTCGGGGCTGCCGCAGACGGTGGCGGTGAAACCAAAGGTCAAATAACCTACAAAGGCGCAAATCAGGAGGATGACACTGATCAGGCCAATTTTCTCTCGCCATGCACGGCGGGCTGCTTTGGTGGGCATGCCAAAGCATTTCAGAACGAAATCCGGAATCCAAAACGTAATCAGGGCACAATAGGTGTACCACAAGCTGGGTGGTCCGGCCCCATCGGGAGCCTTTCGACGGCCACTTTGCGAGTGGCGCCGCGTCGATTGGGACCGCGAGAGCTTGCGCCTCTGCCGTTTACTTTGCGCGCGCTCGACCCGCTCCATCGGCTGGTTCAGGTTCCCTTGAGCGCCGTAGAGGCCAGCGGCATTCTTGGCCGGCTTCAGCGACTCATCTGTGCTGGTGGTCTCCGTCTCGAACATCGCAGGGTCATGACCCGTGGTTGACGGGTAAATTTCCATGTGCTGCGCATGTCGTTGGTAGTGATAGTTTGGATGACTTGGGTCCAGCTGGCGACGTTCGGGGCGGATGAGCGAGCGTTGCCGTCTCACACCGTCGCCTGGCGAGCGGACATGGGCACCCGGAGTTGTTGAGGATCGCGACCCTTGACGGCCATGGGAGGACCGGGGCGACTGCGGCGGGCGAGGGGAGTATGGGGACGGAGGAACCTCGGCATAGGTGCCGGATTCGGTGTCTCTGCGTCGTCTGCGCGATGAGTCTCGAAATCCCGGCTGGGGTTCCTCTCGGTGGGAGGTTGGAAGGTTATCGGGCCGCTGCGGTAACGACATGGGGTCTAGCAGGGCATATCAACAGAGGGTTGGTACGAAGAGTCTTGCCGTGTATGGTACCGCTGAAGTCGGCAGCGGTCCGAACGAACGAGATCGATGGCGGCGACGAGGTACGGCTATGCTTTGACTGGAAACATGCAGGGAGTTGCGGTGTCGTTCTTCAGCGGCTGCTGTCTGGGATTCGCACCAGGCGCCTGAAAACAATAAAAAAAAATCTCGGTGTCGAGCAGGGGCAGGTTCACAGCGAATCGGGAGGGGGTGCGGCGAACAGGGACGATCAGAGCCACGTTTCAGGGAGATTGAGCGAGGGACTGAAGGGGAGCGGAAAAAGCGAATGACAACTTAAGATTCAGGGGGAAGAAAAGTAAATTAAACAGACGAAGCGATCGACGATAGACACCTCTATGAGGGCTAAGACGAGGGGGAGGGGAAAGCGATCGGAATCAC
The DNA here is from genome assembly GCF_041956625.1 of Thermomyces dupontii. Classification (NCBI taxonomy): domain Eukaryota; kingdom Fungi; phylum Ascomycota; class Eurotiomycetes; order Eurotiales; family Trichocomaceae; genus Thermomyces; species Thermomyces dupontii. The sequence goes on along the minus strand of NW_027192308.1, from coordinate 1,321,214 downwards.
CAGCGAGGCTGGTTAGAAGAGCGAGGGGAGACGGAGAGGGATGGAGCCGTCGCTTGTCCAGAGCACCGGGATGGGGATGGATGAAGGGGTTAAGATGGCGTGGTCTTGGGCTTCTTGGGCGATTTTTGGGCCCAGGCAGGGAGGCAAGGAACACTGGCTTGAAAAAAATAGGTAACCCCCAGCGTCTACCGAGTTAGTATTTTGCTTTGATAGCAGGATGTTTGGATTACTGTTTGTATATACTATGGAGTAAATATGCGACCCGGAATAACGGCTCCAAGGTGTTCGTTTGGAACTGATTTGGAGGTGCTGTGAATATGAATAACCTGGCCGAACTGGAAGTAAATATTAATCCATCCATTCTGGAAAAGATTCTCTGGTTTGGCTACGGAGTAACGACATAATAACTAGTCGCACCGCCACGAGTCTGCCACGAGGTGTCTCATGACGCGCAGTGATTGGTTCGTGGCGCCACAGCTGTGGCTTGACACCTGTACTTTACCAGAAGAACACTAGCTCCACGTTCCCTGATTGGTTGGTTCTTTCACGTGGGATGACTGACTGATGGCTAAACCGCAAAGGAGAGAACCTTCCTGAAATTGGAGGAGCTGACCCATACGCTAGTCCAGGGCAGGCAAGTGCTATTAATAGCGTGCTGACTAATGCCCCATGTTTACTCCGTCCCGGGCAGTTTGCTCTCTGTTTCGGTTGGGTTCTACCTTGCCAACCTGATCGAATGGAGAGTGAGACAGGACGAGCGGTTGGACAATGTCGCCATTATTGGGAGAGGTCTTCTTCTGTTTAATAATACATACATCGTTCAGTTTTCTGGAATTGAGTTCCTCGACACACAGCCACGAGATGAGGCTGCGCGGAGGCTCCACTGTGCAATACGAAGCCGCGTCAAGCATTCCAAATTCCAGCATGCCGCACCGCAGAGAAATTTGCACTTTACGCTCTTCCGCAACCAGGATGACCACAAGAGAAGCCGGCGGCGGGAATTACGTGTACCTCTCTGCAATGGCGGCTTGTCCGGTTAGACATTGCAGAACGACCAATGTTCGCCATTCAACCCTAGAAGAGCTCCCTTCAGGGCGTAATCATCCCACCAGCTTGAAGAATCGGATCAGAATGACGAACAAATTCCTTGCAGAGTAATGATGGATTAATAGTATAGAGTATTATTCAATCCGACCAGTCCAGAGTATGCAGGGCGAGTAGTACTGTCGTAGACCAAGATTCTTCTTCGTTGCATTTACGAATCCGCAAGCTGCCCAAGAGCCTCACCCCGGCGTTTATATCACCGCAACCAGTCGCCCGTTCGTTACTCTCGTTTCTCTCGACCAGGCTAAGACACTCGTTCCCCTCCCCCGTGGCCAACACGTCAGCAGATTCTGCTGCTTCTCGATCGTTTCTTCCCCCGCTCACTGTCCGATTGCGTCCCGGGTTGTCTTGTCGGTGGAGTCCCATCTCCGACCTGAACGAGGTACGTTGCGCGCTTCCGTGAGACCGACATTGTGCTGCTGTGCTCTGCCGGTACAGCATCCTTCAGACGTTGCTAGCCCTGCCAACCCTTGCAAAGTCAGACGGCAAACTGATCGAACGACTCTCAGGTCGCGTCGTCGCGCAGTGAAAATTCCTTGCAGATCATCCCCCTCGTTTGAAATATCCTAGTTCTTCGTCCCTCCTCCCCTCGCAGAACCACTTTCTTCCGAAAGTAGCGACTACACGCAGGCACCGTGTTGTTCAAATTCGCTCTAATCCGCTTCCCCGGTCGCATCCTTCATGTCACAGACGTGAAAACCGCCCCTATTCAATACCCCAAGGGGATCATTGCTTCATTGCTGTCGCCATGGACAACCCGCCCGCGGACAGCTCTCACTCGCCCATTTCCTCTCCTGCGCCGGCCTATATTCGCTCCTCTCCTCCGCCGGCCCCATCTCAGCGTCCTCCTCCGCCTCCGAATGGTGACCACGCTCAGCCATCATCGCCAGCCCGCTCCGAAGTGCGTCGGAAACCCGTGCTGAGTACATACTCTCAAATCGGTTATGATCAGTCGATATCGCCCACAAATGTAGAAAATCGCAATTCGAGCGCGACGATCGAAGAACAACAGTCCGACTCACGGGCATCATCACCTCTACTTGCCAACATATCCGGGCTAAACCTCTCCTCGCACCATGACGGTCCGGAAGCGCGGTTGCCGGCTCGAACCGATTCGCTGCAGTACGGATCGCGGCCCCCTTCGTCGTTCAACCCCCGACACACATCGGCGAGTACGGATTCGTGGCCGTTGCCGAGAGACGAGGGCTCCCAGCGAGGCTCAACAGAGAGACAGGACAAGCCATACCGCTTGTCCAATTCTTCCCAGGGTAGTTTGGACACCATGGCACAGCAGCCTATGGACTACCAACCACTGCACTACCACCATCAAGGACTCCCCTCGCAGCGCAAGGTCTCGGCCCCTGCGCTCGGCGGGTCGGGGACCTCGTCGACCGAGCATTTGGCTTCTCCGAACCAGTATCTAAGTCCAAACCGAGGGAGTTATTCTCTCTCGGGGTCTTCTTCCACACCAGATCTGGTAAACCGGGGCCGGTCGCCGAACGACTCACCGAGTCCGTACGCCCGCCGCCCATCGGCCCACTCGCCGGACAATCGACCCATGTCAGCCTTCGTAGATATGCTCAATACGTCGTATCCGCAGCCTTCACCATCGCCCGGTGAGGCCAAGAACGACCACCTGCGCATGTTTGTCGGGAACAATGCGTCGCTGCTTAGTCACAAACAAACATTCGAGATGTACCTCGCCAACGTCAAAAAGACCAATGATCCTGCGGTGCAGTATGAGTTCGCCGTCTTCATGGTCAATGCCATTCAGGAAATGGACGGAACCATGAACGACAGCTCCGCGTCCCTCGACAAGGATAAGGACAAGGAGCCCGGTATCACGCGGTCGCGACTGCTCTCGGAGGCCAAGGCCATTCTGCAGCGGCTGGCCGATAAAAGTTACCCATATGCGCAGTACTATCTCGCGGATGGCTACTCTTCGGGCTTGTTCAACAAAGGCAAAGTAGACTATGACCGCGCCTTGCCTCTATTCGTGGCCGCGAGCAAGCACGGCCATGCCGAGGCCTCCTATCGCGCGGGACTTTGTAATGAGTTTGGATGGGGATGCCGCGTCGACGGGGGCAAGGCGGCCCAGTTCTACCGTCAAGCTGCGGCGAAAAACCATCCCGGAGCCATGCTGCGACTCGGCCGTGCCTGTCTCGCCGGAGAGATGGGTCTGGGCAAGCGATACCGCGAGGGGATTAAATGGCTGAAGCGTGCCGCGGAATCGGCCGACGAGCAATACAACGCGGGGCCATACGAGCTTGGTCTGCTGCACGAGACCGGTTACGGCGACGACGTGTTCAAGGATGAGTCGTACGCCGCGCAGCTGTTCACAAAATCCGCGGATCTGGGCCACGTCGAAGCCTGTTTCCGGATGGGAGAAGCCTACGAGTACGGCAAGCTCAACTGTCCGCGCGATCCGGCGTTGAGCATTCATTTCTACACCTTGGCCGCACAACGGGGGCATCCGAAAGCCCAGATGGCGCTGTGCGCGTGGTATATGCTCGGTGCGGAGCCTGTTTTGGAGAAGGATGAAATGGAAGCGTATGAATGGGCGCGAAAGGCCGCGGAGCAAGGTGCGTCGTATCCATCCTCTTAGAATTTGTGGATTTTTTTTTTTTCTTTGCTGACTCGAGTCATGATCCAGGTTACGCAAAAGCACAATATGCTGTTGGGTGTTTCACGGAAATGGGCATTGGCTGCCACCGTGATCCCCTCGAGGCCAACGTATGGTACGTCCGCGCCGCAGACCAAGGCGACGAGCGGGCCAGGAACCGCCTCGCCGTCATCCAGGCGGCGTCCGAAGGGGCCGATCCAACGCGAGGAGGCAAGCGTCGAAAAGGCAAGCGTACCACGGAGACCAAAGGTTGGTCTTCCGAAGAGTTCAAACAAGGGATGGAAGGCTAATTAGAACGCAGATGACAAGCCGAAATCGAAGCTCTTTGGAATTTTCTAATTTCTATTACTTCCCACCCGGAATCACTGTGTTGCCACTTGCCAGTGCTGGGCACGAAATTTAGTACATACTCGACTGTGTCGATTGCGTTTCCTTCCTTGTGTCTCTCGTTTTGTTTTTTCTTTTCCTTAATTCTCTGCTAGACATCTCCGAGTCCACCACCTACTTTCGGGGACATCATCATGATCGACTGTAATAGGTTGGCAGACGGATCTGCCTGATCATGTGTGTGTGTGTGTGAGTGTGTGAGTTGAAAGAGTGCATGTGGGAGTTTGCTTGGTGTTGTACTAATTTTTGTTTTTGTTTAATTCTGGCTGGCCGAAAAGATTTCACTGTCAACTAAAAAGGGTACTTTGTCATTTTAGTTACAGTAATCAAATAGGTAGTACTTAATCAGGTCTTTTTTTTTTTTTTTGTGATGGAACAATGTCTGGATTGATGATCATTAACATTAGGTAGCCTCTCAAATCCTCTCCCTCTTCAAATCATTAACCACCATATACCTCCCAAACGTAATCCACCCATACCGAAACCACACCATCTGACTTTTATGCGCCTCCGTCATTGCCGACCGAGCCCTCACCCACTCCGTCACCGAACTCACAAACATCAACCTCGACGGCAGGGATCGCGACCCGACCTTGGACCCAAGAAGCAACGCCTCCCGCAGATTCGACAGCCCACCCAGAACCATCGTCAGCGGCGCATCCAGCACGCCGACGTATTTCCGGACGATGCTCGTCGACGTCAACGTGTACAGCGCCACGGGGCACGAGTACCCGGTCTTGCCGCGCATGAGGTTCTGCAGGAACCGCACCGCGCCGTGGTAGAGGGAGCGGTGGTTGGGGTGGTTGCTGATGCCGTGGCGGTCAAATGTGAGGAGGACGTCGAGGGTGGTGGTTGGGGGGGAGGAGACATTTTTCTCATTGCTGGCTTTAGACTTGGAAGAAGGAGGAGAGTCAGAAGAAGAAGGAACAACACCACCACCACTAACAAAGGCAGCGGCAAGCACCGCGGCAATGTCATCCGCGGCCCACTCGGTTGTCATGCTATCGGGAAACCGCGTTTGGTCGTCGATGATGAAGATGTCTGATTCATGCCGCAGGCCCAGCTTGATGGCGCTCTTTAGGAGTTCCTTGCGGCGGGTTTCACCCAGACCGTCGGCGTTGCCTGGATTTCGTTAGCTTCAATCATTCTGTTTCCGGTAGAAAAGAAAAAAAAAAAAAAGAAGTCAAAAACTTGCCTGTACTCAAACAGAGAATCTTGACATGATTCCCCAGCTCCGGCCTGGTCAATGCCAGCAAAGTCGGCGCAAAAAACATTGCCTCATCATCCGGATGCGCAATGAGTAGACATATCCGCTTGTTATACAGTTTTGGAAGGGAGCTCGCAAAGGAAGAAGTGCCAGATGTCGAGGAGATTGTCCAGAGAATCACGAGTAGGATTGGCACCAAGGCAGTCAACAGCAAATAGTTGGTCATGTTTATTTTCTTTTTTTTTCTTCTTTCTTTTATTTCATGCCTTGCTTAATATGGAATAGAAGGTCAATTTCCTCCGATTTGAGCCCAACAATCAAGTTCCTGTTACTGCAGTGGTTCTTGTCCTGAAGAACTCGACATCATTCCCTCAGGGACAAAGTTGAATTGTAGCAGAGTTGGACGTTCCAGTTCGTGACTTCTGATTCGTCAGTCCTTCAATCTTGACATTTGTTAATCTATCCCTTAAAAGGTCAATACAGAGTTCTAGGCGGAGTCCATTTGGTATGATTGGTCAAACGTCTACGGAGTACTCCGTACAACTTCGCAGATTTTATTATTCTTTTTTTTTCTTTTCTTTTTTTTACTGCAAAGAAAACCCGATGGACTCATTATTCAACTGGCCAAGTGTGTACTAGCCGTGACTTGACAGCGCTGTGACCCTATGTTCCGCTTGCACCTTCGGACTCATAACAATCAAAATCGGGAGGGGAATGAGGCAGCTTGTTCGAAAACCACCTCCCAGAGTGAAGATAGCTTTCGGATTCTCCGGTGAACTGCACCAGCTCTTGTGCTTCTCTCGCCTCTTGACTTGAGAATTCAGGCAAAATCTGTTACTGGCAGAAGTGTGAGGATGATCACGCCCAGCAGTTTTTCTAGTCCCTTCGCCACCCGCGGTTTACTACATTCGCCTCGGTCTTTTCGTACTCCCTTTGACTTTCAAGGACACAGCCCAGGTTGTTGACGCAGATGAGGGTGTGTGAATGGACAGGCCCTGCCCATCCAGCAGAAGCAGCCGCTTCTTGATTTCACCTTTGGTCCGATCCTTTGTACAACGAATTCTCGTTTTTGGAGGACGATGGAATTGTTTACATAGTATTTTGACAACACGAGTGGAGCGCGTTTCAGTAGGTCCTCACATCCATCTGACCCCAATCACCAGTTCATTGTCCTCGTAAACACACTCGAGGTTCGACAAAAACCCCTCCAAGCCTTTCGATATACGAAACACTTGATGGGGGGCACTCACCTGCTGTCCCAATTTTTCACCCATCCTCCCCGGAGACTGCCCCTCTTGCAGACCCTATGAACAGTGAACATAAACCGGCGTTGACCAGCACAGTTCTTTAAGCTGTCAGAACATGAACAATCGTAGCAACAAGACTCACCGTCGACGCTGGAACTGCGCCGCATAGCGCTATAGCTACATCGTCTCTCCCGAACATGGCCAGCAAGTAACGTGGCATGGAGTTGGAGTTTGGACGAAGAACGACAATCGCTTCAGAGGCGCCAGCCTCCGCGCTGTCGAATCTTTTCTCGACCGACGCTCCAAGCCCGAACCACGTCGGCACTTTCGGGGAGTCGAACACCAGAAGCGGCTAGGCGTGCCTCAAAGCGCGCGATCCTGCTCCAGACACAGCCAGGCTGTGGACACTGCACGACCCCCCGATGATAGTGCAGATTCGAGTGATCGTGGCCCCATATTGTCATGTAGTGCTCAGTCTCACCGTCCTCATCTGGCTTCTCCAAAGGGGTCACGCGCCAGCCCTGGAGTCGACCCAGAAGGCGAAGCCCGTTGTCAAAAACGTGCTTCTTCCGATCGATCCAGAAGCTGACGTTATGGACACGGACAGAGTCGGAGAACCGGACGCGCTTCTCCGGCTTTTCCTTCGCCTCATCCGAGGGCTTGACCGGAACCGGGGAAAAGTGGACGCGCTTCTTGGGTTTTGCCTTGGCCTCCTCTGAGGACTTGGCCAGAATACCCTTCAGCGGCGACGCACGGGCCCGTTCCGTGGAAGCGGCGGCTTTGTCGCCAACGCGTGGCCGTACGGGAGGGCAGGGAAGGGGAGGAAGGCAAACCGAGTTCTCCGTGTCACTGTCCGCTGTGGTGTGCATCGTCGGGCGCGCGGTTTGGCGCCATGGTTGGTTCCTATTTTCACGTGCCTTACGGCGTTTAGCATGCACTTCAACATTTGACCGTTCGGGGCCAGGGGCAGAAGGTGCTCGCTTCTCGGCCTGGGCCTCGTTGGAGGCAAGGTTCCTGACAGGAACGGGGATCCGAGATGGACGAGCAATGAACCGGTTCAGAGGGGTCTGCGTCACCCCTGATTTGGAAGCAGAGGCGGAGCGCAAGGGCATGAACCAGGGCGGCGATGGAGGGCGAATGGAGATATGCTTGAAAGCAGGGCGGCGAGGAGCAGGTGGAGGAGAAGGTCGCGGCGAAGAGAGGTGAAAGGGTGCAGAGGAGGACACCTCGCGGAACCGGACCGGACCGCGAGGGAAAGGGCGAAAGGCGCAGGCCTCGGTGAGTCCCGTGAGGGCACAAGGGTACTTCACGAAGGGGATTCCTGGGATGATGCGAGTCGGTGGCATGGTGAGGACAGGCAGTGATGTGGCAGAGTGGTAGTGGACGTAATTTTAGCAGTGGGTGCAGTAGCGGTGGTTTTGGACAGAGCAGCAGAGATGTGTAGGGAAACTGGAAGAAGAAAAGAGAGAGACGGGAGATGGTCTGTATTTATACCTACTGCCGCTGTTTCTGGCACATGGAGGGAAGGTACCAGGTGGTTAGCAATAAACACACTGCCAGGGAAAGAGCCGAACATACAAGGCCAGTGTCAAAGGAGACAACAACATCGCGAAGGAAGGAGCAGGCCTGCTCAGCAGGTGAACAACTTTACAATGACAAGAGGTACCTACCTAGGCAGGTAGGTACCTACAGGGACTTACACATCCCAGCCTGGGGCACCAACCCTTCCCAAAACGGCAGGTTCTACTGATCCTAAGGGGGAGGACATCTCGGAAAGAGCAGTCGGACCTCAGAATGATTCCTTCAATCATCTTCATCCAACAGTTATTGCCTTGGATTCCCCGGGAATCAATAAGCAATAGTCCATAATGGCGCTCAGTGGGAATCCGTCGCAGGCTCAGCTTGCTCTTGCAATGGCTCTTGTCAACTCAAAGCCTCCAGACGTGCCAATGCAAGGTTGAACTGCCCTAACCAAGTTGCTGAGCCCAGCTAATTCCTAAGCAGAGTATATCATCCGGATACGCTCCCACATCAAGCAGCAAGGGCATCCGTTCGGGAACATCGGCCCAGCCAAGTACTTCGATAGTGTGAGCTTCTGGAAAGCGGCTTATGAAAAGGCCAGAGACGCGCAGACCAGACTCAACAACCGTATTCAGACTCTGGAGCAGTCCGTAGCATCTCTCAAGCGCAAAGAGAGTTGCGATGATGGGGCAGCCGAGGAACCTGCAGAGCAAAGGTCCAAGGGTGATTCAACAACGGCAGAGCCGCCAAAGAAGCGGCCCAAGAGAACAACGGCCTCGGACCAGTCCACTTATGCACTGACATTCGACAATGCGGATGATCTTCTCTCCAAATTACCACAAGCTGACTCTGGTAAGTACCTCGAACATGAGCATTCAGCTAAGCCTAAGTGACTCCTGCAGATATTGAGACAATGATGATGGTCCTGTGGTCCCTTCAGAATTCTCTGAAAAAGAAACTCCGGTACTCGACAATTGCTCGACATGCTCTCGGTCTCTGCGGTGCCCTGAGTTCCGTAGCTTTGGCCATCTTCAAGCAGAAGACCCCCACTTCAGGTTCATTAAGCCCATCTAGAGATTCCCTGCAGCCTCAGCATGATCAGGTCATGATGTTCCAGCTCCTTGGAGGCGTGTACAAAATCTTGTGCCAGGCACTAAACAAACTTCTTAACTCCACAGAGGGTCAAAAGTACGCCGGCCAGCTTACCTTCCAGTTGACTTCGCTTTTCGGAAAGATTCTGCACGCCTTAGGAGAGCGGTGTGTGTCTCAAACCATGCGGAGTCCAGCGAGACATAATACCCGGCTTTCAAGAGCGGGAAAAAACCTTTCCGATCAGTCAGGGAACAACTCTCCAAAGGACACCATCTCGGAGCATGCCGTCCGGCTGCTCGCCTTGATGATGCTGTCCTGCACGGCTCTAGTCAAATCCTACGAGGATGTTTTAGAAGGGTATTTATATATCCTATTCAAGCGAGTGGGAATGGTGCTGTCGGCAGTCACATTCAACGAACTCATTTCGGATCCCGATTTACGTGCTGAAACCGAACAGCTTCCTCTGCCGGCGGGGTTAGTCGATGTGTCATCTGAGGGTGTAGTCATAAACGCTGCAGAAAATGAAGCGCGGTATCTGGTCTGGCTTCTAGAGAAGGCAATGGCAGTGATGTACTCAGTGTCCATGCAACCGGCTTTCACCGAGCCCGAAAACAGCGAGACCAATAAGGGCACCCTTCTTCGGTTTGCTAAGAGACGGTTGCAAAGTACCCTACTCCGAGCTGCTCTTCGGGATGATGAGCCTTTGTTTTTGGACTCGCTGAAGCCTCCAGCTGCTAACGGGGAGACAATGGAGCCATTTCCCGACGCAGACCAACGGCTGGAAGGGCCCGCTGCAGAGTGGTATCCTCGCGAGGTCTGGAGGCTGCTGGGCTGGGACATTCTCGAATCAGTCTGGAAGGTTGAGAAATGACCGGCGTCGATCTGCTCGGCGAAACATATTGCCGTTGACATGGACAACATCACCCTTGCTTTTTGTCAGCCGGCAGTTGTCGTTTAACGTCTCCGAAAATGGCAAATTCAATAGTTTAGTATTTGTAGTATTTGATCGAAGTTCTATACTATGGGTCTTCCAAGAAATAGTACGGTAGTAGTCGTACGGCAGTGTAGGGACGGGTTATCCCTACCTCGGTGGTCAACTGGTGCACCACGTTGGGAGATTGTTCGTTGATTGTTGTACTATGTTTCATGCTCTTGCGAACCATGATCCTCGCAGAATTAAATCATGTCGCTGAGGGGCTGTGATGGAGTAGTAGTTAGGGTTCTGCCGCTCACATGATCTGGGATATTGATCTGTTGCCTTTTTGTTGGCTTTGTATTCCCTTCTTCCATCTTCCATGGTACTTGTACGAGTACCTTAGTACTTCGGACCTGTAGATTATCTTTAGTTGTTCTTGAATTCAAAAAAGAGATCGCTGTGAAAACGAGCATCTCCGAGATTCCGCAGAGTTTGCTTCGGTCTCGGAGTCAACGCAACAAAGATAGTCCTTACCTATTGAGCATGAACGATTTCTTATCCTTGGGCAGCTGCAATCGAAGTCAAAATCGTCAACTGTCCAAGCTGACCCTGCTTTCTGCCTCAGGCATATAAAGGCACGCGGCCTGCCAAATCCATGAACCCCGGTCCATGTGCGAGTGGAGAGCGCCGATGCGACCAATCAGAGCGCAGCCAAGGAAGGGTGATGGTGAATGGTCATGGCAAGTGGAGAGGCCAGGAAGAGCTCGGACCTTCCGAGAGATCCTGATCCAACCTAAAACCCCCTGAAACTCAAACTTTCGCTTAGTCACCATCCCAAAGGAGTGAGTTGACGGCCTGAGGAACACCACCTTTTCAATCATAATAATAATATTCAAATCAATCAATCCAGTCTATCAATCTCGCTGAGCGTCCGCCAGTCCTGCAGGGGTTCAGGAAACTCTCTTCGATTCCATGTCGTCGTGATCTTCCTCCCGCGCTCTCTTTCTTGCTCCATTCTTTTAGACTTTGGCTTTTTTTTTTTCTCTTCTCCCTGTCCCTTCTGTTTCTCGTCTTCCGCGTGTTCTCTCGTTTTCGGTCCATCGCCCAACACCGCCCCTCTTCGATTCCATCAACAAACGCTTGTTATATCCGTCCAATTGATTTTCTCAGTCCCTGCTTCCGACGTCCCTCATTGACTGAGGTGCTTTTCGTTTCGTCTCCTTAAACGCCCGCCGCTGGCGAAGATCGGGTTCTCTCTTTCTCCCGCTGTATTGCGGTCCTCCCTCTCCGGGGCAGTCTCTCAATGCTGCATCCGTCATGTCCCTCAGTGGGTTAGATGATCCTTCGGTCATCGACGCCTATCAGACCGCCCTTGCCGAAGCTGGAGGATGGTGAGTCTCCGTGTTCAGGGTCCCCGGCAGGCTTGCGCATTAAGCCAATGCCCGATGATGTCCGGGTAGTGGGATGGCGAGTCATGCTAACCAGCGTCGTTTGCGCCCTCCAGGTTTCTGCTCAAGTACGCCTCCAGGGATGAGGTCACGCTGCTGAGTCGCGGCACAGGCGGCGTGCCCGAGTTGCGCGCCGCCGTTGAGGCCTACGAGGAGATATCGCCCCTGTATGGATTCTTGCAATACCGACGAAGGAAAGTGGTCTTGAAGTATGTGCCGGAGGGGACATCGAGACTGCTTCTAGGTAGGGCTTCCTGCATGCTCCCATTTTCTGTCGCATTCACGCAATGCTGATGGTTCGATCTGCGTTCAGCACGCACCACCGTGCAGTTCCAGTCCATCTTGGACAAGTTTACCCCCCAGGACACCGTTTTCAATTTCGCTTCCCCGACTGAGTTGACGGAGAGTGCCTTGTCCTCCGCTTGCCTCCTTCATGCCGCGTCTGCCTCGATTACTTCGTCAAACAGCTCGCTCCGTCGGCGCCGATTGATGGAGATCACCGAAGATGCGGAAGAGGGCGGCCAGCAGACCGCGGAGGAAAGTCCTGCTCCACCGCCCCCACCAAAGGACGAAAGGCGGAAAAGCCAGCTGTCCGAGGCCACTGCCGTCCCGCCTCCCCAAACGCAGAACTCGTCGCGACGGCCGGATACGGCGGATTCTCGGTCTGACGCTGTCTCAGTCAAATCGACCACGCGGAAACGATTTCTGGAGCAATTGGCTCAACCGCGCAAGTCGTCGCAATCGGTGCGGCCCTCGTTGCAGGAGCTCGACTACGCTGCCCCCGTGCAACAGAAGGTAAAGCTGGGCCCTCGGCCGTCCGTCGACATTAATGGGCGGCCCCGCACTGCCGGCAGCCTGTCTCGCAGTCAAGATCACCGTCCTGTGGCCGCATTGCCTGCCGGGGTCCGTTCGCGCAAGTCCTCAAACACGGCACCCCGACCCAAGTCGCACCACGACGCTCCTGTCCCCACTATCGCTTCGTTAAAGAACGCCCCGCCTGTTCCGCTATTGATCCCGCCCCCGACCATTGGAGTGTCCCGGCCGCCTTTGTCGCCCACTGCGAAGTCCATGACGGCAGTTCCGTCGTCGGGGATGACACCGGAGAAGCAGCGGTTGATGAAAGCGCTGGAGTTGCGGAAGAAGCAATTGGAGAAGAGAACCGAGGAGCTTCGCAAAAAGCAGGAAAAACAGGAGGGGAACAGCCCAGCTCCCAAGAATCTGGAAGTCGCCGGTTCAGGGGAGAATAAAGGGTTCATCGACGATGCCAAGACGTCGGATTTCCAGGGGTCTGATTCCACACAAGACCAGCCAGCTTTGAGTCAAACTACCCCTACCTTGGGTCTAAGGGCCATCGACGAGTCCAAGGGGTCGCCCACACCGTCGAAACCGGACTCCGCCGTGGAAATGGGAGCTACTTTCGATTCACCATCGCATCTCGATTCAAGCGCTGCGCAGGTGACAGTCCAATCGACTTCACAGCTGAGTCAGTCGACCGATCGTCCGGACATGCCTGAGTCTGTGCAGGAGCCTGCCTCCGAGGCGGCCCCTGAGGCCTCTACTTCACAGGCTTCTGAGGAATCGGGGGCCACGGAAATCGAGCGATTCGATACCGATGCAACGCACCAGCAAGCTGCGCAAGTCGAGCCTGAGCCGGCCGATCAGTTGGCACATGTCGATCAAGAACAGGGTCATGCCGAGCCAGGAAAGACGGGCGCGGATCGCAATCATACAGCTCGCGCTGAAGAGTCCTCTCCTCAGCAGCCAGCGACAGCCGAATCAACAACGCAAGAAGCCGGGGCGTCCGATCAGAGTACCCCAGCTGTCCAGGTTACTCCGGAGCCTGAAATCAAGGTCGAGGCCCCTCGGCCAAGCACGGCCGAGGTTCAGTCAACCAAGTCGAAGGAGGAACACCTCGAAGCGAAGCAAAGGCGTATCGCTACACTGGAGCCGATCCAGGTGCCCACGCCAGACATTTCGGACGAGGACAATCTTCTGTCGGATGACTCGTTTATGTCGGAACTCAAAACTGCGACGGTTCAGGAGGCCAAGTCCGTATCTATGGAAAAGACGCCAATTGCGTCTGGTAGCGAACCTCAGTCGCAGCTTGGAAAGAATCGATCGGTATCCAATCCAACCAATTCTGCGCCGGCGTCTCGGTCCCCGTCTGTCCAAGGGCGCTCGGTATCTGCAACCCATGCCGAGAGCAGCCAACAATCGCGCCCTCTCCATATGCTGGTAGCCAAGAAGGTGAACGTGTCATCGGGCATCTCCAAGCGGATCAAGGCTCTGGAAAGGTTTTCCAACAGCCGCGAGACGTCATCGACGACTGCTCCCAGTATCCCCGGCTCTGGTCCGGCAAGCTCTGCGTTTGATAAATTCCGCAAGCGCGCGTCGATGACGAAGGACGGGGGCCATGTGTCTAACACCCAAAGCTCCAAGTCAACCCCGCCGGCGTCGACGACGCCTTTCCCGGACTTACCTGGGACGGACTCGCGCGGCAACAAGAGCTCCGTGTCGGTTACTGCCCGAATTGTGCGCGAGCCGACCTGTCCGCCGTCCACGGACGCGAACAAACAGACTGACTCGGGCGCGCTCAACTTGCAACCCAGTCAGCTGATCGTGGAACAAACCAGCAATTCCGCGCCGAACCCTCAGCAGGAGGCGGCCCCCGCTACCTCCCCTCAACTGTCCCGACGCGGCTCCGTTGCCAGCCGTACATCGACCCGTTCCAAGATGGACGACAAGCTGGGCTCGAGCCCGGAGGAGAAAAAGTCTCGTGCTGCGCGGCTGATGCGTCGCATGTCTTCACTTACGTCGCAACGAAAGAGCACTGTCAGCTCCACGTCATCAAAGGACATGCCCCTGGCCGAGTCGCACCAAGAGGAAGAGAGTCGACCTGTCCTGCGGCAACCGATTGACATTGGAGAAGTTAACGTTCAGTTCCCGAACACATTGCTCTGGAAGCGACGGTTCCTCCGGATCGACGACCAGGGATATCTGATCTTGATGCCGAGCAGCTCCGATTCGGGATCGCGCAGCGCCGTGAAGCGGTATCATCTGTCGGAATTCAAGACGCCATGCCTGCCGGACGAGGACCGACAGGAGCTCCCAAATAGCATTGTCCTGGATTTCCGGAATGGAAGCACGCTGCAGTGCGCCTGCGAGTCCCGGAAGGGCCAGGCTGCTGTTCTACGAAGTGAGTGATGAAATTCCAACCCGCATGGATTGAGATTTGAGACTAACAGTGATAGCACTCGTTGATGCCCATACGGCATTCATTCATTAAAAGAACGCGGGATGTCAAGGCATCAGTTCTTCAGACCCCTTGTTTCTAATTTGCTCATAGACCCTTGCTTGCTGTTTGCATTCCTGTCATTATACCCCCGGCACTACATTTTTTCTTTTTTGTTTCTTCTCCCTCATTCATTCATTTCGTTTTCTTTACAGGGCACAATCGTTTGAAGGCGATTGCTCGGGACCATGAGTTTACGAAGGAGTTTTTCCTGCGGCATGTTTGTTGGTTAGACGTTGGAAAGTGTTGAGGCTTGGACCGTCTTGTCAGTCACTGTTTGTTCCCGTGGTTGTGTTCATTCTCTTTTATTTATTTTTTATTTTTTTTTTTCCTAGATTTCTTGGGCTCTGTACATCCTCCTCTTCTGGAAATACATAACTCTTACTCTATTCGAGAAGAGTACACATTCTCCGTATAGACGTTGGACGTTACAATGGGGTATAGTTTCATCGATTTTTATCCACCGGATGCTTCCTCTGCCATTCCTCCAGAAATCGTCGTACTTTAGGTCCCCAGACCTCCTCACCCTTTTCAAGGTCTTGGTATTCCAGGACTTTATCCGGCTCCAGGACGTAATTCCACTGGCGGGAGCGCACGAGCGAGCTCATCAGGCCACAGCTCCCCACCGCCTTGCCGAGGTCATGAGCAAAGGAGCGCACGTAGAATCCGGACGAAACAGTCATGCTGATTTTTACGGCGGGAGGAGATGGGTCGGGCTGGGACTGGTCGGCCTTTTGAGGATCAGAAGACTCGGGCTGGACAGTAGGAGATGACGATCCTTGGGCGTCAGCCGATGTCGAGTCAGTTTTGGTCTTCTTTTGTTCCGAGGCAGCAGCAGAACTGTCTTCAGCTGCGGGCGGCGGAGTTTTGCGTTTCTTGCCCTTCTTGCTGGCGTCAGCGGCGGCGTCGATGTCGACGTCGGCGGGGGGCACGCTGGCATTACTGGCGTCGGCGTCGGCCTCCGAGGACGCCAGAGGCACGGCGGCGTCCTTATCGAGGAGCTTCACCGCGACGGCTTTCTCGTCCCCGGCTAGTTCCGTCTCCGGCCAGCGGTACTCGTGCTTTCCAGGCGGGTACCATTCAAGGATGCGCAGGTCATGCACATCGACTTCCCGCGCCTTAATGTCCACCGGGGGCTCAATCCCCTCGCGCGCATACTCATACAGCCGTTTCCCCTGCACCCTGAGCGCCGAAAAGATAGGCGGCCGCTGCAAGATCTTCCCGCGGAACGCGCCCAGCGCGGCCTCAACCGCGTCACGCGTAATATGCTCGTACGGCGCTCGCCGCACCACTTTCCCCAGACAGTCATACGTATCCGTCTCCGCGCCAAACAGGATCACCGTCTCGTACGTCTTGGTCGATTCGAGGAAGGAGTTGAGGTACTTTGTTCCGCGGCCGACACCCGTGACGAGTATACCCGTCGCAAGCGGATCGAGCGTCCCGCCATGACCAATCTTGACCTGCACGGGGGCTTGCTTCTTGCGCTTGCGTTTCCGCTGCCAGTTCGGGTCCTGCTGGCGTCGCCGTTTCTCGTCTTCGATCCAGGGCCGGAAAGTCTCAGAGTGGTCAAAGTGTTTCTGGAGGTGGCGGAGGACGTCCGCGGAGGTGACGCCTTGGGGTTTATGGACGGCTGCATGCGAGTTTTCATGAATTTTTTTTCTTCTTGTCTCAGTTTTTAGGCCTTTTCCAGGATGTGTGAGGGAATGGGATGGGAGGGAGGTACTGTACCGAATACCCCCTCGTAGATTCGCTCGCCTGACATGCTTTTGCGGAAAAATTGCACGCCGCGGCGGAGGGGTCTCATTGAAACTTGGCTAATCGCTCAATGCATGGACCAGCACGTCACGTTTCAGCTGAGTTAACCTACAGTGAGATCATGGAAAAGCTGTCTGCAGATGGGGATGGCTTCACCTGCGGTATTTGAAAAATTACCACTCGATACCGAAAGTTTACGCGATAAGCTCACCCTTATCGGGTTGATAAGACTAGATCAAACCTCTCATGGTCATCTTGCTGGACTCTCATCTCAAGAGATGACATCTTCTCGTCTTGCTTCCCCATCTGTGATACTGTAGTTATGACGACCCCTGAAGAACAGACGGTTCTGGAAGAACAAGTCCTCCTGCCTCGCCATCCAGCAGCAGCCGAAGAGGACTGGCCGGAATTCGTGCTCTGCGACGTTGAAGTCCTGAGCCCAGGTCAGCCATCGCAGTATGTGAACCCCCTCGAAGCTTCCAAGTGGAATCCAGTGCAGGTCACTGGGCGATTGGAGCTACGCAATCGGGACCTGGTGGGCCTAGGTAAGTAGTTACATAACAGCACCATTCGATTTCATCTCAAGTACTAGTTTTACTGTAAGACGCGATAGCTGAGAACTTCCAGTTCGTGACCCCAATTATTCCGACAAGCGCATCGTCATCGACAACGTCACGCGGTTCGTCTACAGGCGGGATAAAATCGTCGACAATATCGGACTCTGGATCGCTGGGAAAGCGGGATGGTATATGATAGAGCGCTATCGACCCGTTTACGCGCAGACGGTCGAGGAGGGGGACCTGTTGCTCTTTCTGGTTCATCAGCATGGGAAAAGGCCTCGTGACGAGGATGGACATGTCATCGTGCCGAGATTTGGGGATTTGTGCAGGAAGGTCAGCATTCTTTCCTTCCAATCGTACCAGGAAAGAAGCTTATGGTAAAGCAGTATGTCAAACACACCCACGGTTTCTGCAGCAATGCAGACAACGCCGAGAAGGTAATTTACAAACATCGTCGGTTTCTCCTCGACCGGATGAGGCGGGGAGAAGGGGCCGTGGACTGGGAGAGCACGGATGTGTTCGGCCGTTTACGGTCCATGGTTCGGGTGCGTTTTTGTTCACTTCCGTCTCAGTCCAGACGAATGAGGGCTTGTGCTGATACTCGGCAGGAGGAAGAAGAGACCCGGCTGGATCCCCCTCGCCCGCGCAAGTCTTTCCTACGCCCCGCGTCGAGCGGCAAGAGGCCCAGCAAGACACGGCGCGGGACCGCTGGGGCAGCAACATCCACCTCCTCTAACCCTCAATTACCATCACTATCTGATGAAGAAGAGCCTCTTGACGACGACCGCGAACTGCCAAGGGAGAGGAGAAGGCGAACACCTCCCTTGTCATCATCATCTGACGAAGAGCCCGACGACGAGGAAGAACAATGGCCGAGCAGCACTAGTCAGCAAACCGTTCCCGCCGACCTCCTTCACACCCGCGACCGCCAGGATGACACGCAGATGAGACTTGATCTCGTGGTCGAGGAGTGTCAGCGCAGCCGTGGGCGGGGCGTGAATCACCTACTCGACAGGATTCTGGAGATGAAATCTTCTCCTCTGGAAAGTTAACTGATTGTCTCGGCTTACGAGTAGGGTGTCGAGGTTTTACTTTTTAAAAGGGCAATGACTAATTCTCACCATCGATTAAGTCTATACATGATTATTCGATATCCAATTACCCATACGCCTTGACCGCCATGACCGTCCGCAACGCCAGCCGCCATGTCCTGCTGTACATATATACCGATAGACAAAGAATAAGGTCGGATAATGATATAAAAGATACCGTGAGGAAGGAAGAAATGTTTACGGACAGCACTTCCCGCCCGGACATTCGGATCCGCAGCCAATAAGACACCGACCGTCATTTGCACCATTGAGCGGGCTCGCGGTGGGGCTACTCGGTGCCGAGCGCGAGTCCTCCGGATGCTGCTGCGCGACGGACGGCGGCGAAGCGGCGACGGTGGTGCCGTCCTCGAAATCGGCGTGGCCGTTGGGCGTAGCGGGGAGGAACTCCGGTTGGATGGTGGACGAATGGATGCCGTACGCATGCAGGCAGCGGCGAACCTCCTTTGCGAGGCGCATGTAGCTCTCGCTGCCCTCGTCCTTGATCTCGCTGCTGATGCGGATGTGCAGGGACGCGACGAGCTTCGTGTCGCTGAGCTGCCAGACGTGCAGGTGGTGCGAGTCGACGATGCCCGGGATGCTGTTGATGTCCTCCTGGATATGGTCGATGGACATGCCCACGGGCACTGCCTGCAGCAGGATTCGCGACGCCGCCTTGCACAGCGGAATCGCCGTGGTCAGGATGATCCCCGTGATCAGCAGCGAGATCCCCGGGTCCACGTAGTGCCGCCAGCTGAAGTCCGTCAGCCAGATCACCAACGCCGACGTGATCACCCCGATGTTGCCCAGCGCGTCTCCAACCACGTGTAGGAACACTCCGCGCATGTTGAGATCGCCTTGCGACTTGGCTTGGCCTTTCTTGTGTTGCGCCCGCGCGTGGTTGTGTGTTCGGTGTCGGTCCGCTGCTGCTGCCTCGTCCCCGTTCGCTCCGGAGGTGTCGCCCGGTGCGCTCGCCGTCTCGTCTGTGTAGTTCCGCACGCGGCCGCCAGGTCCGAGCAGTTTCGACCGTTCCGTTACCTCACCGTCTTCATCCTGCTCTCCGTCCCGGCTCGTCTCGGACGATTCGTAGTCGTCGTCTTGGAAACGGCTCGCCTTGATGATGTCCTGGTACCGATCCGCCGGGTGCACGTGGATGTTGTCGACACTTCCGAACCCGCGTTGGCCGGAGCCGCTGAATGCGCGCGCCCGGCGGTTGTGTACGCGTGGTGTGGGCACTGCCGCCACCTCTCTCGCGCTCGGCTTGGTGGCGGGACGAGATCGACCACCAATCACCTGCGGTCGGTCGCCAACGTCCCCTTCATCCGCGCGGGGTGCGCCAACCACGTTCTCCGGCACGACACTCGCGACAGACCCGCGCTCGTCCGCGACGTCGGCTGTGGTGCGTTCCTGCACGTGTCCTTGCTCCGCCATGTGCAGCGCATCTTCGCCCTTGCCGTGGTCATGCTCATGGAACAGCAGTAATCCAAAAATATTGGACAGTAGACCGAACGAGCCGACGGTCAAGACCAGCCGCGGGTTTTTCACCTCCTGCGGTTCGACCAACCGCTGGATCGCCTCGAGGAAGATGGATAGGCACAGGGCGACCAGGAACACGCCATTCACCAGCGCTCCCAAAGTTTCTGCACGTTGCCACTGAACGCGTCGTCAGCTATAATACCCAGAAAAGAGTTGATCCGCGTTTCCCGACGTACGCCGTAGGTGTAGGTTTTGGATTTGGACTCTTGATTCGCGACCTTGACGGCCCATAACCCGACGATCAGGGAGAGGACATCATTCAACTGCGAAGGACGTTAGAAAGCGATTGCTCATGCAGACCAACTTGTAACGTGTTCGGGGGTTCGTACCATATGAAACGCGTCGGCAACCAGGGCCAACGAGTGAACAGCATACCCTGCATAGACCCGGGCGTCAGCGCGTCCAGGTCGAGAAATGAGGAAGGAATAATCTTGTTGTACGCACCTACAGACAGCTCGAGCAGGAAAAACAGCGTATCGACAATCAACAGGAGTATAATCCTGTTGGATTTCGACAGCGCCATGGTCTGGCGGGGACGAAGCCGTTGGAGACGGCTTCTCTTCTTATCCCGTAAAAAGTCGTCAGGGAAAGACAGAAAAATATTGTGACAATGGAAAAGAGAGGGACAATAAATACAGATGACGGATCAGAATAGAATGCTGTTCTTTTGCTCTTTTATTTTTTTTGTTTTTGTTTTTTTCGCCCCTCACATTGGCGATGAGAAGAATGTGGTTTTTTTTTCCTGACGCAATAGGCCTACCCGAATGGCCACTCGGAGAGTCGGAAGGGGTCAAATTCTGGTTTATTATATAAGTAGGAAGGGAAGAGAAAAAAATACCTTTGTTGGTTCTAATCGCTTATGCTTTTGAGTGGCGTGGTTTCGGCTTCGGATGGTGGTCTTGTTGATTTGACTAGAATCAGACGGACTGAGGGCAATGCCTCAGGCCTCTCTTTCTCTCTCTGTTCTAGGTTTTTCATCGGCTTTGTTCACTCTTCTAATTAAGACTTCGGGCGATGTTCGATCTGATAACTCTAGTGCGGAAGTCGGAACGACCAACACCGACCACTGACCAATCATCTAACGTCAGAATTGACGTGCTCGGTATTCGTACCGTATCGATTCGTTAACCCGCCTGCTACATCCCAAAGCTTGCATATATTCAACACATAGGTTCACCTGCCCGCAGCCCGATATCCTAGCTTCATTTCGAGAGAAATTTGTTGGCCAGACCCAGCAGTCCACCCCCCGGACCCCGGTCCCGGTCAGACCGCTGCCTTGACTTTTGGTGTACATCTTGAAGGCCAATTCGGCCGCCTTGTTGACGGCAGCCTGTTTATCTCCGGACTAGAACCACCCATCAACATTTTCCCCTTCTTCCATCGAGAAAAAGGAACATGCAACAAAACTGTGAAGGAGCACTTACCGCCTTGCCCTCCGCGGCCTTCTGATCAAACAGCTTCTCTGCCTGCGCCATTGCCAGCCCAATCAACTGGCTCTTATCACCCGAACCGCCATGGGATTGACCCATGAACAGCTTCAGCGCCTGCAGTGCAGCGCCCATGCCCAGGCTGTCCGAGTCATGCTTGTCCGCGGATCCTGAACCGCCTTCATACAGAGCCTTGTGTGCCTTCACCGCGCGCTCCTCGTCCACGTCTTCCTTGGTGAACCGCCCGGAGTTCTCCTTGAGGTAGTTCACCGCCGCGCCGAGGAGGTCCGAACGGCTGCTGCCGTGTTGCTCGGCGTGGCCCAAGGCGCCGGAGAAGTCGAAGTCAGAGCTGTGGCTGTCGGGCCGGAACTGCGTGTCTTGGAAGGTGTCTTTGCCGATTCCGAAGGGCATGGTGGTTAGGTTCCGAGGGATAGCTCTGGATTCGTAGAAAATAGTAGATAACTGGGTTCTAATGAAGTAATTGGGAAAGTTGATGCAGTTTCAATCCTTGAGAATTTGTCCCGTCTTGATATAGCATCTCCTTTGCTCCTGTTGACCATCATCATGTGGCAGTGCCTGTAAATGTACTGAGGGGCTTGTGGCTGAGCTGAGTGCGGGGTATACTGCAGATGTGGCGTCGTCTCGTGAGGCAGAGGAAGTGCCTGGTTGGACTACAGTAACATCCTATTACGAGTAATATGAGCCCATATGCTCTATAAACAACTTGATTCAGAACTCTAATAAAGGGAACAACTTGCACAGTCCAGAAAAGCAAAAGTCACGGGTATGAACAATCAATGATTCCAAACTTCAAAGCCCCCTCGTCACCAGAAAAACCATCAACGACAGTAGAAATTCAGTTGTTTAAGGAATCACCACTCATCATCATCGTCATCGTTCCCTCCCCGCATCGCACTCTGCCGTTGTCGCAACGCGTCTGCAAGACCTCCCGCCAGGCTGTTCGGCGTCGCTCGTCCACTGCCACCCGACGAGTCCTGAGAGTTCATGCTCACTGCGCTGTCGCGCGCGGGCGGTGCCAGAGGCTTTCGCCCAGCGACGTTGGGCCGCTTGGCGGGCGGCGCTGGAGGGGCCGGTTTGGCCTTCGCGGCGGCCACCGAGGCCGCGCCGTTCGCTGCAGCGGCACTCTTGGGTGCCGTCGGTGGCGGCGGCGGGGGAGCGGGTTTCGGCGTGGTGACGACTTGCTCCTCGAGATATGCTTGGGGAGCCCATCCCTGGACGCCGGTCGTCGGGTTCTCGCAGAGCCACCATCCTGGAGTGAGCTATTAGTTGTCGTAGTCCATATTCCGCAAGTAATGAGATAGCATACCATTTCCTTCTTTGTTGAGAATAGTAACAAACTCGCCAGCGCGGATGTTGAGCTCGTTGGACCGGTCGCTGGAGAAATCGTACAGAACCTTTGCTGTCGGCTTCTTCGGAGCCGCGGCGGGAGGAACCGGCGGCGGAGGGGGCGGTGCCCGCACAGAGGACTGCGACGGTTCCCGGTTGTGTGACGTGGCGGCTGCGGCGACGACCGCAGGCTGCGGAACCACACGCTGTTGAGTTTCCGTCGGGGCCGGTTTCGACTCCGTGACGGGCTGCGGCACAGTGCGGCTTGCCGTGCCGTTTGGCCGGGTCGGTCCGAGTTTGGATGGCCCGCCGTTCGGACCGCCTGGGCGAAGTAATTTGCCCTTGGTGACCGGACGAGCAGGGGCCGGCTTGGATCGAGGCGTCGGCTTGGACACGGAGTTGGGCGGCTCGCCAGGTCCCGTGCGAATGGTTCCGCTCTTGTAGACGTCGTCTCGGGGTATCGCTGGGTCTTTGATAGCCTTGACGGTGGCCAGTTTCCCTGGCTTCTTGTTGTAATCAATGCTAGAGGGGTGTCAGTTTTGCTTTTGCTCCTTCCCGTCCAAAGGAATCCTTACGTTTCGCCAATCTTCAGGTTCAGCTGCCCTCCCAGAGCGTTATGGAGATGCGTAAAGAACTCAGTCTTGAACACGCAGCTGAACAGGGGATCAGGTTCCTGTCCGCCAACGACGATAGAAAACCAGTCATCCTTCAGATTGGACGTGCTGACATATTTGATAGCCCCAATGGGGATCGTCCGCTCCGACGTGATGGAGAGCTGACCGTTGACGAGGCTCTGCACAATGATGTAGACGTGCTTGTTGGTCTAAGTTCGGTTAGTTTCTTTTTTCGCCTGGAATTTGCAAACCCCAAAACATACCAAAACGAGCATACGAGGCGACGGCTTGCTCGATCGCCCAAACTTGGACACCAACAATTCACCGCGGCAGGAAAACAGCACGGGGTCTGGGAGATGCGACGTCAGATCAAGTCAGGTTCGGATTCGTTCGAGAACTTACCGTTGATGTTGACACTCGTGCGAATGATCTCGCCAGGGCCGCCGCTGTTCCCGATCCCAACGTAATCCCCCATAAATCGGCGAGAACCGAGGAGACTCATACGACGACGTTCCTTGCGTCCTTGAAGGATCTTGTGACCCTGATCGCGTAGCTTGATATACTCCAGCCCGCCGGTAACGCGACGCCAGAAGCGCTGAATACGGATGGCACACTCGGTGCGGTACCGTAGGTAATTGCGCCAGGCCCGCTGGATACGAATTGCCATGTTGTGCCAGTAACGATCCCGCATGTGTTCAAGAGCGAAGAGCGTCTCTGGAGTCTTGATGAACGCCTTGGTGACACCCATCTGATACTCCTCCTGCGGGATGCCGACGTCTTTCAAAATTTGTCTTGCACCGGATTCGGCGTCTCCCGTCCACGTGTATTCTCCGGCATATGACGTGTGCTTCGAGAGTAGGTAGAACCGCTCGACAAACTTCTCAAAAGTCTGTCGGTACGCAAAACCCGCACGGCGAATCCGAACGTTCTCCTGCAGACCCAGGTATTTGATCTGATGCAGAACATTTGCCTCGTTGTACTCAGTAGGGGACTTGTTGTCGTTGGGTTTGATGGTCCGGATATACGATGGCTGGCACCTCATCAACGTGGCCACCAGGTCATTGGCCGAGGCCTTGATCTTGTCGCCCGCTGTTGGTGGCCGACGCTTATCGTCTTGATTAACCTGATTGGGGAAGAGCGTGCGCAGGAAGTGGTTGCTGCTGCTGCCGACTAGGTTGAGCAGATCCTTCAGCAATTGGTCCTTGTTCTTGTCCGTCATGCCCTCGACTGTGTAGGTGACGTCGCCAGCGTAATGCTTGATGATGAATTGGCCTTGCCGATTCTCGAAGTTGGGGTTCTGGCTGAGGAAGTTCAGCCGGCCGACAAAAGTCTGATCCGCCGCACTGGAATCAGCGTGGGCAGTAGCGCATGCGTCATTCAGCGCCGCAAACACACCAGGCGGTCGCTTATCCTCGATCAGCGAGCAGACTACCTTGTTATCAAAGTACTTGATCGGTGTCCATTTAATCTGCTCGCGCTCGTATTCTTCTTGCTCGGCCTTGAGAGTCAATTGGATGAAAATCTGCTGCAGCTTCTCATTGACGTAGTTGATGCACAGCTGCTCGAACGAGTTCTTCTCAAAAATCTCGAAGCCGTAGATATCGAGGATACCAATCGAGTTCGCGACCGCACCCCGCGCAGTCAACGAGTTATTAAGTCGCTCAACAATCCAGTCGAACAGGTTAAAGTATATTGCCTTGGCCAGTGCGTCTCGCACAGCAATGGCCTGTACTGTGTTCAAGGGAACCTCATAGACGGAGCCTCTTCGACCGCCCCGCGCAGTCTCCATAATGCGCTGGGTCAGCGCCTTGTTAACCTGCCCAGGGTCGACCTCGAGCAGATAGGCAACAAAGTTGACGACCGACTGGTCTGTGATGGATGCATTCGAATGCTCGTCTTCCACGAATTGAATATTGCCCAGCCAGAGGATGGCGGCCAACATTCGGAAGATGCTATCTTGCTCGTCCTGGCTCAGCCCAATGATCCTCATCGCCTGCAATACCTCTTGGAAATCAGCGACATCATCGATCCCGGGCACGTCGAGGCACTTCGACCGACTGGTGTAGAGGTACGACTGGGGTTGCTGAATGCCGAAGTTATCTACATACGTCAGATCAAAGTGCTCCTGGGGCACTACATGGTGGATGCTTACCTCGGTAGTTTTGTGGCGCCGCTTTGGTCAGTTGGTAGAAAATATGGAAGTTTCGCTCGTTGGTGATTTGGCCGACCACCCGCGACTTTTCCAGGAGGTAGTTGGTGATCTTGGCCCCGATAGGCTCGCCCTGCGCATTGAACTCCAGCTCCAGGTACTTCCCGAACCGGGAAGAGTTGTTGTTTCTCAGAGTCTTAGCGTTTCCAAAGGACTCTAGCAGCGGGTTTGTGGCCAGAACCATGTCCTTGGTTTGTTGAATGCTCGAGTCGCTTCCCCCGGAGACGGTGGAAATGTACTGCATTATCCGCTTCGCGGCCTCGGTTTTGCCAGCTCCCGACTCTCCCGAAATGATGACGCATTGGTTGTCCTTGTAGGCCTTCATGTTATAATATGCCGATTCGGCGATCGCATAGACGTGCGGAGGGACCTCGAGTCGGTTTTTGCCTCGGTACGAGTTCAGAACCTCATCGGTGTAGATGCCCACTAGGAAGACGAGTCAGCGAAAAGAAAAGCAACGGCAAAGAAGCCGGGCGGGCGCTTACGATCTCGAAAGGGGTTAACGGAGACCAGCACATGGCCAATATACGTCTGCCAGCGAATTTACATCAGCACAATGTTCCCATGTCTCTCATCCACGCCAGACTCACGTAGATCTCACGATTCTGGAATCGGAGCTTCAGGTTCTCGTTGATGGCCTCGTTGGTCACCTTGCTCAGCAATGTAAGATCCGAGACACCAATCTCCTTTTTCTTGGTTGTTTCGAAGACGGCCTTCTTGACCTGCGGCTTTCCCTTTGCTTGTCGCCCGTCGCCCACATCGGCCTCTTGTGCCTTGGAGCGGCCGAAGCCGCGACTTCGCTTCTCACCACCACCGGGACGTCGCGAGACACCCTGTTCGAGGCACCGAGGTCAGCATTGATTCCAGACGTCGCATCGCGCTTTTTGAAAGAGATCCG
The DNA here is from genome assembly GCF_041956625.1 of Thermomyces dupontii. Classification (NCBI taxonomy): domain Eukaryota; kingdom Fungi; phylum Ascomycota; class Eurotiomycetes; order Eurotiales; family Trichocomaceae; genus Thermomyces; species Thermomyces dupontii. The sequence goes on along the minus strand of NW_027192308.1, from coordinate 1,294,943 downwards.
ATCGCACCATTGTTCATGAGGACGTTGCGCCCGCAGCTGGCTGTCTGATTGACAGTAGCACGTGTCTCAGAGGACGCTCCGGAAAACGAGCAAATTCCAGCAGCGATCGATCAAACGTTCGAGCGAACGGAGGGGACTTCCACGGCGGAGTCAACGGCACCGGCTGCTCGATTCAAGATCGGATGTGGCCGTATGACGTTTGCGTATCGGGACGCTGAAGAGGGGCAGAGGAATCTGCAGCGAAGATGTTGGGCTGCCAGAGCATGTCCCGATGGACTGACAGTAGTCGCTCTATATTTTGATTGAATGACGCGCTATTTGAGCCTTAAGCCTAAGGAGCCCAAGGACCACTGCGCCACCGCAGGTTAACAACGGTTCCTCTCAATCTAAGAGACCAGGGCCCAGTGTTAGCCTCTACCGCCCGGAAAAATAGTGGCGCCTGGAGCTTCGCCGCCAAATTAACGCGTCAGTCCAGACTCAAGTTTGACGAGAAATCAGGTCAATCTCCTTTTTTATTTTTCAAGGAGTACTAACATCGGCCTGTTCGAGCGACTGCTGAATATCGCAAGGATTCTCACAGAATTTCTTAACCTAGGTCATTCCCTTCTTTGTCCAGAACTCCACAATGCTCCGGGCTCCTGGCTCTCCAAGGTAATCCGTTAGGAGCTGTCTACCCTCCCGGCTTCGAGCTGCGCGGCTCAATTCTCGGAGAGTCGGAAACAGATCGCTCACGACATTCCTGTCATGCTGAGATGATGCATGGAGCCGTCCGCCAGAAACAACAAGATTCAAGAGGGCCATGACTGATGTCGCGGGTGACGACTCCAGCCGCTGAGGGGGCCGACAAAGGCTGCGGCAGTACTCTTGAATCGCCGGAAGCAAGGCCGACGGCTCAGGTACTGGAATGATAGGTATACAGGATGCTGAGGAGGATTCGAATACCCTGCACACGGAGCTAAGTACCATGGACTGTGCTGGATATGTTCCAGGGACAATTACAGAGACTGAAGGGCAATCAAGCCATCAACAGGACAGCGCCCACTAGCAGATCGGAACGCACAGTCGTGATGGAGGAACAGGATCGCTGCTTGGTCCTTGTTGGGATGGCCCGTCGCTTCAGCAAGGCGTGCGATCTGAGAACGCGTGCATTGCCGTTGATTCTCCTCCAGCGAGGTGCATGTAGTCAGGATTGCGCACAGTTTCCCATCAGTTTCCTGTTGACCATCAATGGGAAATGCGAAGTCGTAGTTCTCAAGAGACGACTCTGTTTGTGTGAACATGCCTTGTTACGCAGTACCTGGAATCGACCAACCTCGCAAACATGGCATTGTAGTCGACTGAAGAACCGGCCCTAGACTATTCCATACAGGGCGCTGCCGGAGCGAAGCAGAGAACATGATGAGACTGTGATCAGGATCAGAGTGGAAGTACTGTACAGGTCTTTGATCAAAAAGGGCAGGCAGCGGCATTACATGACGTTCCCCCATGGATCTATCAAAGATGCTTATCATCTAGCAATAGAAACATCTACACGAAACAAATCATGAGATAAACGTCAAACCCAGGGTATCATGACAAAGAATTACAAACGATCGTGATGAGTGCACCAAATCAATCTTGCTTTGGTCGCACATCGGTCTTCGCGGGCGCCACAACAGGCGGAATGACGGAATGCGGCGAGGAGGTCGCAACAGAAGGTGTTGGCTGCGATGGGGATGGTTGCGACTTTGACTCCGGCGTAGATCTGCTTGCTGCCACTTCCTGCCAAAGTCGTGCAAACCAGCTGGGCTTGGGCTCGCTCGGCTCCTCCTCTTCCCCCTCCTCCTCCTCCCACACTTCACGAGGCAGCAATCGAGGCATTTTCTTGACGGGCTGCTTCTGCTGCTGTGCCTTGAGCGCTAGAATTTCGCGTTCCAGAGTGGCCAGCGCCTGACGTGCAGCCTTCTCAGACTGTTCCAGCTCATGCAGTCGATCTGCCACGTCTTCGCGACGCGAGAGCTCCTTCCTACGTGACCGCATGGTCTCAAAAACGATCAAGCCACCTGCGACGACAAAAAGAAATGCTTCACTGATGAACTTTGCGCCGTTTTCGACGGCTTTGGCTTCGGACAAGGGTCGGATCCGCGGTAATGGTTGCGATTTTGCCTTTTCAATTGCATCTTTCTTTGCCTTCTCGATCGCCTCCGCTTCCGCGATGGCTTCCGCCTCCGTCTTTACCGTTGGATGTTGTGGTTGATGTTTCCGTGCCTCTGCAGCCGCCGCTTCTTCTGCAGCCTGCCTCTGAATGGCCTCTGTGTCCCTTCCGAGACGCATTCGCATACGCATATCGACTTGGTGAAGTCGCTGGGCGACCGAGACACAGAGTCTTCGAAACCGTTCATGTTCGCGGGCTTGAGCTTTGATTTGATTCTGTAACGATCGTCAATTTCCATCCCTAGTTGGCAGAGCCAAGACGATCTTACAGCAATTGGCTTGGAGAGAGTGCGGATAACCAGAGACGTTAGTTTCAGCGTCAGCGACATTGGCGTCGACTGGTCAAAGTCCTTATGGATATCCAAATGTACTCCAAATTGTCTGCAGAAGGGATCCGAGCATGCCGTTTCTTCTTTGAGAGCTCTTTCGATTCTTCAGCCGCAGGTAGCTCGTCCCGCACCATCCCGTCGGCAATCGGCAGCAACCTAGCAGGAACATTATTGTAGCCTAAGGCAATGAGCGGAGCGGAACAATGTTCTGCCGCCCCGGACTCAGCTCTGTTTACACATTTCCCCTTTAAGTAGCTGGCCCCATCAACGTCCGCCATCATCCCTGCTCGCAAGTGGAATTCATGGTTTGTGTACGATTGAATCCTATTCAATCTATTCCTTCGCCGTTCGATAACCATGAGCTGCATGATAAGACTTCTGGATCTTGATGGTGGGTGTCTCGATCCCCATATAAAGCGGATTCCCCCCTGATCGACTCCTCATAGGTTAAATTCTGTGTCTCGGATATTACCGTATTCTCAAACAAACTGCGATTGAGATACCCCTTTGCCTTTCCGCTATTGTTTTGAGATTGACGACGCTACGACGATCCTGCATTTAGTTTACAGTCAATAAAGCACCGATCGCTGCAGCTACAGGGGTCGCCCATCGCCAAACGCACCCTGGGCACAAGCTCCATAGGATTGCGATGGAAGCACTTTCTCCGCGATCACCAAACCTCCCGCTCAAGTCGAACGTTCAGACAACGCAGAGCAAACTGGATCGCCACGCTCCTCAGCCTCCAGCAGCCGCAAGGCCAGCTCCGAACAAGGCCGGCCACTCAAAAGCGGCTGCTCCATCCAAGATACATCCTCCGCCGCCACCCTCCATTGTTTTTGAACCGGGGGAAAATGGGGAACGTTATGCCACGGGTCAGTATTTGGGGAAGGGCGGGTTCGCGATCTGTTATGAAGGGCGATTACTACGAAATGGGAGAATCTTTGCGATGAAAGTCGTGCGGTCAGAAATGACCCAGAAGAAGATGGCGGAAAAGGTATTCAATACGCAAATTCTCGACGAAGCTTTGGCTAACGATGCACCAGTTCCGGACGGAATTAGAAATCCATTCCAAGTTGCGCCATCCAAATATCGTGCGATTTCACCGCGCCTTTTCGTTCGAGCAGTGCACCTATGTCATCTTGGATTTATGCCCGAATGGATCCGTAATGGACATGGTCAAGAGACGGAAATGCTTGTCAGTGCCTGAGGTACGCCGAATTATGGTTCAACTGTGCGGCGCTGTCAAATACCTGCACAAAAGGAATATAGCACACCGAGATTTGAAGATGGGAAATCTCTTCCTAGATAGAAACATGGACATCAAGGTCGGAGACTTTGGTCTGGCGGCCATGATCTTGTCCGAGAAAGAAGAGAAACGTCGGCAAACACTCTGTGGAACACCCAACTATATTGCACCGGAAGTCATTGATCGAAGTAAGGGCGGGCACAACCAGAAAGTGGACATATGGTCCCTGGGTATCATTTGGTACGTCCTGATCGACGTGTAATATCCGCGGGGCTTGAGGCTGACTTTAATAGTTTCGCAATGCTTGCTGGGTACCCTCCCTTCCAATCGAAAACGCAAGAAGAGATCTATAAGAAGGTCCGGAACCTCAGTTACGTGTGGCCAAGCGGTGAAGAGTGTCTCAACGATATCCCAGAGGAAGCAAAGAGTCTGGTCAGCTCATGCCTGAGCCTGAATGAGGATGAACGCCCCCTACCGGACGACATCGTCGAACATGACTTTTTTAATATGTACCCCGGATGTATTCCCCGCCGGTTAGATACATCCTGCCTTCAGGTGCGGCCGATTTGGCTGAAGGACGGCGAACCTCGAGGGGATCGGATGCTCCCGGGCTACAGTCTGGACTATGAGGATCGATACCGGAAGAAAGCAACCCACATCAAAGATCCTGCCGAACGGTACGCGTTCTGCAGGAATGAATTCTACACTGAATGCGGCGTTGGTCGCAAACCAGATGGCAGCGCTCGAAAGTGCGCTGGCAAAAACTCTTCCAAGTCTGTTCTGTCGGAGACGATATCCGAGACAGAAAAAGGGCTATCGCCGAAGATTCCACTACCACCAGACATCGTGTATAGGTATCCTGTGTGGTTCGACGGCGACTGGAGTGCCCCTGACGAGGAAAAGTGGATGGGAGAGCAACAGAACGACTCCGGATCGGACGACAGCTACGAGAATATCTCGACCAGTTCGTCGCTCAAGAGCGATCGGGATCTTTTTGCACGGACACAAGCCGCATTGGCCGCCGTGGAGGCGCGACGGCAGGTGTCTCAGCAGCAAAGCCATGCTGCAACTCTTCGTCAGCAGGCCTTGCCAGTACGCCAAGCTAGTCGCGGGATGACAACGATGCGTGAAGCACAACCACAACTCCCCCGCGAGAGACACCAGGTGATGTCTCCCGAGCCGCCTCTGGAGTCCCCTCCTAGAGGCCTTGCACAGCGTCCCATTCGTGTTGCAAGGGGTGTTGCGCCTTCATACTCTGCATCTATTCGGGAATTGGACCGTATCGTTGCGCACCCAATGCCCAAATCAGAGAGTGTACCGAATATGGTAAAAACTCGCTCCCAATCTCGGCGGCAGCAGGAAGCCGACCCGACAGGCCATCAATATCATCCTCATTCCGCATCGAACGGTGCGCAGCCCCGACCACCCTCCTCTGAGAAGCGAAAAGAGCTGCATGGGGGCCCCGCAAGATCAAGACCCGCTCGCGCACCGTCGAGACAGCAGGAGGATTCATCGGCGGAAAGAGAGCGGCCGCCCCAACAGGCAAACTCCCGAGACGTGCGCCAGATTTCCCGCGGATCGAGCAAATCGAGCTCATTGTCTTCCTCGTCTGAGAACAAGCCGCGATCTGCTCTCGGAGCCGGGCCAGTGATTCACAGCAGCGAGAAGTATGAGCTGCTGATGGGATCATCGCCCGAAGAGGTGCTGATGGATATCAGACGGATGGCGAAAAGCCTGACTTCCCCGTCGCCCGCTCGGCGCAGTTATCGCACGCAGACTAAGAGAAGACCGCATACGTATGTGATCAAATGGGTCGATTACACGAACCGCTATGGCATCGGGTATGTGCTGGACGACGGCAGCGTAGGATGCGTGTTCAAGGGGGAAAATGGACACCCGGCGAGCTGCGTCGTCTTTCGAGACGGGGAGAGGCATATCAGACGCAAGGCGCGCAGTCAGGGAAGTACCGTGACCTACTCCGAGGCAGATCAACTCGTGCCACGCAATGGAAAGCCGGTGGAGTTCTACGAAAACTGCGATCGAGGCCCACCCGGAAGCCGGGGCATTCGAAAGTTGCTTGTCCAACCGGAAGTCTTTGAAGTGAAGGTCTCAAAGTCTGGCTCCGGGGCGACAGGGGTGAGGATCCGAACTGATGCCGGAGTCGACTTTGCCCGATCAGAGGCGGAGAAGATCAAGCGGTTGAAGTTAGTTGACCAATTTGGTAAATACATGATTGGATCTCTGGGACGCCATGACGATGGAGACGATGGTGATAGTAACGATGAGAACGCTGGTTCGGGCTCATCGACACAGTACATCAAATTCTACCAACGATTGGGCAATGTTGGCGTTTGGGGATTTGGGGACGGTGCATTTCAGGTATGCTCCCCTTCGAAAGGGTTTATCTTCGAATAATCTAGCTTACAGGGAATCACGATCCAGTTCAATTTTCCGGATCACACGAAGCTGGTGATTTCGCACGGTAGCGCGCGCGGCTCTTCGCCGTGGATTGATTTTTACCACCTGTCTCCGACTGCCGCTCGGTATCTGCGCGCGCATGGGAAGATGCACCCGAACGGGTACGACACCCGAGCGATCGCTTCAGATGAGGCGGCGACGTTTCTGGCCATTGCTCGCGGGACGACGCAGTCAAGTGCCGATGAGCGTGTGCAGGAGATTCTGGACGCCAACTCGTTCCTGTCCAAGATTGACTTTGTGCGCGACGTGCTTAATAATTGGATCCAAAGCGGCCGGCTCGGGGGATGGCCCGAGACATCGGACAAGAACGGTTCCGAAGGTGGGCCGTTCGATATGTACTGGAGTGGCACGCAGGAGCGATCATCGAGTGGAGGGAAATATGTCTGGGTGACGGTGGGAGCGCCGGGTGGCGATGGGGAGTACGTTTGCCGCACCCTGGGCGACAAGGGGCCCGCCGCGTGAAATATGAGTGATGAAATGAAGTGCTGTAATCAGATTCTAGCAAGGATTGAAATGGAATGGATCATGCTATGGATGGTTATCTGAATGAAGTTCGTTAAAGCGGTAAAACTTGATTCAGTCCTTGGTAACTTGGCCAGACCGCCAGATCGTGTCCTGATAAGAACGGTCCAGCTCCATCAAACGGTCCAAGTTGTAAAGATTGAAAAAAAAAAAAAAAATTGCTGAAAATTGGAATGACCCTAGATTGTCCCGCAGCACGACGCACATCAATCTCGACCTCGTTTTCGTTCGCGGCGCAGGCCACACAATGGGAGGACGAAGACGAACTAGCAGTGACTCGGACGCCTTGCGCGCCGACCGCAATACCGAACACCAACTTCACGAACCCGTAACCTTTATCCCTGACAACCACAGCAGCAGCCGACCGCGCGAAGCCACGGAATTGCACGAATATTATTATTATAATGATCAGGACAATGATGGAAGTTCAAGTCCGTCGTCTATTTCAACGGACGAGCAGCGTCGACCGCAGCGACAAACGACAAGGTCAACGACGCTGTCGCCATCGACGATCCGCACTCAACGTCGCCGCAGGACACGCTGGTTCTCTGGGCTAAGGAGATTCTGGGCGAGGAATGTCGCGTTGACGGTGCCGCAACAGCGGAATCGTGATTACTTTGGTAAGTCGTACTACTAATCGGGATCCTTGTACAAGGTTGCTTTCTATCAGGATCCAGGAATCATTGCTAATGTGATATCGGTTCGATGGTCCTCAGCTCTAGAAAGAACATTCCTCGCCTACATCCGCACCTCGGTCGCCTTCTCCATGCAGGGTGTTCTCATCGCGCAGCTCTTCCACCTCTACTCCCCGGAATCGGATCGTCGCGCCACGCGTTTCACCTACGCGACTGTCGGCGTGCCGCTATCGGTGACCTTTCAGTCGTGCGCCATCGTGGTCGCAATCCTCGGAGCGGCGCGCTTCTGGAGACAGCAGATGGCAATTGCAAGGGGTAAAGTCTTTGCGGGCGGATGGGAGTTGAATGCGATAGGGGGTTTGACGATGTCGGTACGTACTACTTGTTACCATGAGCTCGTCAACGTCGTCCTTGTTTCCCTTTGTGCTGATACAAATCTGGCTGTTCAAAGGCGATATTGGTCCTGTTTGGGCTGTCATTTGCGATCATCGTCGAGGTGGAGAGGAATCCGGCGGATTGATCGGAAGTCATGCCGAAGCAGCCGGTGATAGCCTATCGTAACGGGGCGCCGACATCGGCGCGATAGATCAACTACCAAAGGAGGATAAATGTTGTCCACGGTGGTCAAGAAGCTGAATGATCCCTCCCAGCCTCATATCCTTCATGAATCCTCTCTCCGAGGAGTAGGCTAGATAGGCATCATAGCCATGACCGAACAGAAGAAGAAAGATCACTGGTCCTCCGAGGTAGGCCGACCCATCTCGGATCCTCCAACCTTGATCAAGACAGCTGAATACAACAGGCCTACGCAGCATCCGCCTCCTTCGTCCCAAACCTCACACAAAAGATTCTAGCCTGGCTCTCACCGCAGCCCACGGACCGGGTGCTCGACATTGGCTGCGGTGACGGCAAGTTCACCGCCAAATTCATCGACCATGTCGGCTACGTGCTCGGCGTGGACGCGTCACCAGCGATGATCGACGCCGCCAACAAATCATACAGATCCGAAAAGGCCGAGTTCCGGGTCGTCGATTGTCGGTATCTCGAGCGAGAAGAGGGCGTCATATCCGCGGGATGGGATAAAATGTAATCCCCCATTCTTCCCTTCTTTCCGAGACACTGCATATTGACTAGGGAGAAGTATCTCGAATGCCGCATTACATTGGATCCTCCGCGACGAATCCACCCGCACATCCACCATCCGTGCCATCCACTCGGCCCTGCGGCCCGGCGGCCGCTTCATTTTCGAGCAAGGCGGCCACGGCAACGTGGGCGAGGTGCTGACTGCTTTCCTCGCGGTGCTGAGCCATCCGCGATACGGCTTCTCCGTCGCTCGCCTGCATGAGTTGTCGCCTTGGTACTTCGCCACGGAGGACTGGATGCGGCGCACGCTGGAGGAAGTCGGGTTTGTCGTGGAGCAGCTGGAGATTGAGTATCGGCCAACGAGGTTAACCGAGGATGATAATGGAAAGCCAGGTAGTAGTGGATTGGAGGGTTGGATTCGATTGATGGGCGCCCAGTTCCTCGAGGCTCTGAAGGACGATGCTGACAGGGACGCCACCGTGGCGCGAATCTGCGAGGTGCTGGAGCCCGTCGTCACGAGGGAAGATGGGAGCCGCTGGTTGGGATATGTTCGGTTAAGGGGTGTGGCGAGAAAAGTGTAGTTTTCCTTCTCCCTTTAGAATTTATGATACAAGAAAGGGTTCCTTAACTAAATTGGAAATGCGTAGGTTATATGTCGCATAGATTGCTAGAAATGGCCTTGCTAACTGCAGTATAGAGATCCTTGACCGTCTCGTTCTCGACCGCGTACCGTTCTCGGAGCAGTCGGCGAAGCGTGTCCTCCCACTCCTTGCATGCAGGCTCCAGATCGGCGGACGTAAACGCGCTCCTAGGCGCTGGATCAGCACCCGCTTCACGTTTGACCAATGCCTTGTGTAATACGGAAATTCGATCTAACGATGCAGGCCATACCAGCGCGACATTATAAATGGTGTATTCCTGAGGGGTCCTCTCCAGCGGCAGACGACTGCTAGGTGCATTCGGTTCGCGCATAAAGAGTGCGCGTGGGTCGCTTGGCTTGAGGGACGTTTTTGTTTTTGTTGCTGTCTGTGTCTTGGGGACGCCAGCGTCCTCCAGAGCTGCTCGAGCCGCAAGGAAGCGGTTTCGATGCGGTGTGTTCGGGACAACGAGATCCTTCATCTTTCGCATTTGCTCCCGCCGCGAAAGAATGGCTGCTCTCTTCCGTCGCTCAAAGTCTAACGCCATCTCAACTTCAGGCGTGAATGCTGTCTTGTCCCACGTCCGGTTGACACGGTCAGATTCTTCCAGCATAGGGAGTCTTTGACGTTTGTTACCCACACCCGGGCTGCCGAGCTGTGGAGACTGCATTTCTGCGTTGTTCGACAGCGACGAGGGCATTGTGTGGTCATCAGACTGCATGACATCGTCTTCTTCTGTTCTGTCTAATAGCATTCCGCTCTCGGCGCCGTCAGACAGTACTGACTCTTCACGTTCATCAAGCGACGAAAACGAGGAACCCTGATCCCGCTCGTATGAGTGGAGCCACGCATCAAGCGTGCGGTCTCCATGACGCTCACGGCCACGAGACGGTATCGGGGATGTAAACGTCAACCTCGAGCCTCGATTCCTTTCCGTGAACACTGGTAAGACGTCTTCAGGCGGTGATGTCCGCGAATCTGATCCAAGTTGAACTGCAGCATGAGCTCTATTGCGTACATTGCTTATGCTTCCGACAACCTGTTGCGCAGCAGATGCACTTCTCTGGTTCTCTGATCGACTGAACACTCGTGTTCTGGCGATTGTCCACGGATTCGTACTGAGCCCGTCCGATAATCTTCCGCCCTCTCCAACGACTCTCCCAGGAAGCGAGGACGGTGGAGTAGCCATTGGAATTTGAACTTCACTTGCTTCTACCGGACGAAACCGTCCTACCGCAGAGCCAGGATTTGTTGGAGGTGGCGTATCCGGCTCGCGGACCACAGAGTTTGTTTCTGTGGAGGTGAGTGCCTCGCCAGAGCCCTCATCTGAACTTCTCAAATCGCCGTATACCTTCCTGAAAAGACTCTCTGCCAGTGCCGTAACGGCGTTTGCGTCGGCAAACAAAACATCATCCTTTGCGGGTTCAATATTGACATCATATGCTCCGACTGGACATAGGATGTGAAGGCAGAGGATTGGGTCAGTCAGCGAAACATCCAGTCCGCGTTGCCGTGCACAGGATCGGATGTAAGACTTGTATAGTCTAACAATCTCTTTAGACGTCCCTCTTGCTGTAGACAATGGGCGACCGTCGACGGAGATGAATTGCCCGGGATTACTGAGCTTGGAGAAATCTTTACCTATCAGATCCGAACACATACTCATATGACATAGAGATACCTACCGGAATCCGACCTGGGAAGACTGGCTATCAGCTTGAACGAAGTCCCTTCTTCCTTGGTAGTTTCAGCCTCTGGCCAGTCAAATACAGCACACTGAGTCTTGATTTCTGGCCCCCAGATTTTCAGCGCCGCATCCGCGATGGTTGCGTTCTGCGTTGGGGCATAGATCCAATTGGCACTGTCATTCTTCGCGCGAAGAACCTTCAAAGACAGCCTCGTGGCGGGCTGAGCAATGGCATATGCCTGTAAAAGTCTCTTGATCCTCGAAATGGTTTTCGAGGCCGTCTTCGATGCAGCCTGTTTCCGGACAGGCACGTGTTTCAGAAACCCTATCACACACACAGTCGTCCCGACAGGGTGGGACGTCTTCTCACGACTATACCCCGAGTAGTCAGCAGTGCCGCCCCTTTGCACAAGTAACCGAGTAAAAGATAGCTGTACCTAAGCAGGTCTCCCTGTCGGTTGTACTTGAGCAATGATGCTACCGGCTCCGCTTGTGTCCTCGTTGTCACGGATACAAGTTCGGACATCTCAGCTACACTGGCCAGGGCCACCCCCCGGAAGCCCAACGAACGGCCGCCCAGAGTTCGCAGATCTTCCAGAGTCTGGATTTTACTCGTGTGGGCTCTCTTGCAGACAAACTCAACATCGGCAGCATCAATGCCGTGGCCATTGTCTTTTACTTGTATGATGTCGACTGTGTTCTGAGCGATTTCCACGGAAACTGATGTTGAAGCAGCGTCCAATGCATTGTCCAGCAACTCCTTGACCACTGACCATGCATCAGTCACTACCGACGTCGAGCCAATTGCCCGAGCCGTTGAATCCGGTAACGGGGCAATTGGCATGGTTGCATAGGATCTCAATCCCTCATCTCAAGCAGAGCTTGATCTACTGAGGAGTTGGAAAGTTCGAGGCCGAGAGCATAATTGGCAGGTACGCAGATTGACCAAAGGTTGGAAAGAGGACACCCCTGCTGACAAATCATAATAGTCTTGTCAGTTGTCATATCGGGACTAGCGCAGAGGGCCTGAGGCAATGAGGAGCAGGCTGATATGTATCTTTACACATGCTTGATTCTTGTCTCTATCAGTACCACAAGGGGTAGGGGACGAACCCTATTTATGTAGACAGGTGGGTGAGGCAGAAACAACATAGATAGAGGAATGTCAGGCAGACACAACAAACACAAGATAATAAAGAAGGGTACTTAATGTATGCGATTCATCGGATTATTCAACACCCGAGAGTTAGGATGGGACAACTTTAACGGCGTGGACTTGTCATCAGCCGTGATACTAGGTAGGTATCTGATACTATGCCGGATGGTCACTTCTCTTGGGCTTTGTGATAACAATTTGGACGCTGTCCATATTCGCCGTGATGGTAGAGGGCAGGGTGAATGCTCAACCTAGCACTCATAACCAAGAAGGCTTGATAGGACTACATTCAATGCAGTGCTTATGGTCTTGAGTTGAGAAGAGATCAATTGTTAGCATCCTAAAGCATGTATTGACGCTCCTCCGTAATGAAGGTTCAGGAGAACAATCTTCCAACCAACTTGTGCTAGTCGCTCATAACTTCAGATGGTAGATACGAGAGACCCGCTTGTGGCCATTGCATCGTCAAGCGATGATATACCTATCTGCAATAATAACCACTGCTATTGACTGTTTAATATGGGTTTTAACTCCCGTCGTCAACTCTTGAATTTGTCATGCACCCGCAATGCTCATTTCGCCTGCTTTTGGATACACAGTATCATTGCTCTCCGTCTCACTGGTACAAGCAGGCTTTCTTGACCTTTCAACCACACTCCCAAGTAATGCCACTGACCAGTATGTCTAAAGCATGAAAGCCTGGAAACTTAAACGAATTTTGCAATGTTCTTCGCTCACTCAGGCTCACTGCCGGGGCTGATATGCTCCTTCCCCGTCATTAGACAGATCATTCTCCGCGTAACAGGACTAGGTCCCAGCAACTTCCATTTCAGTTCCATCTAGAATGAAAGCCGGACCTTCTTCATTCGTGTAATTGCCTGGGATACAGAAGCAGTATAAATACAGCTCCCCTTCCTCCTTCTCCAAATCTCTTCTTCCCTTTACATTTACCACTAGCGTCCTTACTTCTATACAGCTCGAGGATCGAAGAAAAAAGAGAACCTCTTTCCAGCTTTCTAGAAGTTATTCTGGTGTGGGAATCAAAAAACCCCCGGCTCTTACGACTAGTTTTTCCTCAGGCCAGGATTAACATCCTGCGCCTATCTATCTGCATGCCCACGTCACTGGTATGCAGAAAGTGCCCTTCTCCTATCAACGTGCCATCAAAATTGATAAAGGACCTCGCCAAGTCACATTTACGACTCGCGACTTGATTGTCGTATCGGACTTGTTCGATGCCAACATGTTCTACTTCAGGAGCATTACCTGGATACTGGTACTATTCCACAATGTTCGTATTCTTAAGCCTCTATCTCGATTTCGTGCTGACACTGTTCAGAATTTGGCATGCTCGAAGTACTCTCCCTCAGGATCGCGTAGGGGATGATTATCAGCAACACATTCTCAACCCTGTTCCCCATGCAACATGGAGGCACTCATGCCAATCAAGACAACCAAGAAATCGAGTCACGCTCGCTTTCCGTCACGAGAGAAGACCACTATGCCTCTCAGATATTTGACTGTCTTAAGGGACCATACAAATCCCGAGACCTTTCTCTGCTACCAAAAGGATCCGCCCAAGACAGCAAGGCCAGTCGGACGCCGTCTCAAGTCCTGACACAATCGCCGATCTTGTCAGGTCCGTCCTGATAGTCATTGAAGGGTTTCACCTGCAGAGATCTCACTGAAATCTTGGTATCGCGTTCCTTCGGGCCTGAGTTTTCGACTTTGCGCGCGGGCTCCATGTCGACCTTCTGCATGGAGCCCTAAATTATTTCCGAATCTGGAAATACTCCAAAGTGCGTAGATATTTTCCTGAACGACTTCCCGTCGACAAGTCAATGCTAAAGTTGCCAAATGGAGAATCAGCTACAGTTTCTGACCTTCCGTTGTGGCACTTCTACCGCATCGGCGTTGTCATGGTCAAATTCTTCGAAGCTGGTGATGTCCCTCGCGAAGTGAACAGCGCAAATTATTCGATATATACCTCAGTGAGACCGAAAAGCCGATGCCACCAATCAACATCGCCTTCGACGCATTGTATGATTCCAAAACGGCGGACTGAGCACGAAAATGTTGACCGTGTTTGGTTGATGACTCATTCAGTTGCTGACCTGCGACTACAGGCCGGAGTTTCGGCGTCCTGTTAATTTTATGAGTCCGGCACTGGAGAAGGCGGAGAAGATGGCCGATCTTGACTAAATTATCCATGGGAACTACTAATACTATCTATTCCAACAACTTCACTCAGCAGAACAAACCAAAAAAACAGTATGGCCTTGATTTCTCCTGGAACGGAACAGAATCAAGACGACCCACGGCCCTGCTTACTGTGCCGGACGACGAGTTGCTGGACCACTTCGTCTCAGCAATAGCGAGTTGATACGAAGGAGGCATGATCTAAGGCAGCGCTGTGCTCTTGAGTCAATTATTATAAGTACATCAAGCCCTACAACTGCTACCTTAGGAGTACGTAGGGCTCCCAATTACACAGAGCAGCTCTCAGATATCACGCCTGCATACTACTCGCCGGACCAGGAGCTCTCATTATCTCTAGCATACTGGGCCGGTGCTCTTGTCAGAGTCCTGATGGAACGCGTCAACAAATCCCGAGTTCCATGCCAGTGACTATATCCAACCGACGACTCGTCCGTGCTCATTCTCCATTCCTTCTCGTCCTCTCCCCATCGCAGTCGCTGGCATCTAGGGGCGCAATTGACTCCAATATTGACTATGACTTACACATTGGAGTCAAAGATACACCGCGTATCGAAATCACAACCTTCAATTCCTCAACGCTTTATCGACTCCTTTAATCCGAATCCGTTCTACTGATTAAGACATGATGAATCTTCATGCCTGCAGTTGACATGGCCGAACAATGACGCTCTCTCCAAGGGTACTATAGAAAGACAGAGCGAGAGCAACGCCCAACCCCATCCAGAGCTCAGAACCCAGGGCATCACCTAGTGCCACGGCTTTAGATGTCCACGTCATTGGCAATATCACCGATTATTTCACAGTTGATTGCTTGCCCGTTGTACTACACCTACAGCGCCGAAAACAACGCCGAGCATTCCATTCATTTATAAACACAAGGGTTGATCCTTGCTCTCTCGGCGATATCGAACAAAGGGAACCATTTCAATACCAGTATCACTTGATCTACGATACCTCGACCCAGTTACGAGGCTCAATATCGGACACAAAATGTCCGGTAAAATGATGGGAGACTCTGGCAGCGTGGGCAGACAGAGGATGAAAAAGAAAAGGAACTGTTTGGTCATAATTTCCATAGTTTATTACCCTGACAGTTCAATTGCTGTCACATCAACCTATGCGGGTTGCAGAACTTGGATTGCATCCGAGGCCGGGGGGAGGCTGCAACCAATGCAGCCTCTGATCTCAGTGCCTCCTCAGCCCTCATACAGACCGTTTTCGGCACGTAAGCGAGAAAGACACATCTCGTCCTCATCTTACAATATATTATATATTTCAAGGATTCCTTGGTTGGGTCTGTCCCTCAAGTTTGAACGATGGTGAACTGATGGTGAAATACCTTTACACTCTCCGGAGTAGAGGGACTTATAAGGGATACTTGATGTTACTTCTTTCATTGTTCGGATGAATGACCACCAGCGAAGTATGATGATAGATGAAAACATTTCAGTGTTTTTTCCTTCCGCGTACAGAGGAGACCCGGTGAAACGGAAGATTGGGTGTTTGATTGTATGGGTTGCAGCCAGTTCAAACACCGAATTATCTGGACTCTCAATTAAATATTTAGGTAGGTACACCATTGAATCCACGAAATCAAACATCTATTCTGTTTTGCTCTGAAATGACTGCCCATCACCGCTCGCCCCCTGTCCCGACTGCCATATATGTTGCGTCGAATCACCCTGCACCTGCCCCTGTTGACCAAACCACGACGTCCCATCCGACAACGACGTCTGACCTCCCTGAACCGGCATCATGGCGAACTGCAGGGCCTGGGCTGCCGGGAGTTGCGCGGGCATTGAGCCCCGGACCGTCGCCGCGGCGCTTGTCAGTTGCTGCTGCTGCTGCTGCTGCTGTTGCTGCTGCTGCGGGGGAGCGGGAGCGGGAGCGGGAGCCTGCGGTACCTGCTGCTGTGGCTGACGCATGGAGGCCATGGCGGACAGCGCCTGCGACATGGTCGTCAGCAGACCGGTCACACGCTCCAGCTGCTCCTCCAGACGCTGGATGCGTGCATCCCGATCGGCGTCGGATTGGGATTGGGTCTGTGTCTGAGTCTGGGTGAGAGATTGGGGATGGGACATGGTAGGTGTTGTTGTTGTTGTTGCTGTGTCTGTTCTCGGCCTCTTGCGAGAGCGCAGAGGCGATGAGTCGGGTCTTCCGCTGATCTGGCTTGGTCCCACGCCTCTCGTCTGAGCGCTGGATGGAAGTGCTTGCGCGCCATTGCGATGAAACTGGGGAGGACGGCTGCCAGGGACGGCGGGAGCTGCTGATCTGGTGGTTCGTGCGGAGCTTGTGCTTGATGACTGGTTCCGTTAGTATCCCATTAGCATCGCGCCATATTGCGGGTACCTCTCACCTCCTCACGACGAAGCCACCAATGCTTGTCGATATCGTTCACGTTGAGCTGGCCTTCGGAACGAAGAACGTTCAGAATCTCATGACGGCATGGCAATCCGTACTTCTTTCGGTGTAACCCCGTACAGGACGGCAATTCCTGCCCGTTCCGTATCGATCCCTCTGCGGCCTCGATCTCCTTCGCTATCAGATCGAGGGCGGGATAGCTTACATGGCTTCGCAGAGGCGACATTACACGGATAGGAATATAGATCGAGAGGGTCCTCATCCTTTGATCAGCCCTCTTCTGATCAATACTAAAGCGGAGCCGGTCGAGAAGCTCTTCGAGAGTCTCGGGTAGGCCGTTGGGATCAATCGATCGATGCTTTAGCAGGCGCCGCATGAGATTATATTCGCCCTCGGCGTGAGAGGTAACCCGAATGCCAAAGTTTGGGTAAGATTTGAGGGCAAAGTGGGCGAACTCATAGCGAAAAGGCAGATAGACCTCTCTGATATAGTTAATAAGGCCTGTAGAATGAGGAATTAGGCAAAGCCGATCTCGCATGAAAAGCAGCTAACTTACCCGCCTGCCCAGGAAACTCCCTCATTAAAGTATTCCACTCTTCCCAGAACGAATGCTCCGTCTCTGCGTAGACAACTGCAGACCACGCGCAAAGGAACCCATCTGCATTATCTAGCCATTTGCGGCCGAATCCTGGAGGCGCCTGCCCGGGAAGAGCGGGCTTGACAATGCGGCTGCTGATCAAGCGCTGGGATTGATCGTCCGCCTGCAAAAGGCGGGGAGCAGCAGAGCACGCATGCCTGTCATGGTTGGCAGCATTGACGTCGAACTTGCGACCTTCGTATTCGGGATCTTCTTCGCGCAGGTAACTGGTATCGCCGCCCTGCTTGCCCAGAGAGGTACCATCGAGAGAACCAGCCCATCTCCGTTTCGCCTGAAAGGCCACGTTCTTCATGACGTGCCAAAGACAAATCTGTTGCTGGACGTCATCAAAGACCCGCGTGCATGCCCTCTTGAGGGGCTTATCGTAGTCGGTGATTATAACGTTGGGGCGAGAGATCCCATACTCTGTGCGCACCGACTCCATGACCTCGAAAGCCCAGGAAAAACAGGCTTCCTTGTCGCCTCTAAGCAGGAAATACGCAATGGGAAAAGTCGTGTGCATGCTGGTCGTGCCCCAAATCTGCAACAGCGGCATATCAAAGTCGCTCGTCTTGTACTTGTAGTCGACGAACCAAATCTCCGGACTCAGCTTCCACTCATCGAGGCAGTAAGGGTACATCCAAAAGAGGCGCTCAAAGTTCCCATCATCTTGATTGTCTTGCTGATATACTCTGTGAACGACGCCGGGCGAGGACTTGACTCGGTTGAGAAACACCTGCATTGGCGACAGCGGCTCGGCGACGTCATCATCCTTCTTGACCGTCCGGGTGAGATTCTTGATGTCGGACAGTGTGATGGCAATATTTGGGAACTCGGCACGAATATGGGACAAGATGTCACTTGCAGTCATCTGTCGCTGCTTCGCGTAATGCGTAATTCTGGCGACCACATCCTCCGACCGGTCCAGTCGCCGATGCCCCGCCAGGTACCAAGCCTGTTCCGGATCCAAAGGGTGGGTGTGCTCCTTTTCGATGAGGATCAACTGCCAGGCATTGACTCGGTAGTAGAAGACCGCCTTGGCCCTCCAGCCGCAGTTCTTCCGCAGGGAGCCCGAGTTCCTTTTCCCAGAGGCACTCGTGCCCAGAGAACGGCCCTCGCTGCACTCCAAATCATATCGCCGGAAAACACCATCGGCGCCCTTGTTGGAGCTTCGCCGGATGGAGGCATAGAAGCCCAGCCGCCTAGCCGCCGCGTTGAGAGCGCGAAACAGGACTTCAAAGGAGGGGAAGAGTTCGCTCTCCAGGGCCTCCAGGGACGGCTCATTGGTATTAGTTGTATTGGTATTATTTGTATTGCTGAATGGCTGGGCGAAAGGCTGCTGCCCTGGAATTGCCATGACAAAATTTATCGTGTTCATTGTATTGCTGGTGGTCATCGTGGCCGCGATCCGTCAAATTACGCGCGTGTTTGTTGTCGGCCTGAGGAAACCAAAGCGAGTTGGCCGCTTGGGTACGGGCGCGTAGAGATCCCGCGGGGGATCTTGCGATGCAGTTGTCGATCACAGAGCGACGATAAACAAGGCTTCTTTCCTGATCTTCACCGAGCGGGATGCATTCTGATTTCCCGTTGCTCAAGTTTTTTTTTTTTTTTTTTGTCGAGTTTGGGGCTGGCTAGGTCCCAAGTTCCTCTCGCTTACGTCCGCTTCACATGACTTGGACGTCCCGATTTGTCCGTTAAATCCACTGTGATCTAATTTGCTTTGGGTTTAGTGCAACTAGTACACTAGTCCTCCATAGGCTTAGTGTTTGTTTGGGCTAAGCCTGTTCAGGATGCTTGCCAGTATGTACGAGTAATCCCATGTCACTTCTTGAGGCATAGGTAAATGATAATTATCATATACTAGAGTATTCCCTGGTCTTCATTAGTTGTTGATTGTTCTAGTTCATAGCCATGTCCTGATCCCTGAAAGTCTTTCTCAGTTGTCATCCAGAGTGGACGTGCCGAGCTGGGCGCCCTTCAGCTGAATTACTTACGGTTAGACCACTGAACCTGATTTGCCAGCAAGAGTTGCAACTTTGCAAGTCTATGGCGCTTAAATTGAAAAAGTTTAGTTTAAAATTGCAAATTTGCAAAATGATGTCACCACTCAGCACTCAGCACTGGCGCTTGAGCATAGCTCCCAAAGTATCAATTCGACAGTACTATACACAGAAACCAATATAAACATGAATACAAGGCCACTTTTTAATCACCCCTGTGGCTCTTCCCGAGATGCAATTTGTCTTTTACCTTCTCCATCTTCGACCTGTTCCGTCGGTGACCTTTTCTATTGACTGCGTTCCCGTTCATGTTTCCCTTCGGGTTTTCCGGCCTGGGACCCTGCATAGCGCCTGATGGCTGATAGCTAGATGTGGCCGTCAAGGCTGCCGCAGCAGCCGGATGAATATTCTCAATGTCTTGATTGTTGCTATTAGTAGCGGCCCCGTTGGGTTTCCCTGATCCTTTAAGGTTCCCTCTTTTATAGTCTGTTGGCCGTCAGCATCTGCACATAGAACATCCACTACAGTGTAACGAACCCGCTGTGTCCAGTCTATTGTCACTTGCTTCCCACGATTTCGGCTCTCTTGCATCCTCAGCCGGTTGTTCCGCTTCTTTCTTGACCAGGTGCTGCGACATCTTCGACGGCTGGTCCGGACCCGGATCTGGCCGCATCTTCAAACCAGACTCCGGATCTGCATCGGGAGCTTGCTTCGCCTCTTTTTGCATATTCGACAACGCGGTACCCATTGTGTATTGCGTCGGTGACGCACTGTCGATTATACTAGAGTGGGATTGGGTAACTCGTTTCTCGATCGGAACTCGGACAGGTGATGATGCCTTCTCCTCGGCTCCCGCTTCAACGGGAGGTGCATTGGGTTGTTCTGAGACGTCAGTCAGGATGATTGATTCTTAGGTATAGATTCCCTGGGTGGATGTTATTTACCGTCGCGGTTCCCGGCGTCATATGGATCCGTCGCCGTGCCTTGTCCTTGTATGCCCGACACGGGTTCTTCACCATGTGCTATCTGCGGCGTCTCCTCTCCCCAGATTGCTTTCTTTCCCGAGTCGATGATCTTGTTGACAGACTCGGTCCCAAAAGGTCTTGACGGCGTGGTATCACTCTGGCCCCAGAGGGCCTTGTAACCGGCATCGACAACTCTGTTGACGGTCTCCATGTTCAACTAGCAAGTAGAGAACGAGATCCAAGATACCCGCGATGTATAAGCCTTGGGAACATAGACGCAGGTAATCTGGAGACGTCATTTTGCCCGAAGTTATGACGTCAGTGTCCAACAAGGAAACCTGTAGCATTGATAGTGTCACGTGAAAATGTAGACCAGATGGAAGAAAACAACAAGAAGCTAATAATCACTCTATTCAAACTGGTTAGAGATACCAAAGCACAAATCTCCCATTGATTCCTCGAGCAGTCCATGTCCATAGAATGAGCAAGCATAAAAACAAAGCAGGTGCCTCAACGCCGCCCTCACCTCGCCTGTAATTCATGCTGCCAGCGCAGAATCCGCGTAATTAAAGTATCACGACATATGACAAGTATGATTCGACGCGTTCCATGATCTCATGACTTCTTCTTGCCTTTCTCTTGTTGTTCCCATACCTTTCGAGCTTCAGGGTTGAGAGGATGCTCCGGATCGTAGCCCAACGACTTGACGATACCAAGGCCTTTTGTTCGGCCCTCGCGAAAGAGCACGCGGTCACCAACCGCGAAGAACTCAGGGCGCGAGATGAAACGGAAGGCTACCAGCGCGCGGTCACCAGTCCGAATGAAGGGACGGTCAATGTCGATGATAGAGCAGGTCTGGCTGATGGCGCCGACGTGGAGCATAGCTTGGTAGCGCGGGCGGATAGTGGTAGCGTGCGACAGGATAAGCACTGAATCACTTGGATCAGTACGTGTACAAAATTATGCAAGCAAATCTCAGACGTTACCTTCAGCGATGAATTCCAGGTACGCTTTTGGGGGGTTGGCTTGGTTAGCCAGCACGACCATTCCCTTCCGCACGTCTTTCCGTCGGACGCCCTTCAGCGCAAAGGAGCCGGACTGCCCAGCCGAGCAGACATTGACCGGGATGCGCTTGCGCTCGATGCTCTTAATCGTCGTCGTGATGAACCGACCCAGCGAGTCGGGGCCGATCTGAACTGAGTCGCCTGCGTGAACCACACCGGACTTGGCTATGCCAGAAACTACTGTCCCGACGAACGGTACGGAGAAGATGTCGTTGACCAGAAACTCAAACGGCGCCTCCGTGTTGTAGTGGCCGTAATGGGGTAGGAGGTTTAAGAACGTCCGCACATAGTCTAGACCCTCGCCAGACACGTTGGACACTTGGAAGATGGGGCAGATGCGCGTGCTGACAAACTGCGTCGCCGTGTTGATGGTCTGTTCCATGTCCTTGATGAAGATTGGCATCTTGCGCGCCGCGGGCGACTTGAGGATCCTCGTCAGCTGGTTGATAGTCTCCTGCAGGACCGGCGCCGGACAGATGTCGATCTTGGTGATGATCACCATCACGGGCACGTTCAGGGCCAGCGCAATGCCCAGATGCTCCTTACTCATCCCGACGAGGCCGTTGTTCGCCGCAACCATGAGCAGGCAGTAGTCGGGAGAGCTGCTTAGCATGCCAAACACCGTCGTGCGAAGGTATCGCTCGTGACCGGCTAAGTCGGAGAAGGAAACCACCTTGGCCGATCTCCTACCGATTTCCTCCCACGAGAGCTTTCGACCCCGCCCATGGACGACGATCTCCCCATGGCTGTCGTAACCCAGAATCTCCATGCCCACGGAGCTAGTTCGGCCGCTCTCGATCTCGTGCTTGTGGCGGAAAAGGTTGACTCGGGCCTTCCCGCGGCCGTCGTCCAGGGTGCCCTTCACCAGGACGCCCAGTAATGTACTTTTGCCGGCGTCTACGTTGCCTACGACGGCAACGCGCGTCTCGATCACCTCCTCCGGGCGACTCGGAACCTGCCGAATCAGTACCTTGCCACAGCAGCCCTTGATCCTCTCGTTGCCCGTCTGGTATTCCTCGGGGCCGCCGACATTGTAGGTTATCAAGACTCGGCAATGCGCCGGGATTTTCTTGGCCGCCTCCTCCAGACGGCGCAGTGCAGTGTTCCACGCTTCCAGGTCAAATTCCATCGACTCCCCGTTGTCCTCCGTGCCCAGATCGAACAGCGTCTCACCGTGTCCTTCGTCGATTCGCCTCTGAATCACACCCGCTAGCAGCTGGAGGCCTTCCTCTCCCTCGGGAGACGTGCCCAGGAGCAGGTCCTTGAGCTTGACGTTGCTGGGCACATCGGACAGGTTCAGCTGGTCCAGGATGTCATCCAGCTCGGCATGTTCATCCGTGACTACGGAGGGAGCCACGGAGGGGCTGGCGGTTGCGTATCCGCTGTCGCACGGCCCGACGGAGAACTGCGTGCTCCGGGGCGCGGCGGCCGAGCGACGCTCCTGTTCCTTGGCTACATAGTCGGCGAACTCGCTGAGGGCCTGACCACGAGGTACACCATTGTCAGAACAAAAACATCACAGGTGAGTCACGGGGGGGACGACGCGATCATGCATACCAGCTCACCTCGGCGCCTCTCCTCGAGGGTCTGCTGTTTCCGTGCTGCTTGAGGCATAACTATTGTATCGGTTAATCGATAGCAGAGACGATAACTCAGGATGATCGGATGAGATGCTCAGAGTTTCGCCGCGGGCGCGATTAGCAGGATATTCGGATGATCATTTCTCTCCACTGCGAGAGTAACTGTCTGTCTGATTGAATTACCTGATGATGGTTGTTTGACTGTGACTCCGAAGCTGGGATGAAGATGCGACGGGGGACAGTCGGCGCTTCTCCGCCTTTTAGAGCCGGCGAGTCATCCTCAACTCTACTGCTACACGAGCCTCTCAAAAGCCTTTCCATTGCATGACTCATACCGGATGGATTACGGACCCTCCATCTTGGCTGCCTGTCTCGTGATCTATTGGAAATTTCATCCCCAGCATGTCTAAAGCTTGGGGAAAGCTAGAGCTCTGCATAGTCCAGTACAAGTCATCTCGTATTAATGATTGCTCCATGGGTTCCTTCAGCCTGTAAACACTGGTTTATTTGTCATGATTGATGCAGGCCTGACTCGGTCGCCGCCATGGTCAATCGTATCGATTCGATTCCGCTGTTGATATCATTCCGTATATCCATCATGACCGGGCCATTCATATCATGACGCTTGCGGAGAGATCAAAACAACTGAGTCACCTAAAACCAGGAACGGTCAAACTGGGTGTCAGGATGACGGATGGACAGCACCCACCTCGGACGAACAGCATCTCCTCTTGCTTCCGGATCGTCTAGGCCTGGTTAGCAGCGCGCTGAAGCACCTTCTTTGATCACCACAATACCTTGACGGTCTCTTCCCCGCTTTCATCCTCCTCGACCACGTATATTGTCTCCTCTACGTCGCCCAGAACTAGGTTGCAGTGGCTATCGTAGGCCTAAATGCGCAAGACCGTTAGCCATGTCCAAGGAAGATGGACTGTAGGAGTAGAACTCGTCTCCAGGCAACAACGTCACTCACATGGAGGCGCCCCTTGAGCTCTCGATCCCCGCGCAGCTTGACAAAGACGATCTCGTCCAGCGACAGACGGACTAGGTCCAAAGGCTCCGAGACGGAGGAGCCGCCCGCGGTGTCAACGTCGGCCATTCCGTTCAATAGGGCAGGAACAGCCTGCCAGGCAGGTCGCGAAATATCGGGAGCAATCAATACGAGGGCCGCAGCCAGCTGGCAGTTGAAACTCGGCCGTCCGGAGGAGTGTTCGTTGAGAACTGCACGCGGAGTTGATGGAGGAGAGCGATGCCGCCAAGACCACGAAAATTCTCGAGGTTCAACAGCCAAACATTCGCGGACTTGCGCTCTCCAATTCCTCCACGCAACATTTCAGCGGCCTTGCTCTCCCGCGTAGATGCGAGGATTCACCTGGAGAAGTGAGGCATTACGCTCTCACTTTCTCTGTACGTCCTGTCGTCAACAGATCGTCGCAGAGCGGAGCTTCAATGGCTCGCGCTTCCTCCATCTCTCCCCGACGACCAGATTATCCGCCGACAATGCTTCCATTGTAACGCCGGCACCCGAGATCCCTCCTCGACCGTCCCAATGGAATCTTCAGGCAGAACTCCAGGCCCGCTCACTGGCCGCGAGATCCGGGCGGCATGGCGCAACAGCGACTGGGTCGTCCACCACGCTCGCCGAAAACGAAGAGTCTCTTCGGCAGCGAGAGGTGGCCTTTTACAGAGTTTTGCAGGACGCCCAGCCCGACCAAGTGATGGAGACGTTGCTAGATCCTCGCAATGCAACATTTGTTCAAACAATGCCTGACGATTTGTTCGCTTCGGCCTTGCTCCTTCTCTCGCCCGAACATTTCGTCCATCCCTACCGAGATCTGCATGCGCCATTACACCCGCGAACAGTTCAAGTCAAGGGGTACAGAACGTTGGAAGAAATAATTGCGATTTTTTCTCAAAAGCTGCGAGCCATTGTCGATCTACGAAGGGAAGCACGTGGCATTGGGCTCGTCGAGTACAATCATCTGCTCCGGTGCGCCGCGTCAATGGGCAATGGCGCAATGGCCAGCACGGTATGGGCGCAGATGGAAGCTGATCATGTCGAGCCGAACCTCGAAAGCTACAATCACCTTCTGGAGTCGCTGGTCTGGGATGGCGCACTCACGGGCCTGGAACGACACCGTCTACGCGTGTCGCCTTTTTACTACCGAAAGCGCCGGTTTTACGACACATCACCAGGTTTTCAAGGGTTTGGAACGGGGGCGAGGTCCGTGCGAAAACAAGTACAAGACGTTTTCAATCGAATGGCTAGCCGGGGGATCCACGGCGACGCATCGACATTTATCCATTTGTTTCTGGCATCGGCGCGCGTCGGCTATGTCATTGGGATGAAGGCGGTGCTGAAGACCGCCTGGAACCTCGACGTGGATCAGCTGCTCAAGGATCCGAGCCAACACCCACCGCTGATCGAATACGATCGATCGTCGTCGTACTACCCCACGGAGGACCTCCTCTTCGCCATAGCGCACGGCTTCGGCGTTAACTCCAACATGACCGCTGCATTCCAAACGATTGACTTCTTTTCGAAGCAATACCAGATCGACATCCCCGAGCGAGTGTGGATCGAACTGTTTCGCAGGGCGTACGTACTGTCCAAACGGCGGTTTGGGCCGGATGCGGACCGCATGGCCAAGGGCTCAGTGCCCCGAACGATTCTATCTGGAATCGTCGAACTGATGTCGTCGGAGCCGTACAAAGTGCAGCCAACCGTGGAGATTTATCGGATGCTCGCCCGTAACGCATACGACAAGCAACGGTTGGGTGAGTTCGGCCGGCACATAGAGGACGCCTTCAAGGTGTGGCGCCGAACACGTGAGCGACGAAGAGAAGCACGGAAAAGAGTCGAGCAGCACCTGGGCGCACCGCTGACGACGCTGGTGTCTCAACCCCCGTCGCGAACGACGCTGGACGCCGCCCTGCAGTCGCCGCGGTTCTGGCACGCGATGCACGAATATGACCTCGCCTGGCTCGAATTCATCCAGCAGACGATCCTGATGGAGAGAATCGTGCGCTTGGGCCTAATCCAACCGCGGTGGCCTGGAAAAACCTGGGGGTACCGCGTACTGCCGCGCTTCCTCGCGGAATGGAAGGACTTTGCGCCACAGCGGTACTCATTCACGACGGGCGACCGTCGCGGCACAGTCCAGATTCACGGCGCCTCGACGTGGGACCACGAGAACCTCCGCACACACCAGAACGTGCCGATGCGGTGGTCGTTCGACGGCGAGCGGCCCGCGGAGGGCGAAGACGTCGAGCCCGAGGACGCCTTCCTGTGGGAGAAGCTGCTCAGCTCCCCCCCGATGCGCGAGTACATGGCCCGCGAGCCGTTCCGGTCATTGCTCTGGCGGCATCGTGCCACGGCGACGGATAAGTTGCTCCTTGCGGAGGAGGCGAGTTCACACTCGGAGGGGATTCGGGAACGCCGCCGGGAATTGTTGCGGCAAAGAGGCTTGCCGCCCCCACAGTCAATCGAGTCGTATACAATGAGCATGACGCGGATTTACCCGCCACCGTCGGCGCCGTCATCATAACCTGATCCTGCATGACTACTTTTTCTTTCTTCCTCTTGTCATGTCTGTACATTATGGGGAATTTGTACTCCATCCTCGTGATCTGAACATAGAGAATCATACCAATGTTCATGGGGTTGGACATGGAATTTCGCTTAGAAGAGTGTACTGTAGACACCACGTAGATTATTGTTGTCTTTCCTTTAACCTCTGCATTAACGCCGCCAGCGGAACATCGTCATCATCATAAAACTCAGCGACTTCGTCCACCCCAAAGTCATCCAATCGCTCCCCGTCCTCATTGCGCCAGGCTTCCTCGCCTTCATCGAAGACGATGTGCTTGTTCTCATCAGGCGCGTCCTCTTTTTCGGCGCAGTCGTCCACGTACGTCGTGTCGCGGAAGCGTTCGTGGAATTTGCGCCGGCGCTGGATCATCTCGGCGTTTCCAGGAAAGTAACCGCCGCGTTGTCGCTGCAGGTCGGCTTCTTGTCGCGCGCGGAAGGCCTCGATTTCCTTCTCCGGGTCGTCGTAGTGAGGGACGTGGAAGGGGGATTCATTGTCCCGGACGCGTGGCTTGCGGGGGATTCGATCCGGGTCTGGCGGGGGCCAGGAGAGGTCGGGATCTGTAATTCTTAGCTACCGCACCATGCCGTCAGACGAAGAAGTGAAATACCAGCAAACTCATTGATCTCAAAGTCAAGACCGGTCGAGCGATCCGGTGTCGCGGAGAACGGCCAGAACCAGCTCAATATCTGTCCATGTCAGCGGAGTACAAGGCCTCGTCGCCCAAAGAATACATACGTTCGAGCTTCCTCCCATGCCCGCCTTGATATTCTGGAAGATCCCAATATCATACGGAAACTCCTGCTTCTGTATGCGCACCTTGAGCCCATCTGGCCCGTCCAGGTAGCCTCCGAAGTACTTGGCTCGTCTGAGCAATGTACGATGCCGTTCAATCTCCCACGACTCGATGGTCGTGACATTCGCCCCGAGCGACCATAACGTGCGGAACAGCAAAAGCGACAGCGCGATGAGAGTGAAAGTGTTGACCAGAACGAGAACGAAAAAGTGAGCAAGCTGGAAGACACTGGGGCCGAGATACTATGATCCCATTCAGCATGTGCTCCGTTCGAGATGATCCTGTTGAACGTACGCTTGGTAGACTTCTATTTTCCCACAGATAGGCCCCTCTGGTCCATAAGAAGGACTCCAAGTAAGTCATCGAGACCACGGCATAGAACAAGAATCGGACAAAGTGCGGGAACGTGAAATGCGAGACGCAGTTATTCGTCCATGGGCAATGATGGTCCATTTTCGGGATGCATCTATCGAGTTCATCTTTGAGTCTCTTGTACAATCCTTTCGAAGAATTGAGGTCTGACACACCTCGCGCATTTCTTGCAATGATGGCCGCGTGGCGGCTTGAACGCCTCACATTTCCGACACCAGCGCTGCCGAGCGAATACATCTTTCCGATCCGCGTCATCGTCTACATCGGAGCGGCTTGGGGGTTTCCAATCCTTGGGGACGCGTCCGGGGTCTACGGTGCACGCGCGATAGTAGGAGATCCATATACAGGCTACCAGGACATTGAACTTCCAGGTCTCCTGCCTCGAAAGAGGTTCCGGAGGGAAGGAGAGGAAAAGATATTGCGAAGAGTAGGACAGGAATGATATCAAGAGGGATACAGCCGGGATCGCGAGCCGTGACAGCTCGAACTTGGAGGTTGACATTGCATGAGCCTGCACTTGGCCGAAGAGTCGAGTGGCTCCGTGTCTTGAGCTAGGCTCTGTTCTTGCCTAAGGCATCAACAAAATACAAAGAGTGCTTCCACTCTTCAGGATCATTGATCTCATGCAGCAGTCTAGCATCTAAGTAGAAAATACGTATCATGCATCTCATCAAGTCGAAATCAAGCCGCTCCCAGAGCAGCGATGCATCGGCCTCATCGTTTCCCCTTTCCGCTCTTTTTCTTCTTCTCACCCCCGCCACCACTACCACCACCAGACGTACTCGCAGCGCCTGCGGCCGCCGGCTTCGTCTCCTCCTGCGGTGCTGCAGCTGCAGGAGCATCCGTCATCTCAACATCTGCCGTACTTGTTGTTGCCGGGGGAGCTGTGTCACTCGAAATTTTCGCACCGCTCGCAAGTTTCCCCAATCCTGCTATTAGCCGGCCGACCTCTGCAGCTTTGTTTGTGCGGTACTTCAGGCAAATCCCTGCGACGGGGTTATACGTCTTCAGCTCGAGAGTTGCAATCGGCGCGGCCGGTGCCGCAGTTGATGTAGCCTCTGTAGATTGCAGTGTGGGTTTCCTGGAATTCCTTGACGGTCGGGAGGGAAAGCTGTATTTTGTCGTTATGCGGGTCTGCCATCTATCAATTAGCCAGCGTATCGTGAGAATCGATCATGGATCACGCACATCATTTGGATATGCCTCTAACAGCTGCGAAGACTGTTCCAGAAATGCCTGGGATGTGGGTAGGTACGGCATGACGGGCCCAATTCGTCCTTGACATCAAATGGACAGAGTGATCGGTCCTACAGACGAGAAGAAGAGCCCAGGCAGAAAGTTAGGAGTCGTACGGGCCTGGGTTTCTGGGGTCATATATAGTGCCGTGTCAATGAATGTCTACTCCGTAGCTCCTCCTGTGGAACAAAGCGAAGAAAGCTTGGCATGTGATTGATTGATGCCTCAGGAAACAACATTAACCCTGGACTTCCCACAACTTCCCCAACCAAGTTCCCAAGCACATCTCGAACTGCCTCCCTTGAGAAATATCCATGAATCCCATAATGTATTAGGGATGTGATAAGCCTTTTGAAATTGACTTCTTTGGTTCCACTGACTATGCACTCAACGCGTTCCACTCCTCTCAACTGCCATCTGCACGCCTGATTCTCGTTGCGTCAACGAATTGTAGCGATCCCGCGAATCTATCTGACTTCTGGTTTCTGCGTCCGTTCATCGCGTCCTTCCATTCAAAATGCCTAAACTTTACACCCGCAGTCTCGATGGCCTTCCGAATACCGCCGCATCTGGAGGACATTGTGAAGACTACTAATAATCTCTCCAAGGAAACATGACCTGTATTGGGTGTATGTTGGTGTTCTCAGGGAAGAATAAGGACAAAATTGGCGGCATCCATGTCGAGCAGTACTACTGCAAGCTCCATGCAACAAAGTCACAGTAATACCATGAGTTCTACGCTTGAGTGTTGATCCTGATGCTATCTGCAAGCAGGGGATCGATCCCAATCGGGGTTTCCCCAGCCCAAGAGGTCCGTTCCAGCTGTATCCTGACGGCAAGGTGAGGATCCGGCGAGAGAGTAGCGCTCGGGCCCATAGCCACTCGCTGGAAGACTTGAACAAGCTCGTAAATGGAATCTCAGTGCTCTCATCCACAACGAAAACACCAGTGTGAGAGAGATCTTGGGAAGATGATTAGGAATCGAAGGGTTTCAATCAATGGCTCAGGGGGTAGAATGGTCGACAATAAATAGTACATACACAATGCCACGGATTCGGTTGGGAAATCGGATGGGTGCGAATATCGGTCGTTCGCAGTCACAAATGGGGAACTGAACCCAGTTCCATATGCTGACCGCATCAGTCCACCGTGACAGCCATTGCATTTCGTTTTGATATACGGAATACTACATGTCACGTTTTCGCACCATTTGAGGGACATTTTTTCAACGTAACCCGTAGGGCTCTGTACCTGTGAGAAGCTCTCACCAGAAAGGTCTCCAAACACTGACGTTCCATCCATATACCTGAGCTTTGATTTACCCATTTCACACCTTGTTGCGCGACATTATTGTTGGCTTTCTTTTCTGCTGTGACCCTACTCACCATGCCTTGGCAAAGCACTGCAGGGTCTTGAAGCAAGTGACTGAAGCCTCCCTTTTCTGCCTCGCCTTGGCCGGAAATCACAAATGGGACACGTAGCATCAAGGTTCACCATTCCAATGCCCATTCATTTATCATTGGCACCCACGAAGAATGCCCTGCAGAGAACACGCAATTCTATTCCAAAAAATGGATTCAGTATCCAAACTCTGCTGATGAAACGGGAGCATTTCATGAACCGCATGACTCATTCTTCACGTGACTTGGCTGGAATGCCGTAACCCTCATCACGTGCGGAACGGAACAGAACAGGATCTGCAAATGGGAACATTGACAGCTGTCAGGGCCAGGCCGAATCGACGCCCGAGAGATAGGAGAACGGACACGTCAAAACTGATCTTGTTCAGTCGTTCCGCGAAGGAGAAAAATCTGCAAGACATTCCCCGCCGTGAAGTCACTTTGGGGCCTTGGTCTGAGAGCCCTGGAGCTAAGAACTATACTGCTCTTAGTCCCATCTTTGATCAGGCAGCTATTCTCTCCTCTTCCGCTTTCTACTCGTCTCAATTCGAGGTCTTGCACAAGGTTGTCAGTCTTCCAGGACATGGAATCGCTCTCGGTATAATTATTCAGGCACATCGCGGTAAGTATGAAAGACGTTTTGACGACCTCCCATCCATTGTCACCGCCTCAGGCATCCACTCCACGGCCGAACTCAAACCCCGCTGTCTCTTTGCGGCGTCATGCATATCAAATCTGCCACCCACCTTTAGCCTCTTCTCGGCCCGCAAATCATGCCGGCTGCCCGACAGGGGTGCATGATCCGCACGGCCGGTGGCTGACTCTGCTTGCAAATTTAGAGGATCGGATCTGCTGACTGGTTAATTCTCCGATTCCCAGATCTGGCTAGTTATGTGCATTACTTTTGCATGGCGCTTCCGAACGGAGTTATGACTGGTGTTCGTCGGCTGTCTTGACTCTTTGACCCCCGGGCCGTTGCGCTGTGATAGTCGACGCCTAATTGCGTCACTCGGTTTGGTTCGAAATCGCGGTTCGGTTCGACAGCAGAGAAGTACCTTTAGTCCGGCGACGACGGCGCGATAACGGTCCGCCCCGAGTGGCAGAAAGAAGAAGGACTGTATACCGAGTTGTGGAGTGACCTACCGCGCAAATCGCTGCAGATCGAACTGCCTAGTCGGAGCTTTCGGACCGATATCCATGGAGATGCTATACAACTGAACTGCTGGTGGTAATTGAAGAATGGCACGATTGATTCTGTGACAATGGCGCTCATTCCACCGTCGGATCGACTGCACGCCGGTATCGCATAGAAAGTTACCCCGTCACGTCGCGGTCTAGTTCGGAAGTCCCGGTTTTTCATACCAAGTCGCTGTCGATCGCTCAGAATGGACCAATCGCCAGAACTCCTGATTGACTACATCCATGCCGCCATGCGGCAGCACTCCGCTGAGGACCTACTCGTTATGGATCCTGAGTTTCAAGACGGCAACTCTTCTGACGGCCTGCCGAGTTCGTTCGAAGAATCGGATATCTTAGATGAGGCGCACCAGAATCCCGACGAAAACTCCGAGAGTGATGATGCATCGAGTATCAGCGTCGTCGGTGGCGTTGAGCCCAACATTCCGCTGTATGTGCCTGAGTTCAGGCGATACCTTGAACGGTTTAACACACCTGCCGGCAACGGCGTTTCCATTGCTGAGTTCGCCGAAGGCGACGGACGGCTGATTGATGGTGACTACACCCCGATGTCAATGTCCTTGCACCTCTCGCCATCTGTAGTGTCAGCATCGTCATTGTCCAGCACAGAGGACAGCGACCCTGATGATACGAGGAAGTTCTACCTCGGGCTCGACACGTTTCGTTGGCCCGAAACCATGCGGGGGTATGCGCGACGCCGGTTGGCGGAAAGCGAAAGCGCTCCACACGTCGAAGACCGTCGGCCGACACCAACGCCTTCATCATCTGACCGGATGGACCTCGAGCCGAGCAACAACCCTGAGGAGACGGGCCCGAGCGATGATGAAGATGAACATCCCAGCGAGATGCTGGGATCAAGTGAGCAATACCGATACCTTGTTAGAGTTCGCGGATGCTAACGATATTCAAGCTCATGAACGTAACCTCACAGTTTCGCAGTTTATTATCCTGTGGCTCAGCCGAGCAGTCACACAGCCGAAAGGCGCGCCGGGTCAACTGCGGCGGTCATCGTACGAAGCGCTGAATGTCGAGAACTGGGAGCGTCCGACCAAGACTCGCCGCCCGCAGAACTATGCGGCAGATTTCTACGACTTGCAGCAGATTCCCTGGAGGGAGAAGCTGCACGTCAGCCGAGAGGATGCCCGGGCACTTCGGGACTCGTGGTACACGTCTTATCACAACGTGGAATACACGCCGTCCAAGGTAATACCATAGCCATCTTTCAAGTGGCAAGGAGATGAACTGACTCGAGTAGGATGCACTCCGGCTCCCCAACGAGGAAAAGTACTTTCGAGAAAAAGCCATGTACATGCAGCACAAGGCGACCATTGAGCACTTCCAACTGCGGAATCTCATATCAGTGACATCGCACAACACGGTTTGCTTTGCCTCAGACTCGCGAGTGCTGTCCTGGGTTCCAGCATACAACGATCTCCGCTGCGTGATTGACCTGCGGCACCCGACGCCGGAAACGGGGTTCTTTGCGCCGGTCAAAATCTCGACCATGCGCAGCAGCCAGGGGATCACGATCGCGGGCGGGTTCTGCGGGGAATATAGCATGCACGTGGACGGAGTGTCGGGTCTCCACCATGGTTACGTGACGCAGAGCCTCAATGGCATCACGAACCACATCGAGATCATCCCTGCACGCACACGGGGCACGCCACTGGCCGTCTTTGCATCCAACGACAAGCACGTGCGGATCCTGGACTGCGCGACGAACCAATTCATCGCGGAGCACTCGCTGGAAGCCCGGGCGGCCGTCAACTGCGCCGCGACGTCAAGCGACGGGCGGCTGCGGGTGCTGGTTGGCGACTCGCCTGAGGGATGGGTGGTCGAGGCCGAGACGGGCCGTCCCGTGCAGCCGCTGCGTGGGCATCTGGACTACGGCTTCGCCTGCGCCTGGGCGCCGGACATGCGCCACCTCGCGACAAGCAACCAGGACAAAACCGTCAAGATCTGGGACGCGCGCATGTGGCGCGTGTTAACCACGCTCGACTCCGACG
The DNA here is from genome assembly GCF_041956625.1 of Thermomyces dupontii. Classification (NCBI taxonomy): domain Eukaryota; kingdom Fungi; phylum Ascomycota; class Eurotiomycetes; order Eurotiales; family Trichocomaceae; genus Thermomyces; species Thermomyces dupontii. The sequence goes on along the minus strand of NW_027192308.1, from coordinate 1,261,552 downwards.
TTGCGGGTTACCGCTCCCTGCACTTCTCCCCCGTCGGCGGCGGCTCCCGGACTCTCCTCCTCTGCGAACCCGCCGACCGCATCGTCGTCGTCAACGCCCAGACCTACCAGACCCGCCAGGTACACGACTTCTTCGGCGAGATCGCCGGCGCGGGGTACACCCCGGACGGCGGCGGAATCTGGGTCGCCAACGCGGACGACACGTTTGGCGGGTTCATGGAGTTTGAGCGGCGGCAATGGGGGCAGCGGTTCGGCGTGCCAGATCCGAGCGACCCTCCAGGGTCGCGGGAACCACCCTGCGAGTGGCGAACTGAATTGGAACTGGTTGAGGATGAACGTTGCTTGCTGAGTGCGTCCGAGCGGCGGTTACGGTTCTTGCGGGGGTATAGTGATGCCGCGCATGATGAGCTTTTACTGTGATCTGTGTCTTTTTTTTTTTTTTTCTTCGACGAGACGGCTTGTATTTTGATTGATACCCGAGTAAGCGATTCATGGCTAATATTTACATGATCTGTACGAGTATACGATGATTCTAGACAAGACCATGGGACAAGTTCTCAGAAAAGACCAACACAATGCAGACAAGATTCATACACAGGTCAAAGCCCCAGCGACACCCCTACCCCAACAATGTACAACTCAGCTTGAACGAATACAACATCAACTAGTGCCCACAAATCCGGCCATAAGATCTTAGAATAACAAAAGTACTCAACACCTCCATGTCAGGGGAACAGGGGGAGAAAGAGGGAGAGAGAAGGGGAGGATGAGGCGGCGCTTGGGTTGCTCGCCTCCCTCCCCTCTCAAACCCAAACATTCAAAAGGAGTATGAGAAATAAATCATATTCAACGCCTCCACATCATCGGATTGGGAGGGAGGAGACGCCTCCCTGAGACAGACAAAATCAGAATCAGATTGGGGCCCGTCTCCTCCGTTCTCCCCTTCTCTTCCAAAACATGGCAGCGGTACTTAGCCCGCCGAGAAGTGCTAGGGAGCGGCGGCTTTGAATACCTATGGTATAGGTAAGTAATGTACCATGAGCCGCCGCTCCTGCTCTTTGCTGTATATAGATTTTGTATATAAACAGCAGCATGGGCGAAACCCGTGTTTCGCAAGAAGCGAAGGCGACGAACATGCTGGGAGGGCTCAGGCCCCCCGGTAGGCCGCCAGCGGCAATGGTGAAATAAAAAATAAAATGTATGTACTCGTAAAATTTTGAGTACATACTATTCTTTGTTTTTCTGTTCGATCAATCAGTACGGCTGTAGAGATATGGATTGCCGGAGCAAAAAGGCACTTCACTTACCTACTAGTAGTCTAGTAGAAGCAAGAGCCGCCGCCATGATATCCAATTGGCGAACTGCTCAGTGATTCGATAAGCGTTCGAATCGTTCTGCTTGGGGCCGCTGGCGTATAATAGCACCATAGTGATGGATGCTTCAGTTTCGACACGAAGCTTGGGCGCCTTGGGTTTCGTGTGCCCTCGCTATGAGGGCGAGGAGGGGATTGGAGTGACATGTAGTGCCCCGTGTAATCCGAAGAGTGAAAGAATGAGGTTGAATTGGTTTCCTCGTTGTGGATGGTGTGTAGTGTTCGCGCGACGCTGTTGCTGCAAGTATTGCAATACAATACATGCGCCCTAGTAATAAATAAATCAAAATGAAAGGCGCCAGTTTCCCGGTCTCTATCGACCGATGCTGCGTAAAGTTTCAGCGCGGGCTTTCCCAGGGAGAGAAACGGCTCATCCCTGAGATGAGCAGCCTTGGGTTGCCAGGCGACGGTGTCCAGCTGGTCCCCCGGCGAGGCACAGTCCGCATCATGGGGGATGATGTGATCTTTCATGCGAGGTGAGCGAACCCCAAAGCTTTGAATGGAATCAGTCTTATCAGCTTCTCAGTCAACCTAGAGAAAGGGACAGTATAGGACGACTAACCGGACCGGCCATTGCCGATATCATCTGCCACACCCAAAAGCCAGCACCTATGATTAACACAATAGTGTAATCCGCTGGCTATGGGTGTGGCAGTGGTACCGATCCATCTCAGGATTGGGTACTATATGCCTTCATGGTAGAGGTCATATAGTACTTAACCCGAGAAGGGTCCGATAAGTTAAATTGTTGTCCTTAAATGATTAAGGAATCAAGGAATTTGTAGGTTAGGTAGTGGATAGATATTGAGAGAAGAAAGAAACAACCTTTGAAGGAGAGAAGAAAGGCTTTATATACCCGCGGATGGAGCCTTCTGTCCTTGAACTAATGTTTCACCGGCAACTGCAAACAGGGCTTACCGTCACTGGGTAATTCACGGAGATATAGAGAATGGACCAACAGGCATTTGCATAGCCCGGAAGCTGTGGATATTTCATTCACGTTCCTCACGGGAGACAAAGGCATTGGTTCTGTTATAACTAAGACCTGTGCAGCGACGACGGTGCCCAGTCCATCCCGCTCATTGGGCAGTGTATCACTCTGTAGTTACAGGTGACGGCACAGAATGGAGGTTAGTTCTAACGGAATCTGTGATGTCTTCAAAACCTGGTGCCAACCTCTCATATGCAAGGTCCGCGCTATGCAGGAAGAAAAAAAAGTGTACTACTAGCTATCCCACGTTGCCCGTGGAGTCCTATGTTTGTCAACCCAAGGTAATGGGGATGAAGGGTTAGAATGATAACAGGAACGCTGGGCACGCTGCACTATGACGATTTACACTGCTTCCATTGCGGTATTCCCTGTCCGAATTCCGATAAACATCAACGGGGGGCAAAATGTCGACGACCAGGGTCGTCCAACTGTTGAGTTTTGACAGGTTGTGACACATGTGGCGAGTGCCTGAGGAAATAGACGAGCAATCCTGACTGACAGACTGATGTCAACTGCTTGGTTCCCGCTCTCTAGTGTACTCCCTACACCAGAGGGGATAGAGAGTAACCTCTATATATGCACATAGATTAGGTAAGTACATAGACAAAGGAACGTCAGGCAGACACATGATAATAAACAAAGATACCTAAGAAATGTGCGCAATTCATCAATTTCAAACACCAACCACGCACATAGCGAAGTGAGCAAAACCAAGTACTCAACTCCTCCACACCAGGTACTGAAGGAAAACGTACCTTGGCCGAAGTGGCCATGGCAGTCTCCCCCCAGTACCTAGCCAGCATTGCAGGGAGCGGCTTTGGTTTTGGTATAATATACCATGAGCCGCCACTTCCGGCTCTTTTATAAACTCTCAAATATGAGCGAGACCCGCCAATGCAGATTCGGACGTCTTTTTGTTCCTGTCTTTCTTTGGCCGGTTGGCCGCCCACGGAAATGGTGGAATAGAGAAATAAATTTATGTACCCGTACAGTTTCTGAGTACGTTTTGAGTTTGATTCCTGCTCAGATCGGTCAGCATGACCGTGGCGATGATCAGAATGGCAGTAGCAGCAGGTCTTGACTCACCTACTACTCGTAGGAGCCAGCAGCGCCATGATATCCGATTGACGAACTGCTCCAAGTTCTTGAGATAAGGAGATTGAGTATTTTCTCTGCGCGGCACCTTTCATGCCAAACGCTGTCACGTGCGGCCTATGGCTGGCGTGACATGAGGTTGTATGTACGGGAGGAATGCATATAAACGAAGGAAATGGAGAGCATGCAAGACAATGCAGACACATCTGGAGATCCTGATGATAATAGAGAGACACATACAACGGATGCACCGATCAGAGGTGCACGTGACAGAGGAGGGAAGTCGTAGAAAAGTACTGTAGTATGTAGTGCTCGCATGGATTCGGCCGAGGAGAGTTGTGATTGAATCATATGTCCCTGTGTATCGCCGGATTCACGACGTTGTTGTATTGCCTGTATTGCAATGCAATACATGCATTTGCTAATAGAAGAATTAAAGATGCCATGGATCGTTTTTCGGCATCGAGCCACTTCCACTCATTGCTGGAGGCAGGCAGGTAAAGTAATTTACCGCCATCTTTCCCTTCCCCAGCGTGCCAACCAGGTCAGTTTGTATTCCCCTTCCTGAGATGCATTGGCGTTGAAGTTTGAGAGACTTACGAAGAAGCCACCTGGGGTGGAATCCAGGAGGAACCACGACATGAAATACCTAAGCACGGTACGTGTCGTAGTAGTACTGGCATACAGATCAGAATCGAGTCCATAAGAGAAACGATGATGAGATGGATAGGTTCTCACCCGACTTTCAACTCAATCCAGTCTTGAAAGATGAACCCTGAGGCTGCAACTTCTGGGTCCACTTCCAGCAAGAGAAATCAATAAAAACGTCATCCGCGCCGGGATGGACAACCCGAGACGAGGCTATCCAAAACCGGGCAGGCCTGTAGTCGCAGCAAGGCCGACCCGCGTCATGGAACCCATTACTCCCGAACGCTTTGGATCGGAGAATCAACCTGGTCAGCATCCGTAATCTGAAAAAAGAAATGGGAGTACCAACCGGGCCGGTCATCGCCATTGTCATCTGCCACCCTTGTTGCCAGCGGATTAACTATTAAGTGTTAATCCGCTGGCAACGCGTGGCAGACGCTTCTCGGGTCCAGGATATGCCCTCATAGTTGGGTCTGTGCACAAGGGTTTCAGCTGTGTCCTCACAGTTACCTCGGTAATAAATACATCCAATCACCACGCATCTCATCCTGACACTGGTGCGTTTGCTTCTGTCATAAACGACCCAGACAAGGTACCTTTGTCACTGCGCACGGCACCGATGTTTGACCGGCCATAGGCCGTTTGCTCTTGAGAGATCTGCTGCCCAATGAGCGGCATAGGCAGAGCACCATCATCATTACACAGCAGCACCATGTCCAACGTGAGAAACGTGAATACACATCCATGGCCTGGGGCTAGACGAACGCCTGTTAGATCATACTCTTTCCTCCGTGGATAACTCCAGTGACGGATACCCGTTTGAAGGAGAGCAGGGCTCGATCCGTGGGTAGGTATATAAGAGCCTTCTTCCTCCGAAGGAGGCTCTTTCAGCATCTACATCTACTCAGTGGAATCCTTAATTTCAATAGTCAAGGATGAAAAATTATTATCTCGCGGCCCTTCTCGGGTAGGTATATGGCGAAGCTCCAGAGCTGCCTCGGAGGATCGGATCGGAGGTAGCCATGAACTGTTTCCGTGCATCTACAAGTCTCGTCGTCTAATGTTCATGGACTTTTGAGAACCAAAATACTGTACATTCGGAATACCGACAAGTGTCACCTGGTTGAAACTATGGACAGTAAAAGACAGACAAATAACTATGATACTAGGTCAAACAAATAAAGTAGACAAACAATCATGAAACCCGGTGACCCCATGTCGCTCTATCCCATCGCGTTTAGGCCAGGTTCGGGACGGCCGAGAAGCAGCCAAAGTTCTGCTCAATGCCCGCCGGCTTCCACAAGTCATCCGAGTAGGAGAAGAGGAAAGTCGTGTGCTTGGCGTTCTTCACGATCGAGGAGATGGCCGCAGCCTGCTGGTCCACACTGGCGATGGACGCGCCGAAGCTCTGGGTACCGCCGTGCGGCCAGCCGCTCTCAGTGTTGACGGCCTCCTTGCCCGGGCAAGCATCCTCAGCCAGCTGGATCTGGGAGTTGACGAATTGGCCGGCCTCGGAAGCCTTGACCTTGCCATCGAAGAAGGGCTGCGCCTGGACGCCGAGGAAGTCGACGACGGGGCACAGGGTCTCGCCGTACTGCTGCCAGATGTTGACAGTCTCGGCAGTCGAGACGGGGCCGGTGTAGCCGGCAGCCGACAGCGACTTCTTGCAGCTCGCGATGAACTGAGCCAGGTCGGCCGCAGAGCACTTGCCGTTGTGCAGAGCCTCGTTGCCGATCAGGACGTACTCAACCAGATCCCACTGGCCCCAGGCAATCAGGTCATCAACCTGCTTCTTGGCGCCGGCAATGCCGCCGTCATCAATGAAGACACCGACGGCCATCTTCAGGCCGTGCTTCTTGCAGGCCGAGCCAATGTTCTCCAGCTGGTCGCAGTCGGTCGAGTAGACACGGACGGACTTGAAGCCCTTCTCGGCAATCTTGGCAATGTCGCTGGCGACGTCGCCGGCCGACTTGCAGCTCGAGTCATTGTTGTAGCCGGTGTAGGTAATGCCGAAGTGCTGACCATTGCCACTGGCACTGCCGCCGGAGGGCTTGGGCGCCGGCTTCTCGGTCTCGGCAGGGGTCTCAGTCTGGGCCGGAGTCTCCGTCTCCGTCTCCACCGGAGCCGGGGCGGAGGTGGGCTCGGCCGGAGTCGGGGCCGGGGTCTCGGGCGCCGGGCAGACGTAGGTGTACGAGGTCTCGGTGACGGTCACGGTCTGCTCCGACTGGGTGTAGGTGCCCGGAGTGACGACGGCAGGCGTCGGGAAGACGATGACAGTGCTCGTGGAAACCGAGGTGGTGGACGCGCCAATGGTGTAGGTGCCGGGGGTGGGGCAGACATAGGTGGTGGTGTGAATCACGCTGGTGATGGTGTTGTCCTGGGTCTCCTCGGCGGCAATGGGGCAAACGACGGTGGTGGATTGCTCCACGACGGTCGTGACACCACCGTAGACGGCCTCACCTGGAGGCAGTTGGGTGGTGGTCGGGGCGGGGACGGTGGTCTCCTCGGTCACCGTGTAGACGGATTCAGGGATGGTGTAGGTGCCCGGAGTGGGGAAGACGGTGACCGAGTTCACCGGCAGATCCTGGGTGACGGTCACCGTCTCATAGGTGGTCGACTGGACGGTGGTGGTCGAGGTGCTGGTGACCGGCTTCTCATCCGGGAGGACTTGTCCAGCGGTTAGTCACGTTTCGCCATGTTCGGGATACGGGACAATGCCTACTCGTTGCTTCGCCCCAGTAGGTGACGACGCTAGTGGTGCAGCCGCAGGACTGCTCGGCCTGGCTGGAAGCGGCCAGATTCGCACGACGCTGGTGCAGCGAGTTGTGAGCCAGACGGTGGTGAGTGTCGGCCAGGGCCGGGGCCAGGAGGGCGGCCCCGATGGACAGGAGAGCGCCCTTCATCCTCGCAGGAGAGCGAAAGAACAAGAGAAGGGAAGCAAAGTACTTTTTTTTTTTTTCTGTGGAAAGAAGGACGGGTTAAGCAGAAGGAGAGCCCGCTAAACGAGTGAAGCGGTGGTAGGGAACGAGTGAGTCAAGGGAGAGAGAGAGAAACCTATCGATGGTATTTATAAAGGAAGCGAAGAAGAAGAGAAGAGGAATTGGGCGAAGATTCGGGAGGAAAAGGAAAAGGGCGAGACCAGCGGGGAGGGGGACTTTTAAACTAACTGTGTATTTCTCAGCGGAGGCTTCGGGGCCGCCCAATTTGTCCAAGCAGCCTCTGCTCAGACTCAGGGGCTGCACTAGGCCGCTCCGGGCTTGGCGGCTCAGGAACCCTACTCCGCTGATTGGCCACTGCTCAGGCTCTAGATTCCGCCCAGGCCAGCCTCCGCCGGGCCAAGCGCGCGGTCGGAGCAAACCACATCGCAGCTTGGAGCCGGATGGTTCGTTGTTTTTCCTTGAGACAGGCGGCGGTTCCTCCTGAGTCTTCTTTCTTTTTCTTGCACTCCATTATTTCTCTCCATCAGTCAACGTGGCGCTGGCCTCGCCGTCCACGTTGATGCGCTCTCTGACAGAGTTCTGGCGGAGGGGCCACGCGGCCAACGAGACGGCGTGGTCGGCCCGACCAATCAGGCCTGCGAGTCATTGCAGGTCCCATTTCCTGGCGCTAACGTTTTCAGGCAGGTCTGTCATGGATTTTTTGGTTTACATAAGGCATAACCTAACTCTGTCAGAGACTCAAGAGTATGTACGTAGTGGGAGAGTACAAGCACAGGAGGGATGGCTGCAGAGGGTTCCGGGTTGGCCGTTTCATTTTGTTCGACTTGACTGTAACGGTCTGTCCGGTCCGGTCCAGACTAATAGAAACCCCCTAAAATAGGGACCGTATGACTGAAATACTGTACCCGTACAGTATTCCCCTTTTCGTGTGATTCCAATAAATACTCCGTAAGCTCTTTGGTCATTTCACTCCTTATTATTTGCGATCCTCAATGATTTTCAGTCGATCAGAAATTGATACTCGGAGATCAAAGATCGATTTTTTTTAAACTCCACAAGGCCAATTAATTGGGAGGTTAGGTTAGTTATTTCGGCCATCTGGAGGATTCGGATCGTTCAAACCTCAATGTCGCCCCAAACCCTGCCAGGGCAGGTCAAATGCCAAGGCTCCGGCGCCTCAAAAACAGGCTGTAACATAAAAATACCACCATTGCTGATTATAACTACGGAGTACTCCGTATGGAGTTATGTATTGGACTCCTCGGAACGGTGCCCCTGGCGACGAGACAAGCGGTCAGGCTGAGAACTTTATCGAATTCCAGAATCCAGAGGCCATCGGGGTCCTGACCGTATGGACCCCTGGGGATCAAAGGCCAAATTTGTCCTTTGTGGGCCAACCCCAATCCGACCCAGCAACCCGGCAACCTGCAGAATGCGGAATTGCGGATTGATGAGAATGTGATGATTAAGTTATCACGAATAAGTTCTGCCAACGTCTCGGATGCAGACTGCTCTATACTCGCACATTCTGGCCAGCTTCGCAAGACATGTGAGATGTGAGATGCTTGGAAGGCCACAGCGATAACCTCCTCTCGAGGAGCCGCAATCCATCGTAGGCTGTGAAATGGAAACTGAAAGCACTCCAGTCAGTTGCCTTCCAGCCAGCCCGCTGGTTGTTACCTACATACCGAGGTGCCTCTCGAGAAACTTCACGCGGAGCCTCAACAAACCCATGCATGGAAACTGATGCCAAAGGCTCAACACGCGCAACAGCAACGCAGGAATGCTTCAAGGGTGGCTTAGCAACCCGCTGACAGATGATCCGAGCAGATTGACACGATAAAAGGGTAACCGCCTCTAATGCTACCGGTACTGTCGTTCACCTGTAGTGGGAAGCTGATGGAAACAAGCATCTCGACTTACTTGCTGGTTCGGCCAGAGAATGAACTTGAATCTCCGCGTCCGCAAACTTACTCGTACATCGAGCATCACGGCAACAGTCAAGATTGCAACAGTTGTTGACACCGTCCAACGACCGGATAACTGGGATGGAGGTGTATGCAGTACGGTAGGACGATGCGAGGAGAGTCTACGAGGATGTTGGCTTATGACTTTTGGAGACCTGGACCTCTGGACATGATTTTTTAACGCTGCTGAAATTGAACCCTAGTTGTCGAAAACTCGAAATGAAAAGAAATCACCCATTGCAAACGTCCACATTCATTCCCAATCACATCACTGACCCTTCCATATCACAAATTCAACCAACAGACTCTTGGGTCAGTTGCTTCCAGCTCTTCAGCTCAACAACCAGACATACATCACTAGGTCTTCGCTCGTCACAGGGACCAGGGGTATCGAAAACTGAAGCCAAACCGGCGGCTTGATCCCCCAGTGGCCATGGGGTTTCAGGTCCTAGACTCCATCTCTGATCCATCATCAGTAACTCCACACATCGACATCAACACATCAACCACGGGGATATAACTTACCCAATGTACAAAAAGACAATGGAAAAAAGAAAGGAATGATCATCATCTCCGCCACAGCCACGACAAGATCCCTCCACTTGTCCCCTGCGACTCATCCTCGTAATGTCGCTTCGCCCACCCGCGCTCGACGTTGTACCGCTTCATGTCCTGCAACGCGGAAAACAGGCCTCGACCGGCTGCGTTGCGACGGGCGGGTGTCGAAGGGTCGCGCACCCAGTAGTTCTCGGTGTGGTCGACGGAGATGGTAGGTTGTGGCTTGTCCGACTTCTTGGAGTGTTGGTTCTGCGCGGTCATATTGATCGAATCTGAGCTAGGATTATTTTCAAGACGAGATCTGATGATGTTTCGACTGATGCTGGATGAAGATGTCTACATTCAACTCTTGATGCTTCTGGGTTCTTATATAGATACATGTGTGGATGACATTGGAATATCTCTCGGATTCGGCCGTTTTCGTTCCTACATGATCTGATCTGATCTGAAGACCTTCCCTCGGGAAAAGTGGAAGATGATTGAATGCTTCTGCGGTGTACTTGACGTTTGATGGTTTCCTTTTTCGGCAACCAGCTGGGTCCCAAGAGAGAGCGGATCAGGTGATTTGAACATCGGGGCTGGACGTTCGGCGCCGAAGTGGACGAGGACAGGTGATGCTTCTTCAAATAAGTAGCTTTATTTTTTTTCCGATTTGTCGATAGCTAACAATACATGATTAGATGAATTAAGTAATTAGATTTTACCATGAATCAATCTTCATCGTGCCCTTCTCCTCCAGATTCTGGTGCAGCTTGAACGCCTGGGCCAAGATGTGCGGCTCATGGCCCATGCCCTTCTTGAGACACTCGTACTCGGCCCGATCAAAGTAGTCCTGCAGGATGGGCTTGTAATCCGGATGGGCGCATTTCTCGATAATGACGCGGGCCCGCTCACGCGGAGACAGGCCGCGGACATCGGCCAACCCTTGCTCGGTCACGACCACGTCGAGATCGTGCTCCGTCTGATCAACATGGGTGCACATGGGCACGATGCAGGTGATGCCCGTCGGGTCCGATTTGGTGGGACGGGTCGACGGCGTGTGCATGATGCTGTACTTGGCGCTGCGCAGGAAATCCGCCGAGCCGCCGAGGCCGTTGAGCATGCGTGAGGCCATGACGCAGGTGGAGTTTGCGTGCGCGTAGATGTCCACCTCGACGGGGGTGTTCATGCCGATGACGCCCAGCCGCCGGATGATCTCGGGCGAGTTGGACACCTGCTGCGAGCGCAGCAGCAGCCGCGGCGAGTAGCGCTCCCAGCCGTCGTAGAAGCGCTTGAATCCATCCGGCGAGAACCGGATCGACGTGGCGGTGGCAAAGTCCAGATGCCCGCTGTCAAACAGATCCAGGAACGAATCCTGCAGCACCTCCGTCCACACCTTGAGGTTGCGGAAGTTGGCGCCGCGGCTGAGCCCCCCGATGACCGCGTTGGCGATGTTGCCGATGCCGGACTGGATCGGCAGCAGGTTGGGCGGCAAGCGGCCGTGGTTGACCTCGTGCTTGAGGAACTCGATCAGGTTGTTGGCGATCCTCTGCGACGTCTCGTCCTCAGGCGCGTTGGGCTGCGTCGCGTCCGGATAGTCCGATTCCACGACGGCCACCACCCGCTCCGGGTCCACGGGGATGTGCGGCGTGCCGATGCGGTCCTCGGGTGCCATGATCAGATATGGCTTGCGCCGCGGTGGCTTGTCCGATAAGCTGATGTCGTGCAATCCTTCGAACGAGGGAGTTGCCGTGTTGACCTCGATCACCACCTTGTCCGCCATCTGCACCAACTCCGGTGTCGCGCCGACCGACGCGCCGGGAATGATCCCACCGTCCTCGGTGATAGCCGTGGCCTCGACAACCGCCACGTCGAGCCGATTATGCGGTCGGTTTCGAGTATACCATCCCTAGTACACCATTATTAACCTCAACCCTTCAGGATTGGCGAGAACGGGAAAACATAAAAAAAAGAAAAAAACTTACATATACCAAATCCGACGGAAACATACTCAAATGCTTATCAAAAAACTTGATCCTCCCTTCATTGATCCCTCGCGCAATATCCTTGCCCACCTGATGCGGACTCCGCCGCTCAATCATATCCAGTCTTGCCCAGCGGTTCTCCGTCTCCGCGCCCGACGACGCGCCGACGAAGAGGTTGTACCGGAGTTTCCCCTGAAGGTTATTCTTCTCGACATGGTCGGCGAGTGCGGTGGGAACTTTCCTATTCAACAACCGCGCCCCCCCCCCGGTCAGCAACAAGCCAAGTCAAAACGCAAAAAGGGGAATACCGAGTACGAACTTGGGGTATCCCACACCGGTAAACCCGGACCAGCCAATATAGGAGCCATTGGGGAACAGCTCGATCAGATCCTCAGCTTTGGCGAGCTTGCTGAGCATTGAGGGCCGCCGAATGCGGCTCTTGAGAATTGCAGAGGCGGACATTCTTTTCTCTAGTCTCTCTCTCTCTCTTTTTCTTTCTTCTTCTTGCTGACGGGGTATGTATAAGGAAGAATTGTACTATCTATACCGTGGAGTGCAAAGAAAAAAAAAAAAAAAAGGGCGAGAGACCCGTCGGTAAGAACGGGCGAATGGAGACGGGTTATATATATGGTAAAGGAATGGGTCAATGAGTACGATTATTGGGTTATTATTGTGAACCACATGTCAATGGAAACTGAAAATCTTTCATCTACAGTATGAGCTCTCAGATCAGATCACTTCGTCATATCAGATCTGATGTTTATGACGTCACCCATAACCCCCGTTCTCTCTCATTCTCCCGCTAAACTTGGGCTTGCTGAACCTGAGCTGGAAGCGTCAGTCAGTGTGCAGTTCTACAGATCTCTCGCAATAATGCATTGTTTTGCAGTCAAAATTTTGTCCTTTTCATATTATACTGTACTTGGAATGCCTGTGGAAGTCTAGATCGGCTTCTCGGCCCGAGTCGAACCTCATGATCGGCACCAAACGCCACTGACTGGCCACTCGGCTATGGCCCGGTTAACCCGTCGGGCACACGGAACCATCGGCTTACCCAAACATCTTTGGAACTGCAACCCCTCTGGGTTCGATACATGGACAGGAAAATAAAATAGTTAATAGAAAAAAAAAAATACATAAGAAACCTGAAATACATTCACTAATTTATAGACAATAAGGAGATGAGAAAAACAACCCAGTTCATATTTGATCCCGTTCTGATCCCAGTCGTTCCGTCAAACGCCCCCCAGACGCTGTAAAGCCATCCTGTTGGATCCGCCAGTCAATCAATACATGCCGTCGATGGAGCGTCTTTCATCACAATACATAAGCAATTCAAATGAAGAAACAAAACAAAAACACCACTGCGTAGAATCATGACTCGACAGGCTCCGCCTCCGTCATCTCCGTGTCCTTGGTCTCCTCCGCCGCGGCGGCGGGCTCCTCCTTACGCGCCTCTTTCGAGTCCTTGTCCTCCTCCGCAGCGCCCTTGACCCAGGCCCGGAACTGCTGGTTGGACTGGTCCACCTCGTCCTTGCTGAGCCCCTTGGCCCATTCCGGGTTGTTGACGTACTTTTGCCAGAACCGGTCGCGACGGCGCTCCTCAACCGCCGCCCGGTCCTTGGCAGCCCGCGCCTGCGCCTCCTCTCCACCAGCCTCTTCTTCGCTGGCATGCGCCGGAGAGGACGGCCGCCACCACCAGTCGTAGCTGCCCGGCTCGTACAGGATGTGGTAGCTGTTGGCGCAAATGCGGATCACCAGACCATCGTGGCTGACCAGCCGACGGTAGAACCGCTCGTACTCTTCTTCCTGGTCCAACTTGCCGGGAAGGTTCCGCCGCAGGAACGGCATCCGCATCCGAGAAAACGGCACGCCCTCAGTGGGGTCCCGCATGGTGTATGCTGACACGTAGTACGACCACCGCGCCTCCTGGCTCAACTCCTCGTTGTCCAGCGTGCTGTCTTCAGCAGTCATCAATTGAACATAGACCTTATGGTTCAACGGGTTCCAGGTCACGCGGTAAATGTCACCCTCCTTGACCATACGCTCCACCTGCTTCCGGTACTGGATCTCCTGGTGATGAGTCGTCTCCTCGCGGTCGCGCTCCTTGAAGAACAGGTTGACAATGTCCGCGCTGCGGTCCTTGGGGTCGCTGTTGAAAACGCCCGCCGCGAAGCGCGCAATGCCGCCAAAGATCCGGTCAAGGTTGTACAGCTGGTACCCGCTCTTGAGATAGTACCGCCGCAGCGTCTCCTCCAGGTGCGACTGTTCCAGGTCACCCTTGATGACCTCCTCGCACATGCGTACAATCTGCTGGTAGAAGTTGGCCTTGGGGTCGCAGTCGTAGAAAAAGTCCGTCGGCAGCTTGTCGATCAGCCCGAGATCGTGTGCCGCCTTGGGCAGCAGTGCGCGCCGCACGTCCTCGTGCGCCTCCTTCTCGTGCAGCTTGATCTTCAGCAAACGGCCGTAGAGCAGCTCAAATGTCCGGATGAAGCAGTAAATGTTCAAGTTGCAGTACAGATGGTGGACCTTCTTCTCGTACGACTGGTTCAGCGTGTACTCCCGCTGCAGATTGAAGTTGCCCTCGCCGGGATGCTCCATCCACTTGAGGTCCGCCACGTTGAAGGTTTCCGTGGGGTCCGGGATCGGCGTCGACGGCACGAGCACCGCATCGCGCGGAGTAGCCGCCGGACTGACAGGCACCGACTCCTTGTCCGCACGGCGCTCGAGGACGTCCCGCAGGAGCTCGAGCTTCTTGTTCACCTGGCTCGGGCGGCTGCGCGTGGTCGACGAATCATCCACTGCTATCGCATCCTCATCCATCTCCTCGCCCGGCGTGCCGCTGAGCACTTCGTTCATGTACATGTGAAAGGTATCCCGGTCCATGCCGAAGAAGATGGGAATAAAGTCCTTGATAAAGGCCATCACCCTTTGCGGGTCCGCCCCGAAGCTGCCAGAGTTGCGATCAATAAAGGTCAACAGCAGATGCGTGGCATCAACGATAACCCCAAAGTCGGCGAACTCAAATTCAAATTGGTGCTTGGGGACCTGGTAGCCGCTCTTGCGGATGTTGCGGCTCTCCTCGAACTTGGCCTGGATCTCATTCTGAATGTGTTTGACCGAGAAGAGCTTCTTGTCCTGCCCCTTGTTGGTGATGGCCTGGTGATCGAGACTGCGCCAGAAAGCCTTTTGCATCTGCTCGCGCCAGACTTTGTCCCACTCGCGCTAGTTCCTCCGTCAGAAAAGAAAAAAGTACGCCTCACAGGACCAACGAGAATCAAACTCACCTGGCTGGCCTTCCACTCCTCACACTTCTGTTTCAAGCGGTAGAGCAGAATCGGCAGCACATGGCACGGCCGCTCAAACATGTCCTTGATGATCCTCTCACCATGCTGCCGATCGTAGACCTTCTTGATCACGCGCTTGTAGATGGACTCGCTCTGGCCACCAAGCCCCGGAGGCAGCTTGAACGCAGCACGCTCCGCCTCCGACATGACTGTGAACTGCTGGACAATCGGCTCGATGAGCTGGATAGTCCGCGTGCAAGCCTCAATGTGATGGTCATAGTCGTGGCGATCCTCCTCGATGCGGTGGAGAGCGTCCTCGTACTGGTTCTTGCGATGCGCCACGAAGCCCGAGTCCTCGGATTCCCAGGTCGGGTGAGACGCCCATTCATCATTCAGCACACTACGGCAGAGCTCATCACGGCCACTGCAGGGCTTCTGCCGCTCACGCTTGGGCAGCAGGCGGTAGCTGGGACCCAAGGACCGGCAGTGAGACAGGTTGACCACGCCGGATTCCTGCTTCGGTTTCAGATCGATGACGCGATCCTCGGGCTCTTCAATATGCATAAAGCGCTTGAACCACGACATCAGCTCCGGATTCGAGCCGATATACCCGGCAGCCCTCTTGACCAGCACGTGGCGATCGATAAGATCAGTTGAATACAGGTTGCACAGTTTGAGAAACTCCCCAAAGGTCTGCTTGTTGCCGATAAACTTCTTCACCCGGTCAAAGAAGGCAAACTCGTCATGAGTGGGAGTCAGGGAGAAAGTCGGCGGAATGGGTTCAGGCAGCGCAGGCACCAGAGTAGGTGACGGGGGCTGTCCTTCCGGGCCAGGCTTTGTATGAGAAACTTTGGCCCTCTAGACTCAAGTTAGTAATGCCTAAACTAAAAGAGGGAAGACCACTAACCTTGTTCAAACTACCCGCCTGGACGCTGCCCGCTCGGTTGGCATAGTCTCCCATTCTGGCGGAGTCAGCCACGACAGAAGTGGCAGCACCGGGACCACCACGGCGCTTCTTGCTCTCCTTGCCAGTGTCCTTGACGTTGAACTGGCCCAGAGGAGGCATCTTGACGTCGCGGCCAGGGGTGTGAGACTGAGCGGTTGTTCCCGGGTACGGTTCACCACGGGTATTGCTCGTCGGCGCCGGCTCGTCGATGGACGCACGCCCAGGCGGTGGCTGCTGCTTGGCTTGGGCAGCAGATTCTGGCAGGAACTGCTTAAAGTCCTCCAGCAGGTCCGGAGCGGAGTTGAAGAGGTTGGTCACCTGCGCATACACATCCTGGATGGGCTTTGACTCGCGCTGGTACGTTTGCAGGATCTCCAAGAACTGCTTGTAGATTTCCGGGGCGTTTGAGAAGCGATTCTAGCAGAGAGTTAGCGTCGGCACGCCAGGCAGCTATACATGGCCTTCATTTACCTTGATCTTATTCACGTAACTGATCGCATGGTTGAACTCAACAGGCCCTCGCTTGTTCAGCTCTGACTGCGAACCGCCCTGCAGCACGTTAGAACCCACACCGGCCAGGTTGTTCATCGGCTGGTTTACCCCGCCAGCAGCCGGAGCGGAAGACGTCTGCATCATCGAAGGACGCCCAGCTGAGGCCGCAGCAGCGTTCTGAAGCTGAGACACACCGCGCTGGTCCTGCTGATGCATCGGCGCAGCACTAGCAGACGCCTGATGCTCCTGCTGACCCTGGTATTCATAGTGGTGGTCCTGCGGCTGACCCTGGGACTGTTGCTGCCCATAGAGACCGCCTCCGACCACGCGGTTTCCTGGAGAATACGAACCACCCAGGCCACCCTGCTGCTGGTGGTGCTGAGGCTGCTGCCAGCCGGGCCTCGGGGCGTCGTAATAGTCACGGCCCGGCGGAGCAAGCCCACCAGGTTCTCCCACAGTCTCATAGGGGCGATTACGAGACATGGAGAGGGTGTTGGTTCCAGAAGGAGTGGTCACCCGGATTGCATCTGGGTTGTCCTCGGTTCCGCACTCAATGCGGTATCCGGGAGGCAGGAAGGTGTTGAAACCCTGGATGAGAGCCGGATGACCATTGAACAACGCAGAGACGCGCTGAATCACTCCAGGTGTGTCGATGCTAGAGCTTGTCAGTAGACCCAACAAATATGGCAAGAAACGAGGGATTCGACGAGTCTACGTACGCCTGGCTCTTGAAATCCTTCATGATGTCCAAGAACCGGTTGTACACATCCGGCTGTTCAGAAAATTGCACCTTGACCTGGTCAAGGTAGCTAAGAGCGTCCTGATACATCGATGTCATCAGCACAGGTTTGGAAACCGGACTCGGCGTCCTCATGATGGAATGACAGCGATGAACAATCACGGTATCGTCCATGGTGGGATGAGAACGACGATCGCCAGCCGGTTTCGTGGAAGACTCGAATCACACTCGAGAGAAAAACCGAGCAAGCGAGCGCCGTTATTCACACGCGTCATGTGATCAGGAAATGGATGGTTTGCTTTCCCACCAGAGAACACGCCAAGGCGGTCTGTTGCCAGAATGCACGGGGATCGAAAGAGAGGGTTTTCTAACTTACATTCAGGATCGGCTGCTGGCCTTGCGCCAGAGCAGCAGCATTACCGTGACCCTGCGACGGGCCGGCATTCCCGTTATAGCCCATCATTTGTTGCGAGGGCGGTCCCTGAGCATGCTGCATGTACGGACGGGAAGAGTTTTCCTGATGGGAGGAGTACAACCCGCCGGGCCCACCCGACTGCATGGTGTTCATCGACTGGCTCGCCGGCGCATTCCCGCCCATGTTCGAGAGCAATCCATTGGGGCCATGGATGGAGTTCGGCACCTTAGACGCCACCGGCTGATGAATCGGGATTGAACCGGTGTGGCTCTGGACGGGATGGTGCTGTTGCTGCTCCCGCTGACGCCGCTCCATTTGTTCCCGCTCCCGTTCGCGCTGCTCGCGTTCACGGTGAGCCATCTCCTCCTGGCGCTGCCGCTCCAGCATCTCGCGATCCCTCGAGTCGCGCTCGCGGTCACGATTTAGCTGGGGCGAGGGGTGCTGCATGGCCTGATTGATGCCCGGCAGCGAGTGTCCGTGCGATGATTGCCCATGTTGGCTATAATGCGGGGGCTGGTGTGGTCCACCAGGGCCCTGGGTCAAATCAGCGAGACCTGGTAATGAGTGACTGGAGGGCTGGCTGCCAGCGTGAAAGGGGCCACCGGACGGAGGGGGCAGGACGGGCGCATTCTGTTGTGACGAGGGACCCTGTTGAGCATTTTGCCTGGGAAACGAGGGCAGTCAGCCTATATTCCTCGAGGCATGATCGATGAACGCGGGCTGAATTCCCGGAACGCCGACACACTTACCCAAAAGATCCCAGAGGCCTCGGCTGATCCATAGCCGGGTGCGACGGCGGACCTCCAGCAGAAGAATGCCAGTTGTCGTTGCCGGATGGCGGATTCATATCAAGCTGGCGACAAACCGGAAGGCGAGATCACGCAGAGGCAATCGATAAGAAGCTCACCACAAGAGACGTTCCCGGTGCAAAGAACCAAACACCCAGACAAGAAGCGAGAACCAAAGCAATCTGACGTTTTTTTTTTTTTCTAGCGAGCAGAGCGCTCCGACGGAAACATCGCTGCGTTGTCCGAGATGTATAGAGCTGGCTTGGAGAAGAGGGGGGAAACTTGAAGCAAAAATCCGGCAGAATGAGGAGACAGCAAAAGCCGAGATCGAGGATCGAGTCGAGTCAAAGACTCCGAGACAAGCAAAGCATCTGATGACCCTGGTCTCCAGGAAAAGACAGCACCAGTTGCACCGGGGACAGAAGAGTCAAGGTTCTCCTGGGTCTGGATAGATTCGTGAATCCTGCATCCCAGAAGAACGAGCGATTCCGGAGGCGGTGAAGAGAGGCAGAACCGGAGATGGCCAGAAAAAGTTTAGCGCCGGCAAAATGTTGTTCCGGGAGGCCATCCGGATATGACGCCATCAAGCTTGAGAGGTACCAAAATGACAGAGAGCAGAAGTACTTGTAATGAGCTACTACTACTACTACAGATGAGAACAGAACCATTGTTGAATACTACCTTTGACTTTGATTGGGAATAAGAGCCCTCAAGAAGGCAAACTTGTAGACTCTGCACTTCACATCAATAGAACGAGAGACCCTGTCTCATCATGCCAGTGAGAACAAGACCAAATCGATCCGCCCAACAGTTTGGTAGCAAAGTGAAGTTCATCTAGTAGAGGAGATACATCCTGGACAGGGACGAAAGAGCCAGGATAGAGACAGTTGATACGGAGGAAAACATGCAAACCGCTCCGCCGAAATCGACGCCGCATGAAAACGATCGGAGAACAGATATCACGGCATCATGTAGAGCACAACTAGGAGGGTATGAAATTCACGTGCCGCAAAACTGAAAGCCAATCTCCATCACGTTGTCATCGTTTCTCTAAGATGTAACTCCATTACCAAATGCAAGATCACCCGCTGGGCATTCTCCATTCCATCCCACCGCAGTCCGGTCAACCATTCAGTCACAGATTAGGCATCTACAACGCGGAAAAGATGAAGAGCTGCAAAAAGGTCAGCATAAAAGTACCTCGACCAAGGATCCAAGGATGAATGACGCACGTTGTTCGTTGCAGCAATCGCAATGCTATCCTCGTGGGGATGCCAGCTCATGTGCAGAATCTTCTTGTTGAAGTCCACTTGGTCGGCATCAGTCTCTCTCCGCATGCGCGACCCGATACCAGCTGGACTGCTCCCCCTCGAGCCATTCTTCTTGCCGTTCTTGTTCATCGGCGTCGGCACGCCCACCTTCTTGGCCTTGAACGCCGACTTGTCCGCCTGGAGTACGATCTCGGTCTCCTTGTTGGGATCTGTCGGGTAGATCATAAAGTTGTTGTTGTAGCTGCCCGTCATGACGTGCTGGCCATCGCCGGAGAAGACCACCTCGAACTTGTCGAAGATGCTGTCATTCTCGTAGGTGTCGCACAATCGCGGTCGCAGGTGCTCGTGGATTGGAATGACCTTGATGGGTTGTCGCTCCATGTTGACATCCCAGACCTTTACCGTCAAGTAATCGCGGGAAATGATGTAACGGCCATCGTGGGAGAAGCGGACGTCGGAGATGGAGGAGATGATTTCGGAAAAGAACGAGCGGGAGGACGCGTCCTCCTCTTGCTCAAAGACTGTAATGCCCCGTTAGCAACATCATGAGCAAGAAATCATACTTGCAATTCCGAGCAACCTACGTTTTGCATGCTCGTCGCACAGAGCGCGAGTGCGCATGTCGGCAAGCTTGATTGTCCCTTTTGAGCTGGAGTACATGAACCAATTGCAACTGATAGGATGGAACTCGGAGGCGGTAATGACCTCGGTCAACTCTTCCATGTTGGCGGGCTTGATGTCCACGATGTTGAAGCTCTGGTCTTGAATGTTGAGGTTCCACAGGTTGATGCGCAGATCGTCACTGCTTATAAATGTTTCGCCGTCACTGTTGACGGAGATGCTGTTGATGTGGTAGGCGTGTGCGTTGGCGTACGTTCGACGGGGCTGGGCCGCGACGACGGTGTCATGATGGGTCAAACGCGGGAGCTTGAGCATGGAGGGATCTTTGATAGAGATTTGCGGCGGTCGCGGTGGCCCGCCTCCGATTACCCCAGCGGGTGTCAAGTCGGTCGAGAGGTTGTTCTCCGCGACGACTTTAAGGGACTTGTCAAAGACCTTCCATAGCTTTATCGTCTTGTCGTTGGTGGAGAGCAGGTAGTGGGAGGGATTTGACCGTTTACACCACTTGATCTTGTTGATCTTTTCTTCGATTTCGAGAGATTTTAGATAATCGAATTCCGGCTCATGCGATTGGAACTCGGTGTGGAACTTGTACTCGCACGTTTTTTTCTGTCGGAGCGTCAGCTGCGGCCGTCGACTGACCTGTTCGAGGGCAGAGAACGCATACCGTCTCGTTTCGCTCGAACAGCACCACTCGACCGCCTTTATCTCCGGTGGCTAGGTAGTTGCCTGTATGGTCGAATTCAACTGTCGAGATGATATCGGCTGCAGTAGTCAGCATGCGGAGCTGATCAAACTGTCCTCCGGCCCACGTACCTTCTGTAATATCCTCCACATCCCCCTTGTCGCCGAAGCATCTGCATTTTGCGTCAGTTCTAATCTCCCGGCCTACTCCGGGCCGTACTCACTGTGTAAACTTCCAGGTAGGCGTCCCTGGATCTCCGTCGACCATCTTTCAAGATTCCGCAAGGCCAGATGAGGGAGAGCGGGAGACAGGAGACACGTGAATAGCGTAGAGAGAGGGAATAGAGAGAAGAGGGAAGAGCGGAGAGGCTATGGTCGAGACTGACGAGGGTTGTGGGATAGCGGAAGAGATTGACTTGGGGATCGAACGGAGCAACCCGACCGGGGGGGAGTGGGGGAACGACGGCGAACTGGAGGGGAAGAGGAACGATCAGCGACAAGCTCGGAGATGGAGAAGATATTCCAAGAGAACTTAGAAGAAAAAAAAAAAACGCTCTTGATGCGGAGGTGTTGTTTTTGCGTTTGGGTACCTCTCGCTCGAGGGTCCGCAAGGGCGGGACAGCGAAAGGCACTGGAGCAGAAGGCGACCAATCGACACGGAACCGAGTGGGAAGAGTACGGCGATGTCGAACAAGCACTTACCGGTCGGGGGATCAAGGGACACGCAGGGACGAGCAAAGGAGGAGTGTCGGAGGGGTTGACGATGACGAATGACGAGATGTTGGAGGGGGGGATTTCAGATCCAAGTCTCCAGGGCGGGCGAAAAAAATACTATCAGATATGTACGGACGGTAAAGACCAAGCACAGAACAGAAGTCGAATCGCGGGAATTGATATCGAATCGATCTGTATATTCCGGAGCTGTTCAAAATCAAATCGTTATTTTATTTAAAAAATTGGTTCAAGAGAACCTACTCTCTTAAAAGCTGAGGCAAGAAATACACAGTTCAGCCTGACGACCAGAAACCAGTGTCTTAGACGAGATACCACGGCTGAGCAGATCAGGGCCAAACGGAGTCTTAGCTGTAGATTCCAGCCCACACAGAGTATCGATGGTGGAGATGGAGAATCACGGCTGTCGTCATTCACGGCGTCGGCGTTGCTGCATTCGAGCAAGAAAGACTGCCCGCTGCGAGTGACATCAAGAGTTACAAATGTGGATAACTAGGTTACATTTGCGGGTATATAACTTGAATAACGTGGATATATAACTAGGTTCCGCTGGGCCGAGGTATGTACTGGCGAGAGCTCTCTATCATCGACTCGTGTGATTCTTATGATTGAGAATGAGAAATCCATTCCCGATTTCTGCCCTCATGCAGAAGAAAATACAAAAGGTTCATGGAACGCAAACAGCCTCAGAGTCAGAAGAACCGGGAGGATGACCAGAATGGCTCCTCCCATCAACGGCAGAACAATGGTGCCAATCCGGAAGAGAGTCTCAGTGACCGCATCCGGCATTCTGCCAGAGGGCTTGCCCGCCAGGCCGTGATGCCGCCGAATGGGCGTGGTTTGGGGTCTGATCTGGCGCAAGCATTGACGGACGGCAAGGGTTCCTCATCATCGTCTGCCTCTCTACACGGCCATCATTCTCTACATGCAGTTCCCAGCTCCAGCGCCAGCAGTAGCGCCGCCAACAACCTGCAAACTGGAACCTTTCGATCCGCGCCACAGCCGACGACGACGACGACGACGACGACGCAGCTAGGAGACGAGGCCGGTCGCCAATGGGACGAGTTCCAGCACGACTACGGAGAGCTGCTACACCCAGGTAAGGACAAAGGCAAGCAACGGGCACAAGACGACCACGACTTCGAAACCGCATGGCGTACCGCGACGACAACCACATCAACAACACGGGATGACGCTGAGGCAACAGCCGACGGAGCAGCCGTCGTCGCGCTGCTATCCTCTCCATCGTTCCACGACGAGGTCTCTGCGGGCGCTGACTCGACCACACCTCCTCTGACGGAAACCGAGCTTGAGATTCTCAACTCCTTCCGTCGACACTCTGGCACGTCTGGCAAGGGTCTATCTGCGAGGAGCTTCGTCCCGGGCATCGATACGGTTCTGGAGAATACCCATGGCGGGGGAGACCCATTGACCCTGCGTGATAAGGTTCTTGCTCATCTCCCCGGATCGGAGGACTGGTTAGCTGTGGAGGAGAAGTATACGGATGAAGTCTGGGGGTATCTCCGACCGACTCTCGAGGCTGCGCTCGAGGAGCTCAAGCTCAATAAGTTGGACAATGACCACTCTGCTCAGGGCGGTGGCAAGGAGCCTGATGGCCCAGCTGTGAGGCGGTTGAAGATGATTCTGAGACATATGCGAGAGTGAGCTCACTCCTACCTTGTAACTATGTATTGGTGTATCTGTATACGAGAATAGAACGGGAATCATGAATCGATCTGAATTGATAAAATACAACTATATCATGGTATACAAAATCATCAAGCATAAAAAAATCAATCCATTTCCCTAATGCACCGCCCTTTACATTTAGAACTTGAGGCTAGGCTTCTGGCCCTTGACGCGGCCGATCACGACCTGCGACGCGTACTTGGGAATCACCTCATCGTCGTGCAGCATCTCGAATTCTAAACCTCGTTAGTCAATGCAACTCCTCAGCATTTGGATAGATCACTCACCCTCAGATGCATCACGGCCCATGAAGTTGTACAGAGCCTGGGCTCCGCCCGGGTGCTCGTTCACCCAGTTCGTCAGGTCCAGCACCACACCCTTGACCACGATCCACAGGTCATCCTTCTTGTTGTGCTTAGCAACCTCCTCCATTGTGAACTCCTTGTCCGGGATCTGGAACTGCGAGACGTCGTTGGCCTTGGCGCTAGACGACGCCGTCTGGGTCGCGGACGCCTCCGCGGGCGTCAGCGCGCCAGCGATCGGCGCCTCCACGCGGTCTGACGACGCGGGGGCCTTGCCGCCGTCCTTTGCGCCGCTCCACTCGACGGAGATCTTGCCCGGGTTCGACGGGTCGATGTGCAGCGAAATCTGGTTCAGCCGCTGCTGCGCAGTCGACTGCTTCGACAAGGACAGCACCTGCTGCAAGAGGTACCGGCTGGCGCTGTCGCCGGCAACACGTCCGTACACCACGCAGCCCAGCAGTGACGAGCCACCCAGACGGTTGGCTCCGTGCACGCCACCCGCCAGCTCACCGCAGGCATACAGGCCCTCGAACGGCTTCTTCTCCGAGTTCAGCACCTCCGCCTTGTCATTGATCTCGATGCCACCCATGGTGAAGTGCAGCACCGGCTCCATCAGGGCCACATGGAACGTGTCGTCGATGCTGAACGGCGTGTTGTGGAAGTACTTCTTCCCCCACGGATCCTTCTTCTTGCCTGCCGCAATCTCGTTGTACTCGTCAAACGTCTTCTTGAGTGCCGCCTCGCCGCACCCAATCTCCTTGGCCAGCTCCTTGCCCGTCATCTTCTTCATCAGACCGCGGCCGGAGTAGTGGCGTGTGTGGAAGTCCAGCACGTTGGATGCCTTGCTGTTGAGCACCAACCGGATGGGCCACTTGCCCTTCTCCTTCTCCTTCCACATCTGGCCGGAGACGTAGTCGCGGTGGCCAAGCTCATCCGAGAACCGCTGCCCGTCCGAGTTGAGCAGGATACCACCCTCGCCGCGGAGTGCTTCCGCGGCCAAGAACTTCCACTTGGACGTGGGATCCTTGGGATCAACCAGGCCGGTCGGGTGCACCTGCACCTTATCCATATCGATGCCGTTGGCGCCGATGGCCATCAGCATCTTCTGGCCATCACCCGTCGCGTGCTGGCCGTTCGTGCTCGACAGGCCAAAGGTATCGGGCCGGTACTTCTTGAGGAGCGAGTCGTCAGTGAAGTCGGCGGCATAGCCACCGGTGGCCAGGATGACGACGCCGTCAGCCTTGTGCGTCTGGCCGTTGTACTCGTAGGTAACACCGGTAATCCGGTTGCCCTCCTTGTTCACGGCGGTCACGCGGGCCTTCTTGAGAACCTGCACGCGGTCCGGCTCCTTCTCGGTCAGCTCCTCGAGGCGCTGCATCAACGCGTAGGTGATGGCCATGCCGGGGAACTTGGCATCATGGCCACGGTGCGTTCGGGGCTGGCTGTGACCACTACAGGACATTTAGCTTGGGCGACTACGTAGAAAGCAATCAACGAGAACCTACCCCAGGCGGGACACCAGCGACAGATCCAAACCAAACACATCCTGCAACCACTCAACGGCGGAGGCAGAGTTGTAGGTCAGCACGCGGATCAGATCCGGACGTGCCTTGTCACGGGCTGATCGGAGAGTGTCCTCGTAGAATTGCTTGACCGAGTCCTGGATTCCCAGCTCGGTCTGGCTGCGGGTCAGAGCGCCGTTGATGCCGGACGTCGCCTTGGTCGAGTTTCCACCGAAGAAATCTGCTGCTTGTTAGCTCCGAAAAGACTGACCAAACGCAACAAAGCACGCACTTTGCTTATCCAGAACCAGGACATTGCCTCCATTCAGGTAGACGGTATGCGCGGCACTGAGACCGGACACTGCTGTGGTTTAGCCTCATCTCAAAGAACGGTCAAGCTGGGTTGGACATACACCCGCCACCAACAACAATAACTCTTTGCGGTGTCTGTGTCATGGTGAAGAATAGAACTCAACTAGGGGTCGAAAACAAAAAGGTCCTTTCTGCACACAAAACCAACGAAAGACTACGAGGGAGAGAATGCGTGGGGGACCAGCGGCTTTAATTTATTATTGAAGTGCAATCCGGGACTGGTCCGCAGCTTCACTCGGCCGAGGTTGACCAGCGGTGGCGGCCGAGTTGCTTCGGCGACTCGATTCCGGGGAACCCGGGCAATCTTCGGCCACGATCCCGTCCGAACCCTCGATACATTACTGTACACTCCCATCCACGGATGTTACTGGCTATGAATCTCGCTCTCTGAACGCTTGGAATTGCATTCTGGTTGTCAATCTCCGAGCATATGAAGTCAGAATCTCGAAATTCTTGGTCATCCGCTTTGGGTAATTACATTTACGTATTGTACCTACCTCTTTGAGGCACGATCACATGTAAATCCCGTCTTCCCCGTACGTACAGTATGTAAGTATCTGATTCTGATACTCTGACGCCTTGCATGCAAAAAATAAAAGGCCATTCTGCCTTTGAAAATAGGGATTTCTAGCGATGTTTTGTCCCCGGCATGATCAAGCAACTTTCACATGCAAATCCGACGACATTATTACTTATTATGGCGGCGAGTGACCAGCTTTTTTTGGAGACTACTAGTAATACCAATGTATTTTGAATCTCGGTACATTACGGAGTACATACAACCAAAAGACAAGAACCTAATGAATGAGATCCTCATGCCATATAATCATTCCAACAACAACATCATGTCAAAACATTCCAAAGCCTTTCTTTCCAGAACTGCCCTGCTCTCTCACGGAGCAATCTCCGCGCGAACACCTATTGTTACATAAGCTGAATTGAACGGCAATTGACTGGCCGCCCTAATTCCCCAGACCCGCTCCAAGCCTCAAACGCCTCGGCTAGAGGCTGGGGTCAATCACGTGATTAGTTATTTTCCTGGGGAAGGTTTTGGCCTCGGCTAAAGAGAGCCCGAGGACTGGACAAGCATGATGATCTCTCCGGCAGAGACTCAGGAGTACATTGGTACTCCAAAATCTCATCGCAAAGGACCGACCTTCCAACATGTACATTGACTACTCCGTTCAGAGTCAAGGACAGCCTGATCTTGTTGCTGAGAAGAGTCTCGGCTATTGAACTGAATGTCGGCTATTGAAGGCTACGAACGGTCGGAATTGCATCTCTTCTTCAATCAGAGTCATTAACTACATTGTTCTATCTGATCGTGACAAGTTCTACGGAGTACTTAGTTTCGCAACATTACCACCAGAATCCTCAGTTACATGGCTGAGCTCCAATGGTCTCGTCCAGTCTGATTAGTGCACCATCTGCGACGCAGCAAGCTCCTACAAACGCAATCAGCTCAAAGTCTCGGACTCAGCCGTCACTTGGGCTTACCGGAAAAGCATCAGAAACGCTGGCCGCCACGCGTTCCACTTCTTCAGCGACTCCTCGCACGCCCGCATCCCACAGCCGTAGATTCCTCCCCGTGGCCCCTGGTGTGCCGGCGGCATCGGAGACGCCCGAGTCGAAGTAGATGATCCCGTCGATCTGGTCGATACTCCCCTTTAACCGTCCTTGTTCCACCATGCGCGCTGCGTAGGCCTCCACCTTTTCAGCCGCCATGGTATCACCCGAGTCTGTCAGCCCCAAAATCGAGGCCAGTGCATCCGTCTTGATGTTTTCGTACAAACGGCTGGCGGCGACCAGGTTGTGCTCGAGCACCGCTTTATCGAGCACAGTAGAGCCATCGGCGGTCTGCGCGACTTGATGCGGTTGTAGTTTTTTCGAGAATGCGGCCACTTCTTCGGGCGTGATTAGTCGGTCCAGGTACATCTTCTCCAAGATGGCAAATTCATCCACGGAGGTGGCGCGATCGTCCTTGTAGAGCCGCGCGAGAGCACGCGCCCGTTGCGGGCCGGCCGGCGCCAGTACCGCACAGATAATTGCCGCCGACAGGGCTTGTAGTCTGTCATTCTCGTCCACTCCCACGGCCAAACTGACGTTGAAATATTCCTGGCTGGCCTCCAGAAAGCGACGGCGGGCATCCAGAATCCGCGCTTGCGAGAGCTGGAAGTGCAGCTTCAGCTCCGGGTCCTCAATCTTGGTCGGCAAGTTCTTGATCCGATTCAAGAAGGACTCGGCGCTCGTCGTGTCATCCTCCTCCAGGTACAACCGCAGAATCCGAATCCATAGTCGGATCTTGGCAGCGTCTGTAACCAAGCGTGACGAACTGTCCACGTGGATGCCCTGCAGCGCCCGAGCAGCGGCAATGTAATCTTCTTCTTCCTCGTATGCGTCGGCGAGGATCTCTCGGAGATTCGAGTCTTGTTCTTCGAGCGACGCGGAGCGAGACTGCAGCAATGTGACGGCGTGCTGGCCAACCTTGATCTTGGTCTCGTTGGGCAGGTCACGGAGCTTGGTGATAAAAGTATCGAGGAGCGGTCGAGAAACCACGACGCTCACATTGTCGCCGAGAATTGAATCAAAGAAGTAGATCAGATCCTGCGACAGCTGGTCTCCAGTCGAGCTGGTGACGATCTTGGTGAGCAGACCATTGTAGAGCTGCGGCTTGGACTGCTGAGGGGTCGAGGGGGACTCAATTTGAGATAGGGCCGATGCGACGGCCTGAGACGCCATGATGCGGCAAATTAGGGCGAGCTTCTTGACTTGGTTGATGTGGTCAACGAAGAAGCCAGCTGATACGGTATCGGTTTACGCGTGCAAATCGTGCACCAGCATAATGGAGCTGACTTCTCGAATGCTTGGAGCAGATCCAAACCCTTGTCCTCCTCTGAGCTTTCCACTGAGGTTCCGCAATGACTTTAGTGCCAGTTGACAGTCCTGAATGCCAGTTGATGACAGGAAATGATTATGTAATATACCCGCACTTCTCGATTTTGGCTCACCGCCTTCGGCGCCGGGGCGATTTTGCCGCCCCTCGTCATCAACGAGCTATCTGATACTGTACTCTGATTGTCACGGTCACTCAACATCTCTCGATTGCCTCTGGGTCACGACACACGGCATCGTTGCATCCGGCGGGCAAAGAGTTTTGACGAATCGTTGCTGCTGGCACTTTCAAATTGATCGAATTCGACGCGTCGGCCACATGGCTGCGCAAATCAAACAGGAACCTGGCGCCACGTCATTCATCAAGCCAGACCCGGACGTCAAAGGCGGCGCGCTGGCCGATGAAGATATCTACGAGGACGCGGGCGACTTGGACTTCTCCCAGGCACACCAAAATGTGTGGCTAACACGGATCCCGAAGTCGCTGTGGGAGCACTGGTCTTCGATTGACGACGACGAGGAAATCCAAATAGGCACAGTCCGGGTGGAAGGAGACGCACAGAACACGAAAAGAGTATGTTCTGGCATGATTCTGGCCATGATGCGAGAGAGATTTCTAACGGGAGTTTAGATAAGCCTACGTTTGTTCGAGCGCCCCGATAACAAAAACATCCCAAAAGACTACATCCTCAGACGCCAAAATGTGAACGCAAACAATTCCTCCTTTACCGTGCAAAATAGTTTTATCTTCTCTGAAAAGGATCTTCCCGGCTACAAGAACCGCGTCGACGTGCTGTTTGGCGAGGCTCGCTCGATGCTGTATGAATCGATGAAACGGGAAGCTCGGAAACAGTCCTACAAGAAGAAATGGGAGCCATACACGCGAAAGACTATTCCAAGTACGTTTGACTCAACAGCATGCTGTATTGTCTGCTAACAAGACCTTTGCAGAGCAAACTGCCATCGTTGGCAAGGTTGCGGACGAATTCAACTGCATCCCTGTCGAAAACGAAGAATACCATCGTATCAGCGAAGCTCGGGCTCTTGAAGCGCTCAAGCAAAAACGGGAAACCAAGTTTGTGCCCAAGATCACCGGCAAGATGCTCCAGCCCAAGACTGTGGTGCCAGGCGACAAAGGAGCATTCGTGGTGAGTATCACAATTCGGCGAGTTTATTTTGCAAGTCGCTAACTCGCCAATCAGCAACCAACAAAGCCTCCAAAGCCTCGTCCCCAAGACAACAAAACCACTCGTATGCCTCAGAACGAACTCTTGGATCTTATCTATCAGTGTTTCCGAGAGTACCGGTATTGGCCGTTCAAAGCTTTGAAGGCGAGACTGCGGCAACCTGAAGCGTACCTCAAACAAACCTTGGAGATGGTTGCTCACTTGGTCAAGTCTGGCGACTTTGCCATGACTTGGGAGCTCCGGCCCGAGGCCCGAGAGAGCAGCTACGCCCAAGCCCTGAACATGCAGCCGAAGGAAGAGCTGCCTCCAGAAACCGGCGTCGAAGGGTCCGAAGATGAGGTCGTGGGATCCGAGAACGAGGATGTTCAATTTGAGAGTGTCATATAACGGGTTTATTGCTTTTTACCTATACTTTCATGACGGCGTTGGAGTCCGGGAGGTTCGAAATGGGTTATGGAACTTGTATAATGATATACATCCAGTTTCAATCTGAGCAGTCCACAAACAACGAGTAGTAGTAGCCCAATATGTAGTACAATCACCATAACGAGTCCTTACCCTGTTCAACTCGTCGAGCTGAAGCTCTGCTGCCCTGAAACGAACAAAGTGAGTGGAAGGGTCCGAAGTGTCCACGCGAGGACCGACCGACTGCAGCAAGAAAAAATACCCCACTAACTACTCCGTACGGAGTACTACACAGCCAGCCTTGGCATTTCTCCCCTTTCCAAATTCCTCCCTGTTCCGAACTTCCGCCCTGTGCCTCACTTTGTTCTCCCTTCACTTTTTAAAAGGCGGGGTCCCCCGCCTGGAAACCTACAACTCCCATCACTCTTGCATACAATTAGTTTACTAGGGTCTACATTTTACTACTCCCGTGTAGAAATATTCCTCTACTCTCGCTCTGCTGCAATGTAAACTTCTGACGGGGTCGTCATCGGCTCCAAAAACAGCAAGGCTCCTTGGAAGTAGCCTGGATCCATCTGTGAAATTCCAGGACTCCCTTTGCAGGACATGGCGGATGTTCAGCGCAGGACGGCGCCGTCGCGCGTGTGCCCTGAGGGCGAGCCGGCGCTTGTAAAAATGCTCTGGTGTTTTGTGGTGCCCGCGCGTGCAGTGCAGTTCTGCATCTGCATGGCCTCGCTTTTCGACGTACCAGGCAAAGTCCCCATGGCCTGATCTTGTTGCGAGTAGCTTCCTGAGTGTGAATCGCGGAAGCGTCCATTCTGTTTGGGGCTTATGGAGCGGGATGTCGAGCTCCTTATACCTTTTTTGGCGCCTTGGCCGCCCAGTAGTTCTCAAAGTCCCGCTTTCGGCGGAAGGCGAACGTTGCTGAGGCACTGGGTTGGGACTCCATCGTAGCCGCCTGTTGGGCCACGGTCTTCGCCTCGTTGTGTCTCGTTCCCTGTGATCCCTGTGTGTCCTAGGACCCATTTGATGATGACTTTTCCTGGGCCGGAGAGTCTTTTCCTTGCTTCCCACGTTTTCATCACCTCTACCAACTGGGTGAATATGCTTTGGCTGGATGTGGGGGGATCTTTGCCTAGTTCCCTCGCCACTTCAAGGTCGTCTAGGCAGATGTATATGTCCCTCGCGAGTCTTGCTTGTTCGAGTTGACTTGGAAGAGCATTACAATTCGGTTCGTTCGTGCCCTGAAACGAAGTGAGTGAAAGGGGGTGTGTTCCTAACTAGCGTCCAGGGTCAGGGCCATTCCGTGCCTCCGGCGTAGGATGTTCTTCTCCCGAAAACCTCGTGGGAAATTCGTTCGCAACTGGATCGATGACCAGCGTGAAGGCCGGATTATTGCCGACCACCGTAGGGCCATTCTGTGCCTCCGGCGTAGGATGTTCTTCTCCCGAAAACCTCGTGGGAATGCCGTTCGCATTCCCATCGATGACCAGCGTGAAGGCCGGATTATTACCGACCACCGTAGGGCCATTCTGTGCCTCCGGCGTAGGATGTTCTTCTGCCCAAAACCTCGTGTCATCGATGACCAGCGTGGTCCCTTGGAAGGCCGGATCACCGAGGTCGTCCGGTGACACTGTCGGTGGCTCCGTAAAAAAATTCCTTCCTGGGATTTCTGGGCTTTCGGAACGTGCTGCTCCTTAGGGCCTTTAGATCGGGATCAGCATCTTACCATTTACCAGCTCTCCCTGCCTTCTTCGTTCTTCCAGCGTGCATATGAGGGTACTTGCGTGTGCTTTGAAGCTTTCAGAGGGCGGATAGCTTCGCCAAAATTGTGCAGTTCGTGGAAATATCTCACTTTCGTCCAGCGAAATGATGTTTGTCATGAGACAGAAGTAGCCACAAGAGCTAACAATGCCTTCGACATTCCATGAGTTTGCTAAAGAAGTTCCGTGCTTTTAACATGGTTGGAACCGAGTTCTCTTTGCATTCGGTAAATCCTCTATTGAGGTATGCAAAAGGCAATACGCCTTTTCAATCCATCGTGATCGCTTGACACCTGGCCTGGACTGCCATCGGGAAGATTTATGCGCCAACAACGTGTCAAAAAAGTCGCCGGGGGAACCTTCTGTGGAATGCGGGAAGGTGAGGGACAATTACACAAGAACAAGGAGACAAGATCACAAAAGATGCTCCAACTCCATACTCGTATGATTTGCCTCTGTCCGTCAGCGCCTCATGCTGCGGCGGTGCTGTGTCAGCAACATCACTAGTCCAAATCGGGACTAGCGCAGGAGGGCCTGAGCGACTGACCGACTGAGGCAAGTCCACAGTCTTGGCAGCTCTTGGCAGTTGGCACTCGCGCCCCCAGTTTGAGGGGTGTGCGCACAACTTGAATCCTTGCCGCAGTCACGTGACTTTCGTCCTTTGGAATCCTGGACTTGAGTCTTAATCCACCCGCGCCTCCAACACTCGAGTCTATCCACCAAAACGCATCGACCATGACAGAAGATAGTGAACTTTTGGAGAGGATCAGACGATTAGCTGGTATGTCAAATCGAATACTCCCGTCACATTCAATACTCACTCTGTCAGGTCGAATCAACCAGCACAAAAGCCAACTCGCCCAGAATCAACACGCTCCCCCTCCACATTATGCGCGTCATCACCGAGGAGGATGGGCGCCCTATCGAACAAGGGGCGCGCCGCGACGTCCCATCACCCATCGTAATCGGACTCTGGTGCTCAACCAAACAGCTGGGAACACGGCAGAGTCGTCAGGCGAGATGGGGAGTGACAACGAAACCAAGCCCGCACAGCCAGGTGGAAGCGGATGGGTTGCCAAACGGGATCGCCACATGCAGCTGATTAACTCGGCTGTCTACGATAGGGAAGCTCAGGCCCGGGCCAAAGCCATGGCGGAAACCCAGAAGCGTAAAGCAGAGAAACGGGCCAAGATGGAGGAGGCCAAGGTCATGAGATACGCGCAGGGTTTCGGTCAGGCTCATCCCGGAACTGCAACGGCCGCGACGCAGCGTCCGATGACGTATCAGATCTTTGTCAACGGGATTCCCTTCCAAGTAGCCAACGGGGGGAGCAAGCTGATCAGACTTTCCAGTACGTCGCTCACTGGTGCGCCTTGCTCGAGAACCGGCTTACCCGTGGTAGACGACCCGAATACAGTTAGCATGACTCCGAAGAGGGTCAGCGTCGGTGGCGTGACTTTTGTTCGCAGCAAGAAAGGCAACCTTCATCGCCTTGGTGCCGTGACGTCGAAGAGGTATTGTCGTGGGATATCACTGGTGGCAGGAACCGGGTCTCACCTATTTTGCAGGAAACCAGGCAAGGTCAAGAAACGAGATGAGCTTTGCAAGCGATTCTCTCGAACGGGTACCCTTATCTCCCTTCCCTCGATCCTGTGAAATCCGTGCGCTCGTGTCTTGATAACGAGACAGCATACCACCCGCGTGTAGGTATTACTGCTGGGATGCTGACATCGCTTGTTTTTTCTTTCTTCTAGGGACGTGCTACAAAGGACCATCATGTCCGTACATTCATGATCCGAACAAGGTAGCCATTTGCAAGGAGTTCCTTCAGACCGGTAAATGTCCGTCTGGAGACTGCTGTGATTTATCGCACGAGCCGTGTCCAGAGCGGTCACCAGTGTGCGTGCATTTCCTTCGCGGGCGTTGTTCGAACCCGGAGTGCCGGTATGCGCACGTCCGAGTGACGCCTGGGGCACCGGTTTGTCGGGCGTTTGGAATTCTAGGATACTGCGAGAAAGGGGCCGCGTGCCTGGAGCGGCATATCTACGAGTGCCCTGACTACGCCAATACGGGCGTGTGCAAGAAGAACAAGTGCACCCTGCCTCATGTCGACCGGGCAGGACAGATTCGCAAGAATGCTGCTAACCGTGCAGAAACAACTGCAACGGAGGAAGATGAGGATGTGTCCAGCGAAGATGAGGACGACGCCATCGACTCGGATGACGTTGACTCCGATGAGCTGGACGAGGATGACAACGAACCCACCGAGATCATTGTCGATGGGGGATCTCCTGACGTTGAGCTCTCGGGGCAGCAGGACTTTGTCCGCTTCTGAGGCTGTCCTGTCTCGGGCTAACTAACTGCACAGTGGCGACAGTAGTATTCATTCGCATCATCCTCGACGTATAACTTCCTACTGCAGAAATCGGTTGCAGTACTCGTGCATTCCGGCTGTCTCTTTTGTTCGTCGTTTATTGGCGTTTTGGCGGACGGTTTTTTGTTCGTTCTGTTTATGGCGAGATACCCGGAAAGACGATGGAGAGAGTCTTCCAACCGTGGTGTAGGGTTATGGCGTGGCCATGCATGCATCGATGCACGCGTATCTCGACGTCTTACAGGAACATGGTTTTCTACTATTCTATTCATTTCTGTCTCTCTTTTCTCTGCATGGCAAACCCACGGGTTTTGACCTTGGGCTGTCGTGGCATATCCTCGACTCGATATCATAGACGAGGGGGCATGTATGAGTTATTAAATACTGTTTAATGGAATGGGATGGATTTCGAATGCATGGTTTGCTTTGATTCCTCATTGACCTGAGAGTGACTTGATAAAAATATCCTTTTGCGACGAGTGGATGGTCTGGGAGAATGGACACTTTGACGAGCAGGAGTGGCGTCATGACGCAGATGCATCTTCCCCCTCCCCCCTCCTCGTTGCCAACTCGTCATACTGGAAGAAAAGAGTCTCGTCTGAACAACTTTCGTGTCTTCATCTTCAGAGGAATTTTTTTTTTTTACAGGGAGGGACAAATAGTTGATAGGCAAGTCAAGATTTGGGGTTGTTTAGTCGCTGTCTCGTTGGGCATGAAATATTCCAGTCGTATTCAGAACTCAATTGAGCGCATTCGACGCGGGGGGAATACCGGCTGATTGAGCATTGCGGCGGTTTAAACGTAGAGTATGAAAAGCAAGGACCGCATTTCCCTTGTATCGGACTGCAGTGCAAAACTTTGGACTGCTTTGCAGAACAAGGCTGAGTTTCAGCTTTGACGTACTCTATCCTCGTAAGAGAGTGGTGAAAGAGCTTGATGGTAGGGAATGGTAAAGCAAGGGGAAAATTGGAAAAATAGAAAAACAAAATGGTCCCAGAGAGGCTCGAACTCTCGACCTTCGCATTATTAGTACGACGCTCTAACCAACTGAGCTATGGGACCACAGCTGTTAGGAAGCGGGGCAATCATGTTGTATCCGGCTTCAGAGTGCTACCCCGCCCCGTTGGTTCCTTGCGTGAAGCATATCATCCGTCCTACCACGAGACCCAATGTACGGAGTACCTACTACTGGGCACGGAGTGCTCCGTACACCGTAAAAGCTGTTCCTGGGGCGAGATTTGGTTCGAAGAAAAAGCAGCTGCATATCGTCGTCCTTTTTCCAAAGTAGGGCCGAAGAACCGCCTTGCCTTACTCTGTCCTCATCTCCTCACGTTTCATCTGTCATGTCCTTGATCACATGTACCTTGATCGAATGGGGAATGGGACTGGATCGTTTGTTTTTTTTTCTTTGCAGAGTTGCGGGCCAGGCTGCCGCTGCAGATTGCGCATTAGTCACAACCCAAATCTACTTATCGTGAAATGGGTTAGGCTTAAGGTACCTGAATCATGAATGACGAGCAGACTCAGCAGAGATGCCTTAGAATTCAGGCAGAGGTCGTGGGGGCAGCAAGTCGGGTCGGCGGTCAGTGGTCAGTGCTTCCAACCCACTTCGGCTCTTTGATGTAGGAAAGAAGAAGGTCGGAGAATGAGACAGGTCACGCTTTAGGGTTTCAATCAGACTATACAGTATGTACAGTATGGAGTGTCGGTTTTACTCCATACTGGAGTAGTGTCTACCCGACCGCCTCACTTCGATACTGAAACTTGAGGGGAATGGAAACTGAATTTGACCCGGCCGAGAAAAAGAATGCTCGATCTTTGTGCCTATTCGTCACGGAATCGAGAGTCTTTTGCGTTTCGAAGTCAGAGAATGAGTCATACTCTTGACTTTGGGTGCTTTTGAATGATGAGGATAGACTATAACAGACACGGTAATTGGGCCCAGAAGCTAGTTTATCAGATGTACCTGATTCGTGCGGAAGCTGGTCAATACTAGTATTCGCAGTTTGAAGAAGGTATCGGGGAGTCGACCGAGCGCTCACCGACTTTGATGTATACATACAAGCATGAGTCAAAGTCTCAGGTACCAAAATCAACCACTGAGATCAATTGTTTGTTTACGTCAATAACTCCATGGTAGCATTGTTCCGACTTCACCGTCTTTTGTCCTTTCTTGATTGTACCGGTACTCCGGAAGTGCCCGTGCTCAGATGGAGCAAGACATTGCCCGGATGCAGCTCATGCAGGTCTTATTATTTCCGTTGCCACACGGCTCGGATGGATCATCGCGGGCCCGCTGCCCTGGCGGATTGCGGACAATCCGCAGTCCACTTTGCTAAACCCGAAACTGATCCATGCGTCGCCGGGCTGGGTACAGAACACGGCGTCTTCCCGTCCTCCCGTCGAGGTGGGACTTGTGTGTATCGACCTACGGAGCACCGCGGAGGAAAAGAATGTCGGAGGTTGATGGCGGATCTGGTAGTCGATCCGTCGTCAGTGATAACGGTTGACTGTTGTAGATACAGGTCTAGGTAACTGATTACACTGTAGTAGTGTCCTAGCTGAAAGAAAAACAGTCCGTCCGACTCGGTAATCAAACCGACAAAAAGAATCTAAGGACGGTGGGCAGAGAACGGTGCGCTCGAGCCATCTAGGCTCTGGGCTCTGACCTGAGTGACCTATGAACTCGACTCTGGACGCCAGTCGAGCCCTCGGGGCACTGTCGACGCCTGATCCAATGCCTTGGATCAGGTACACATGGCCTTTGACACGGGGTTGGTCGAGCGTCATAGAGCACAGATACCCTATCCAGAAAAGCCTAGCCTACCTGATGCTCCCCGTCCAGACTTCGAACGAAGCTGTTGGACTCGTTCTCGGCAGGATCACACCCGGTTTCCCCGACCACAAAAGCCAGGAGTTTTGAGCGGGTGGCAGTGAGTTTCCCGGAGCTGTTGCTCGATTTGAGGTTCGATTCAAGCTGCAGAACGGCGTCTTGGGTTCGGTCCTCGAGGATTACATGCAGGGTGAACCGAGGATGGATCTGTCTCCCCATTACCTTGTCAGGTACTTGGCCTTTCTCGTTGCCCACTCATTTGTCATTTGTGTGGACTGTGGACATTCAGGCTGGAGCGCTCTGATACCATGACGAGGAGCTCGTTTCGAGTTCGTCCATCACCTTCTGACAAAGAGAGACTCGATGAGCGTGGATCGGAGTCTGCGCTAACCATTTATAGAATAGCGTCGGTCCCCCATCGAGCCCTCTCGGCCAGTGGATCTCCGCTGTCGGGCCGGCCCTGGGTCCCAAGGATCAGCTGTGGACTGTGATTGGTTTTTTTTTTTTTTTTTTTTTTTTTTTTTTTTTTTTTTTTGTTCAAACAACGGCTGGTTCGTTCAGTTCTTTCTTTCCCCGAAATCTTATCGGTCGTCATCTCAGTAGTGCCTGCAGTCCATTCATTCGATTGAATCGTTAACTATGTGGTACGTACTGTATGTAGTTCGTTAGGTTATGTGGAAAGATTATCTAATCTCTGCTTATGCGAACCTTAAGGTTAAGTTACTGATCGACCGTCCCGGTTGCTTCGTGAATATCGAAGAGTCCGCGGTATGCGCAGTCCAGGCTTCAGGCTGAGGTTCATGCCGGACTGTGAGT
Source organism: Thermomyces dupontii (assembly GCF_041956625.1). Taxonomy (NCBI): domain Eukaryota; kingdom Fungi; phylum Ascomycota; class Eurotiomycetes; order Eurotiales; family Trichocomaceae; genus Thermomyces; species Thermomyces dupontii. Next base: position 1,223,909 of record NW_027192308.1, on the reverse strand, counting down.
CACAGCGTGATCACAATCCTCTCCCCGCTCTTTGCTCCTTCGGAGATGGGAGCGGTGGATAGATCGTTTTTCTCTTTGATTGCTTTCTCTGCTTGACCTAGGACAGTTGACTGTCTACTCGGACTTTCGAGTACATCCTGTAGCATGTGTGTATGTACTATGATTCAGCATTCAATACTGTAATCTACCTCCTGCATTCGCCACAGTCTTCATCGAGGCTCGATCGGACCAGCAACTCCCATCGGGCTGTGTGTAATTTTCCACGCTCAGATAGGAATAGCCTAGACCCTCGCCATACACACCCAAACCGCCAAAATTACCGCATGGACCAATCGCATGACGCCCACAGAGGCTGCACGTCTGCCCAATACCAGAACAGAGCATCCAATCAACGTTGGCTCTGGTTCTCACTTGGACAGACCGCTCTCACGGAGCACGTCGGGGCTCGGCGGTCTCTGTTCCTCAGTGCGAAACTTTGGAGTCGAGAGAACAAGCAAGAAAAATTGGAGTGGAAAAAAATAGGTTAGAGAGCTTGGCGTGCAATGAACATTTTGGGTTAGTCAACGCTATGCTCCGAGGGTTAGTTATTATTTATTATTATGTACGAGTATGGAGTTATTGGAGCACCGAATAGAGTTCCGCCGCTGAAAGAAAAGGTATTTGTATAGGAAGATGCACTCCCCGGCCCCGAGTCGTTGAAGCATCACAACTCTGAACTTCAACACTCTAGATCAAGATCAAATCTTTTCTCCTTGAATCCCTCTCATCCATCCTCTCTCGACTTTCTCCTTGTCCTCTCTCTTCTCCCTCGTCAAATCCACCCGAACTCTGTCCCACCCTTCCGCTCCCCCCCTCCCCCCGCGCGCGCGCAACTTTCAACTACACACCGCTTCTTCTTCGAATCCCGAACCCCCTTTTCGCCATCGTCCTCGGGTCCTGCGCTGCGCGTCCTTTTTGACTCTCTGATCGCCGCAATTATTCTTTCTTCTCCCTTGCGCCCTCCTCCTCTTCGATTTCCGACTCCTGTTGTCCTCCCATCATGTCCCGCTTCTCACAACAATCCTTCGACTTTTACCAGCAGTCTCCTTCCGTGCTGGAGGCCAAACCCGCCTTTTCCGAGGAGGACGAGATGAGCGTGTTGGACGATAAGATCCTGGATCCCACGCCCGACTCGTCAATGGGCCGGTCAACATACGAGCATCCCAACGGCTTGCCCTATCCAGATCAATCGCAGCAGCAAAGCCAACCCCAGCAGCAACAACAACAACAACAACAACAGCAACAGCAGCAACAATCACAGTCACAACCACAACAGCAACAACAACAACAACAACACCCACAACATCAACCAGTCTGGGGAGAGTTTTCACATTCGGCTCCGCAATCACACCCTCCTACCCGCCAAAACTCCCAAGTCGCAACCACCATGTACGATTCCATCAACCATGCCTTCATGCGCCTCGACACCGCCCAGCCGGCCGACTTTACCCAACAAGCATCATGGCCCATGTCCCGGGGTTCCGGATCATGTACACCGACGGCCGTCTATGAACAGTTCCCCCATGAGTTCGACCCCAACGCCACCGGTGCGTTCGTTGGCAGCGCCGTGGGCCAGGTGCCCAATAATGTCGGATTCTCGCCGATGTCCTATCGTCCGGGGACTGTCTTTGGCGCTGCCGGCGGCGTGGCCATGTCGCCTCAGACGAGCCAGGGCTGGGTGCGGCCCGCATCCGAGATGACCGATGCGTCGAAGCAGACGCGAAGCCCGCAGTTCCGCTCCGATTCCAACCTCACTGTGCGTCGCGACGGCATTCGGAAAAAGAATGCGCGCTTCGAGATCCCGCCGGAGCGCACCCTCAGCAACATTGACCAGCTGATTGCGCAGTCCACTAACGAGGAGGAGATCAAGGAGCTCAAGCAACAGAAGCGGCTGTTGCGGAATCGGCAGGCAGCGTATGTATTGTCTTCGCTCGGTGTCCCCTTGTTCGTCACTGACTCGTCGCAGGCTCGACTCTCGTCAACGCAAGAAGCTCCACACCGAGAAACTCGAGGAGGAGAAAAAGCAGTTCACTGCCATGATCGCCGAAATGGAAGAGACGATCCACAACATGAAGCTCCGAGAGGCGGAGCTGCTGCGCGAGAAGGCTCAGTGGATGGCCACCCAGCAGCAGTTCAACCAGTACATCGAGAACCTCCACATGGAGAAGGACGAGCTCATCCGGGCACACACCCTGGAGACGGCTGAGCTGCGCAAGAAGAACAACATCCTCCGCGAGACGATGGAGAAGATGGAGCAGCAGCTGCGCAACGCCGGTATCGGCGGGTTCAACGAATTTGGCGACTTTGAGCAGCAGCTGGGCATGGATCACGACTGGGAAGACTTTTCCATGGTCAATGCTCTGTCTCTGGATCCCGAGCCAACGCCAACCTCTCGGGCAGAGGACTCGACAGTTGTCAAGTCGGAGAAGGCTGGTCAGACCTCCTCCTCGTCGTCGCAGCAGTCTTCGCAGCAACAGAACAACGACCACCCATTCAGCTGGAATGCGTTCTACATGTGCTTGCTGTTTGGTGCTTTCATTGCGTCCAACAGCGCATCGCTGTCGACGACGAAGCTGCCACAGCTCTCGGAGGAGTATCGCGCGGAGTCGGCGAACGTGCTCAAGGCGGTGCTGGCCTCCTCGACCTCGGAAAATGGCGCCACGGCAACCTCCTCGGGTGCCTCCGGTAGTGCTAGCCTGCCAGCAACTATTTCTGGTGCGGAGATGGCGCAGATCACCTCCGGCCCGGCGGCTACGGCTTCCAGGCTGGACGAACTACACGACACACTGGCCATGCCGAGCAAGCAGCAAGAAGACGCGCAGGTGTTTGCACTGAACCCGGATCAGTACAATGCGCTGACGACGTTTGACGAGATTGTCTCTGGCGACGCCAACAACGGCGGCGACAACAAAGACAAGGCGCAGAAGCCGACCAACCTGCAGCAGGCCTTTGAGGCGATGCGCAACCAGGACAGCCGGCGCAAGATGAACGGCGCCAGGGCAACCTCGGACGTCTACTCGCGCTCGCTGCTCTGGGATCGGGTTCCGGAGAAGGTCCTGCGGGACTTTAAGCGCATGGTGCGTGAGTGCGGTGCTTCGGCGGAGAAATGAATCTTCCTTTCTTCGCAGCTGCAGGCAGCTGCATCTCTTTGTTTTCCACTTTTTGATTTTTTTTTTTTCTTCGTCATCTTGTTTGACTAGCTAGTGTATTTTGACTATCGATGGCTTTTTTTTTTTTTTCATGGTGATCATGGGTTTCATGTTTTGGGTTTTCAACTGTTGTTCTTTTTTTGTATGACAGCATGAACAGGATGGCATGACAGGACACGATGGGTGTGACTGGCGGAATTTGGTTTGTGTTGATGCCGATGATGGTGATGATGACGATGTGATGTGATGTGATGATGGACGGATTTTTCTCATGATGTGATGTATTTTTTTTTCCTTCTGTACAAATGCAGTTTTTCTTTTCTTCCTTCGTTTCAACTTCTTCTTCGACCTTGGGTCCTGTTCTTTTTTTTTTTTTTTTTTTTTTCGTTGGTCAGGACCTATCCGCTCGTTTCGATCATTTCCTTTGTCAGGCAGTTCGATGAAATTGGATGAATGAGACGACGATGAATCAATAAAGTGATGATGATGATTTATGATGAGCCGATCCCTCTTCGATTCCTGTATGTAAATATCATGACTTCCCTCAATCTAACGTCTCATTAAATTGAGTCAGGCGAGTGCCCTTCGTCCGCATGGTAGATGGAGCAACTGGAGCAGTTGCCTTGGAATGGAATCATGACTGATGATGCCTTTTTGAAGTGAGATTATTGCTCAGCGAGTACGTAGAGTGATTATGGATTGCCTAAGCCCGATGAACCATTTCATCCGCGACAAAGAAAGACGAAGACGAAAGAAGAGCAACACCTAAGAATCGAATATACCCTTCTAACTCCAGATCTGACTCAACCAGGCAAGCAAAAACAAAGCAGCATCAACATGCAAATCAAATCGACAAAAGAATCAACCTATTCTAAATACATAGTGAACGAAAAAAAAAAAAAAAAGAGATTAGGCTAGTTCCGCAGCCACCATGCCGTATTGCCCACCGGCACCCGCCCAGACGAGCGTCTTTTCCCGCACGGCCTTGCCGTCAATCACCGTCGCGACCTTGACGTCCTCATCCGTCGGGTGCCCCGTCTGGTACGTCGAGTTGAAGCCCCAGCTGACCGCGCGCCCGTCCGTCGTGACCGCGATGGCGTGCTCCGTGCCCAGAGCCGCGTAGCGAACCTTCAGGTCCGGCAGCGGCGTCGCGGCCGTCAGGATGCGCGGTCGGCCTCGGTCATCGTAGATGACGTCGTCGCGCTCGTTCTTCGCCTCTTCCGTCTCCGTCTTGCCCGTGCCCATCGTCGACAGGTCCAGGCCCGTCGCGTAATTGTCCAGGCGGCCCCAGACGAGACACTCATTCTTCTCCGTGATGGCGATGCTGTTGAAGTTGCCTCCCACCAGCTGCACAATTCGTGACGAGTCGTCACCTTTCCGCTCCTTCAAGCTGCGCACCACCGCAGGCTTCAGAATCGTCGCCTCTCGCTCCCCGGCGTTGTGATCAATCCCCGTCTGGCCATAGTTGTTCAACCCCCAGCTGTACACTGTCCCATCCTTGTGCATCGCAAACGAGTGGTCCGAACCAGCGGCAATGTCTACAATGCCCCGGCGCAGTCCCACCTTCTGAGGTGTCAGGGCGTGCTCTTTCCGTCGCCGCTCCAGCATCCGTCGTCCCAGCTGGTCCTGCTCGCCGCTTCCCCAGGCGTACACTATCCCGTCTGTCGTCAAGGCCAGAACGTGGTTACTTCCCGCAGCAATTTTCTGAACCTTCTGCAAGCCCGGGATCAAAGCCGGTCGACGCTGGACGTCAATCTCTGGTGAGAATCCAAACACTCCATTGCTTCCCTGTCATACAGTCAGCTGGCAGCTCTTACTGATTTAGAGAATGGTTCCAGCTTACTCGGAATGTGCCCCAACCATACACTCGCCCATCGTCCGTCAGAGCAAAAGACGCGCTGTCCGCGGCGGCCACCTGCGTAAACACGGTGCCTTCTTCGACATCGGTCAGATCAACCTGGGTCGGCGTCGCCTCCCGAGGATTGACCTCGATCTCGGACTCCTCGTCCGATTCCTCTTCCTCCGCCTTGTCAATGTCGACCATTCCGCCTTCCCACGTGGTGTCTCGGCCCAGCGCCCCCAGATCGTTGACGCCCCATGTCAAGATCTTGTTGTCATGAGTGAGTGCCACCCCGTGCATGCCACCAGCCGCGATCTGCACCACCCCAGCTTCCGCCAGGATCGAGTTCAGCTTGGGACGCGGGCACTCCGCCCTCTTGAACGTGTCGCCCAGCGCGAGTTCGCCGTTACTGTTCGACCCAAAGACGAACACTTCCAGACGCGTCGTCGGGGCCTTGTTGATTACAACTTTCTCCTTGACCACTTCCTTCTTGACTTCCTTCTTCTTTACCTCCTTCTTCACCTCCTTTTTGACTTCTTTCTTAGCTTCTTTCTTCACTTCCTTCTTGGCGACCCGTTTCGGCTCCTTCGCCTCGGTTCTGCGCTTCTTCGCAGCTGGCTCCGCGGTGGCCGGGTCGGCGACACGCTTCTGCCTTTTTTCCGACTTTTTATCATCTGCATCTGCCTCCGCCTTACGCTTCGCGCTGGTGTTGGCTTTCGCCTTGGCCTCACGAAGAGGTCTCTTGGGTGCCGCGGCCGAGGTGGTACGAGTCTTGGTCGCTCGGGCCGTCGTCGCAGTTGTCGAAGCTTTTGCGCCCGTTGTGGCGCGTGTTGATGATCGTTTTGGAGGCATTGCCGAGAAATAATCTGAATTAAGATAAAAATCTGTCTCAGCAATAAGATAGAATGATTTGATCACAAGCGATGTCAAGAAAGTTGTGCGAGGGAAAGAAAAGAGTTGTGATCAGGAAGAAAGATTGTTTGGGTCTCGAGGGTCGCTGAAATTTCTCAAGTAAACACACATCACGTGTCGTGCGAAGCTCATGATCACGTAATGCCAGCTGGAGTGGTCTCCGCGATGTGATTGGTCAGACTTTGTTCAAAAGTGATTTTGCAGCGGAACTTTCCAAGGTTTCAATTTTACATTCTTGAATCCTGATGGAAACAAACGTCAATAGAACGTCCGTCACTCGGCTCCTCCTATTGAGCCTTCGATTTCCTATCCAATCACGACGTCTGAAGTACGTCTGAAGTGAATCATGAATTATCCGGTGAACACAGTGAACAATCCTTGCTTTCGAGCTCTTTTCAGCCACAATACTCGTGTTTTGGACGCTGAATACAGATGTCGCTGTATTCAGTTTCGTTTGCAAGGATGCCATCTGATCTTCCATGAAGCGAACTCGTGATAAATCACGCTTGTGATGTCAGTATCCACTATTCATTGATTGATTATGGCCAAGATCAAAATGAGCGAGAACTTGGTATACAATTGTTCGTCTAGAGATTCTCAATTATATATATTGTGATCTCCTACTAGGAGATCATTAACCCAAGCCAATGCCAATGGCTTCCAGGCACAAACTAGGAGTTACTCGTCCAAGTGTCGAGCATATTACTGGCGTCAGAAGGGGACAAAAATCGGGGGTGCAAGCATTGGTATCAGGAGTCCGAGTCTTGCGCGAACGCAACTCAAATGCATTTACTTGCCCTAGAGCTTCTCGCCCACTTTGAAGCTCAGAGGTACGCTAAAAGGCGAAAGCAATCACGAATTGCTGTTTCTTCGTCTCAAAGGTAGGGAAATGCGTGATAAATTCTTCACATCAATTCTGTGTGAGCGAGGAGCCCATTGATCGGGCATGAAAAGAATTCTTCAGCGAAGAAATATCTACCTTTCACTCGCAGATAACTTTTTTTTTTTTTCCTAGTCAGTCCTCAGATGTTGTTCTCGGACGCCAAAGATGGGGCAGCGGGTCCTCTGCCGTGCACCGGTCCTCGGGGCTCCAGCGCAGCATTCTAGAAATGAATCTACAACCTCACGCTTTCCATGTGATCCATAGGGACCATCCCCGTTCCTCGGACAAGCTCGGGAAATTTGAATTGTCCTGTCGAATCAGCTATCTGTGCCTGGGTTGGACAGAGAAAACATACCTTCAGCATCGAATACGGAGATGTTTCTCTTCTCCGGTCGAGAGGATCTGGCGGGGGCGGTCCCAGGAACGAGATGATCTGGTCTAGATGGACTTTGGCTGAGGAGCCGGAGGCGCGCACATCCGATAGGGTATCGAAGGGCCCGCGGCCAGAGAACCGGTCCCAAAGCTGGCAGACTATCAGTGGCGATCACGATTACGATGACGACTCGAAGGTCTTTTACCCATGACTCCCAAGTTCCAATGTCAACACTGTAGCTCCAGTCACGGCTGAGACAAGCTTATGCTCAGTGATGTGCAGTTCCTGCTTCGCAGACTCTTGAGATTCATGATCGTTTTGCTTTGACCCTGATGACAACGTATCGGGGCGGAAGCCATCGTCATCTACTACGTGGTGGGACGACTGTGAGGCGTGGTCTCTTCCTCAATGAGTTGGCCACGAGAAATAGCTTGGTCGAGAGAGGGGAAGGTTTGCAGGGAATGGACTGAACAGTTCGTCTAAGGTACTCCGTACATTAGCCTAGTAGGCACGAAGATCATCAACTGTTACTCGCTGCCCAGCAAACATTGAATCGGGTAGTGTCCGTTGTGGACTTGTGGTAAAAGCAGGGGTACAAGGCACAATCTACCAATGTGAGTACTGACAAGATTCCTTCGTGTTGGTAGGGCCTACTGCACCGATATTTCAAATTAGAAATGAGGATTCAGGACTATTCCGTCGTTGAATTTCATGCAATCCGGAATTTTATTGATAAGGATACCTGCGAGTATTATTGCACGCACATAGTAGTATGGAGTGCCTGGGTAGGTACTGTGTAGAGTCCGAGTCTGAAGTCTAGATCGCTTCATCATTGACTGTTTCTTGTGGAGAGCTTGTATCCGTGAGACATTGATTCGTGTAGCTACCTTAGTAGGCTACTAGTGTTAAACTCGAGTTGAAGTAGGCTACTAGTGCGTACGGACTAAACGATGGGATGCAGTTGGCTTACCGGGGTCTACGGAGTACTTCTCGACACTTGCATAAGACCTTCCAGGGCCCCTACAGTTGACAGGGGCTCAAACTCAAGCTTAAAAAGAAACTACATCCGTCGATCTGGGACCCATGTCGAACCTAGCTCAAAAGTAGTTCGCTCATTGCACTGAGTATCGCCTACTTTCTCACGCTGTTGTCCGTGTAGGATTTCACCGTCTGATCCCCGATAAAAAAAATGTCGTTCAAAGATCCTAGCAGACTGGCTCTTTTGGTGCACAATTCCCTAGCTGCTCCGTTACTTACCCACTCTTACCTACGTTAGGGTAGTTGGAACTAAGCTAAAGAACATAGGCACTTACTATCTACTGACTATTCGAGTGTGGCGTCAGTGCGAGATGTGTAGCCGAAACGGTCGGGCCATTTAGCTTACTTGCGCATCTAAAAATAAATCAGGGATGGCGCATGATCAGCATCAATCACTGTGTCGGTAGTATTTCCGTTGCAGCCGCATCTTCCTATCCGAGTTTGGATCGCACCTGTCTGGTTGCTCTCAAAGAATTGGGGATGTCAACAACATCTCGTTGAATGCAGTAATTGGCATTTCGAATTCTTCAAGCAGCAGCTTATTCTGCTCAAGGATCACGAGCTAACCATGACCGTGACAGGGTGTTGAGGTCCTGCGTTCCTTTGAACTGAAAGGCTGACACTTTTTCCGAAAGGTTGGATCGTCGCCTCATACAACAAGACAGGATGAGGAACATTCACACCGGATTATGCAGATGTGCCAGAAAGAAATAGCGCCTACGGTTGCGACTTGCGAGGCATCCTGCATCCATATCGCTTGTACAATGTAAATTGCAATGAATCTTGCCATAGTATCTTGACTTTAACCATAAGCTCACGGAGCCAACCTACTTTTTATGGCCAATCCTGTCAAGTCTTGCGCTCATTGAGTCCACAATTCAGGGGCCCCATAAACGCTCCCACTTTTACCATTCAAACGACAAGAAGAATTTACTTTCCGAGTGCTAGTAGTGCCCAGATGAGGAAGCCGGCAGCATCCTTAAAGAGACTACGGAGAGTTGGAGACACTACTCGAACGAGGACACTGGGACTGAGGTGTTTCGATCAGGGAGTTTCCGTTAATCCTGTGAGCGTTGAAATTTAAATCGAGCAAGCACCCAACAAACTGTCAGCTTGCCCCATGCTCGACGGAAGAAGTCATCCATCTTTCTCCCCTGCGCGTCAAGGCCAAACTCAAAACTGTCCGTTCAGAAGGAAACGCCATTATCAACGAGATGGAACAGCAAATACCGCCAAATCTCGACCCCACTGAGGACAAAGGCCCTAAAATCATGGGTGTACTATGGGCATTGACAGGCTTTACCACCCTCGTTGTCGCGGCAAGATTGCATATTCGCCTGGTGATGCTGCGGAGCTTCGGCCTTGATGATTACTTGATCGTGGCTGGCATGGTACGGTCTCGATCACCTCAAACGCGCTGATAGTTACGCGATTTCTAACCGAATCGACCAGCTCATGAACTTTGCTTTCTGCGCTGTGACCACTACAGCTGTCATTAACGGCCTCGGGAAACATCTCATGACCCTTGATCCAAGCAAGGTGGAGACAGTTCTTCTTCTCAACAACCTCAGCTTTGTATTTGGCATTCTCGCCTTCACCATTCCAAAGCTGGCCATCGCCGCCCTTTTGAATCGGATCCTGAATCGAAACAAGCTTCACCAAATTATGCTATGGTATGGGTATTGACCAGCCTCGCCGGTGTTGTGTCCTGCATCTGCATTGTCGTCCTCTTTACCATGTGTGATCCGCCAGAAGCGATGTGGAAGCCTCGGCTTCACAGGGCGCTCCCTGCCGAGATCAGAGGATTCTCGTCGACTATGCGATCTTCACGGGAGGTAAGTCCTCGTTAATAGCTAATAGTCTTGCCCTGCGTCGTGTGCTGACGCATCAAAGCTATCTCGGCATTTGTCGATCTCTTCCTCGCCGTTTATCCGAGTACCGTTCTACTAAAGTTGAAGATGTCACTGCGGAAGAAAATCGCTTTATGTGGCGCTTTAGGGCTCGGTTCTCTGTAAGTAGCCGTGCGTTCAACTCAAGACCTACCTGGAGAATGGCTAACTTGGGGCGCTAAAGCGCTTCTGCCATGGCGATCATCAAATGCATTCAATTACCTGGACTCATGGACAAATCCGACTTCACTTGTGAGTATACATTCCACTGCATCTGCAGCTCAACCCCAAGCTGACCTCAACAACAGATAGCACTGCCGATCTGGTGTTGTGGACTTGGTAAGTCACGCCATCCGTCTCTTTTTCCACATGCACTATCCCCTAACTCGATCGTTCCCCGTCTAGTATTGAGGCATGCGTTGTCGCTATTGCGTCATGTATCCCGACTCTGCAACCACTCCTCGAACTTATTCTGGGCAAGCGTGCTCTGGCGTCCAGCGGCCGTGGTATCTACTATGATCGGTCCAAGAACAGCGGGTACAATAGTTCGTCGCATGGCGCTAGCAAACGAAAGGATAGCGTTGGCTTCACCGCAGTCGAGAGCCAAGAGAGCTTCTTTGGCGGCAACCATGTGGAGAGTCAGAACAGTCATCCGTTGAGTCAGATTCGCCGGACGGATAACGTGACTGTCAAATACGAGAGGAGCTCAAGCAGGTATGAAGCCACTAACGGGCCGACATCTTGGTAATTTTATGACATTCGCTTTCGCATCTCAGAGATTCTGTATGTTTCTTCTGTTTACGGGAAGGTTTGGCGTCATTGGATCTCAGTGAGAGTTTGTTTTTGGGAACTCACATATATCCGAGCCAAGCGGGTTCTCGAGGAAAAGGCCTTTTAATATTACTGGCTACTGTTTGATATATTGTTCTTGTACTGTACAGCATCTTATTGGTATTCAAGTAATCTGAATGACTTAGAGGTTTAGGTAGCTAGAGGAATCCATCCGAGAGAGAATGTAGTTTGACTACAACAGTACGACTAGGAGACCTCATAGTAAAGGTAACTGCGAGTAGTCCTTCTGTTTGTAAGACCAGGATGCAGTGCAGGTGGTGCTTGCCATTCTTTCACAGTTCGATCCTATGCCCTAAACTTCCAACGCAATCTCCATCTGTTGACACTACTACTCCCGCCGCAAATTCTGAGGGCCTTGAGAAAGAATAGAACACTTGAACCGTGACTTCAGGTATTGAGACAAATCTCGTCGCTCTGCTGTCGTACTTTGGCGAGCCGCTCTCGCTTCGGGTGGCTTTTTCACGGGGGAGCAGCCGGATTGCGCTTCAAGTACGTGTCTGAGTACTGTAGGCTTGCAGTTTACAGAATGGGCTAGTGTTGCCATACAACAGTGATCTTCACATTCAATCGGAATCCTGGATACTTCCCAGCAGGTTATCTTACCAGAATTGCTTGCGATCATAACTGTAGTAATAATATATAGTACAATGCATGGATAGCTGAAGGAGACGGAATGCGACTGTACTTTTTTTCCTCGATCAAAATTGAGCCCCATGCGGCCTTCTGACCCTTCACCTTCACTTCATAAGTTGCTCAGGTTGAATTCTGGGGTTGGATCATTGCGGGTCGTTGGAGGGACAAATTGCGCATGTTTCGTTCACCAGATCAATGATCCGACGACGAGCATCGGTACACCCAGGCACAGGCCCAGCCCTGCGCCGAGAGCCACAGAGTTACCTCCATTGTCATCGTTGCTGTCATCGCCATTGTCGCCGTCCTCGGGGTTGGGGTCTGAAATTGGGGTTGGTGAGGCATTCATGGTGGTAATGGTCAGCGTAGTGTAAAGGTCCGATGTTTCCGACGACGAGGATGATGGTGGTGATGATGTCGTCGTATCGCTCGAGGCGGTTACTGATGATCCCGACGTCTCGTCTTCACCCTTGTCCTTATCCTTGTCATTGCCCGCGTTCTTGACCTTGACCTTGTCCAGTCCTTCCTCTTCACTCGAATCGCTTCCGTAGTCGATATAGAAGTATCCGCTCAGAAACCCCCCAATCTTTTTCTCCGTTTCCGTTCCCTGCGCGTTGACGATGCGAAACACGTAGAAGGACGACCGGTTCTTGCTGGGCGAGTCCACCGTCCATTCGTACCATGTCGCGGCCATGTTGACTGGCACCATTTGCGATCAGTGGGTCAGTTTCGTTCTTCTAGGAGAATCACGATTTGTCGTGATGGATGCACGTACGGCCAAGGGCCTCCGGCTCGTTCCACTCGTCATTCTCAATTAGCCACAAGTTCACGGTCTCGTAATTTGACACCCAGCTTATATTTAACTTGCTTCCGTGCTTGAAGCATGAGGGATCGCCGTTTGGGTAGAAGAAGTGACCATCGCTGTATATGGCGGTTTCTGGGAGCGGCTCTTCAGGGCATCTAGCTAGACCGAACCGCACCAAGGCCCAGGCTGAGGACGTAGTAATAGAAGGCGAAAAGCTGCATCATCCGACTACGAGATCTGGCCTTGAAGACGCGACAGATGAACACAGTAGCCCAGAAGCATGAGCAGGAACTACGGATTATATGACTATCATCCCAGATTCCGAGTCGGAACTCCATGGGTTAACCTTGTTCAAGGGGCTTCAGCAAAGTTAGTATTAATATATTTATTACGAGGGGAGATCTCAGGATCCGTGATGCCATTGTTGTGACATGGATCGTAACGCCAAGCTGGCTTCTCCATTGGTTTTGTATTTTCCCGGACAGAATAACAGTACTAGGCTAGGTACTTAAGAGGATTGTCTTGAATAGATAACAACCTTATCAGCCACTGTCACGCTGGGCATCGACGTTCTGCCAGGATAGGTTACGAGCGCTCCGGTAGTCTTGGTCAAGTGCCGCACAAATTTGATATGACTGATAGTTCCAGAGTACTCCGTGAAACCCTCACTGTCCACAGACATGTTTCCGTCTTCTTTCATCGAACAACCGTCATGAGTAGTGTACTTGGAAATTCGGTTCTAATCGCCCTTCGGCATATAACTCGATGCATCACAAATCCGCACACTTTTCTCGTTCTTACGGCAAAAAGTCATCCGCTAGTGGTATTCGGTATGGTTTGATAACTTGTCATCAGTCGCCCGAACCATGGAGGACTGATGCGAAGGACAAATTTATATGCTGCTGTTGTCGCTCGCCAGAAAGGGGTATTCGTAACTTGGCCTAGCCGAGCCCTAGTTGGTAATAGCAGGATTGTGCCATCATCGAAATCGATAATCGGCATCTCCATACTCAGAGTTGTGTCACCATCTGGCGTTGACATGAGCCAACAAATCTTCATAACCTCACCATGATTTGCGACGTGAAAATCATAGATTTTGCTTTGCTGTACATTCAAACACCCATCAAAGTGGCCTTGCAAAACTTGGACCTTGAATCGGTTGAGGATTACAATGACCAACACCCGTGACTTTACAAACAGAGGTGGACAGACTTACGGGAGACACCAGTGATTGCTGTCGCTCCATGGTTCTCAATTTCCATCTCATGAAGCTTCCCATGGCAAGCATTTCCGACCGGATCAGTGCACTCTCTTCCGTTGGTGGATAGTCAGACGCCGTCAGATGAACTTGATGCGGTTTCCTCTTTCGAAAAATAAGGTCATAGATCCATTCAACGGCGAAGCGATGCTCTACACCCGATTTACCACGCCATCTTACACCTACTCGAGGTACTTGCCCGGACCTACAACATAAGTAATGTGAGCATGGGAATTGACAAGACGGCCAGGAAAATCACAGAACAAGGGAATCTTACGCTGTTTGTTTCCAACTTGATTGACATCGTCGACTAGTCTCAAACAAGTGGCGTTCGATGCTGGCTGGAAGTTGGCGGCCATCGATATAGTCGTTGCCCAGCGGGTGAGGTTTGCGTCGCCATACGTTTAGGTGTTATCGGACAGAACTGGGCTTATCCTGGACCGAGAGAGAACCAAACACAAGACCTTGCTAGCTAGAACTCTGCTCTCCGACTCTATGGGCAATCGGAGCTTTATATACACATGCGTCATCACTCTACCAGTGAGTGGGAATAAGGTGTTTGGTTCTCATCAAACCACTCGTATGTCTTATGTACTGCAAAATTCATCCAGTGAAGTAGTTACTCCGAGTCGTTACTGTATCAATGAATAAATCTATCCTTTGTTGCGTCCGTCACACGACGGTATAGCATTTGAAATTATGAGGCTAGACCTTTATTCAACATCAGCTCGTCAGGGGTCAAGCCGGGTAGCAGGCCTGAAAAAAGGTGAAAATGGTCAAGGAGAGCTTGGAAAGATAGTAATGTTTGCATGATGTAGTTTGTGGAATTCGCGTTTGATATGCTCGTCTTCGCGATTGCGCTGATCGACGTACTCATCTCGGGTAAGAACAGCCGATCGAAGTTCATTCAGACGGGCATGTAACTCGTCGAGCCGTTCGCTGAAAGAAATCAGCGTGGGATCCGTCATGGCCGGCGGCGAGAGGTCGTGATGGTGCTCAGAAAGAGCGGAACTGGGGAGCCGCCGCCCCTGCGAGCCGGGGCTTGATATCTGTCCATGCATCGAGGAACATACTGGACCATACCCTCTGATAGGTGTTCATCATCCTCAGGATAGAATGAGGGATCACAGGGCGATACCGGGAGATTCTCTCGTTGAAAAGGACTGAAATATTGTCCCTCGAAGCTGGCAACTTTCTCAGCGTGGAAGTTCAAGAGGCGAATTCCCAATCGTCGCTGGTCTTCTTGTGATCGGGCAGCTCTTCGGACTTGCGTCGGTGCTGTGCCTTCCCCTTGCCGAGCCTAGGGTTTAGGGTTAGGGTTTCAAACAAATTTCAGAGGTGACCCTTTTCAATTCTGCCGTCAGGTTCATACCTAGTCACTTAATGTCAAAAAGTGTTTACATGTCATAAGTTCTGTCCCGGGGGCCGTTAATGACTTAGGGACCTTTGTTCCGTGATTTCTGTCCCTCTTGATGGAGGCCCGATCCCAGTGCTTCCGCCCTTCAAGTTCCATCGGGGGTTCATACGGCCTCAAAGAACCACCATGGTCCGGCAGGTTCGCTACCGTCTTTCCCTTCTGGAACGGTCAAAGGCCCACTGCATATCACGACAAATGGCCAATAACTTCTTGAGACCAAATGATGGTAACGCCCTAGCCTTCACGCGCAACACCTTTGTTCGACAACCTATTACACAGCCATCGAGACACATTAAAGCAACAAACAAATTGCTAATGCACCATAGGCCGCGAATCGGCTGGAAACAATCAAGCTTGTGTCTCATCGATAAGTATCCAGCTCGGCCATGCAGGATATCGCAGTTATAATGGGTCGCTTCGTGCTCATGTATCAAAATATCGTGGAATATTGCATGAAGTACGACCTACTAGTTACTCGATTCAACACTGAAATTGCAAACGGAGCCTCGCTGTTTGGACTCACCCATTAAGTGCTCTCCAATCATGGGATTGGAACCGAGCTTCGAAAGCCATCTCAGATGACCAGATTTCGCTGTTTTAGTACGGAGTACGGAGTATTGATCGATCGAATGTTGCTCGAGTTTCGTTTCGTTATCGTTGACCTTCTGCGAGTTCTTCACTATTGTAGTTATGACAGCAGTGAGCTCAAGAGCCTCAACTCCCCTGAACACCTGGTTGTCCGTCCCTTCGTTGAGGACCTCGAGTCTCTGGCCCCGTGAATGTACGGAGCACAGAAGTCTACCTATAATATTAGCTGAAACAAATAGGTTAACTATCAACGAGTAGGATCACCGGAATATGAAAGAAGCGTTAGGCACTGTTCCATATTCAGCAGGGCACTGGATAACCACGAGTACTAGGTTAAAGTACGGGGACAAACTACTTACAAATACTCCGTAGAGTACTCCGTATTCCGTAGGAGTTGTCCTATTCGAAGTAACGAGATTAAGCAGTTGGCACGCCGGAGCGTCCTGACCTTATTCATGATGGGGCATGCTTTGACCGAGGGTTGGAAGGAAAAAGCATAACTACTGGCCAGTTTAGCCTGATTCTGCAAGTCCGACGTTGGCAGCTTGGGACGATCGGCCGTTCAGAATCCGAATTGGGAATTTGGGGGCTGGGTCCAAGACCTCGGCGATCTCCACATCGACGGAGGGCTGTTTTAGGGTTAGGTAGGGAAAATTCCGTAGATACATAAACTCTAGAGGTACCGGGACTCTTGATTCCAGAAATGCCACATCGAATAGTATTACATTGTCGATCAAAAAATTTCTAGCCAACGTCCACATACTATTCCGTATTTAGAGTAGTAAGTACTGTGCCCGTTGTCGACTGATCGCAGGAATAGATCCTGGGTAGGCCAGCTAGTCACAAGCCTGACAGTCAACTTATAAGGATCGGATCAGCTACTTCTCTCGCAGTTGGAGCTGACATAACCCAAACCAGATAGCGGCCAGGTTGGGGACAAACAAACAGCCAATCGGGAATTTCTTGAGCAGTTGCGCTGTTGTGCCGGGAGACTGGGAGTTCTGTGGACATAAGATACGATCCCCACGTGCCGACCACTCCATGTCCAATATGATGTTGATAAAAGGACGGAAGAAGCTTGCTTGGTGGATGCCTTTGGAAAACATGTCATGGTGGGTCCACAGCCAATGCGTTCATAACTTAATTCGCAAGGTTAGGCAAGCGTTTGTGAAGGCTTAATTAAACTTTTCCTACGACACAAAGTTGCATCGAGCCGTACTTCGTGCTTGAAACTTGTCGTGCATCATGTGCCGGAGACTGAAGTCCATGAAGTAAACGATACGGCTGAACGAATAGGCTGATCAATTACTGCATCGAGTCAAAAAGATCGCCATTCCATTCAATCCCAACACTCGAGTTTACTGTACCGCGACAACAGTCATGTTGGAGACCCAGAGTCTAAAACAGGGAACGAGTTAAATAGTATCGTCACTTTAGTCACAACATCCCGCCTGGGATTCTTCTACATTCTCCTTGAACTGCTCTGCTCGTCTATTGAAATGTAGAGCAGCTGCCTGATCGGGAGCTCTTATCTACATCAGAGGAGCAGACAGCATGCAGACGCTCTGGATTTGGCTCACTGCTTGTCTGGCCCTCGCCAGGGAAGGGCCTCCTCCGGATAAGGATGATCCTCACGTTCTCGATTTGCCTTCTTCGTTGATCGACGACACTGCCCGAGAAAAAATCCTCAAGACTTGCAGTGACCCGCTTGTTCAGACGATCGATCAAGATCCGGTAGCAGTCTGGGAAGGGCTCGGTTGTCATGAGCTTCATGGCGCTCTGGATTACGACTGGTATATGAATCAAAGTCGGACAAAGTTCTCTTATGTCGAGTATGGAACCCACTTCTCAGCCTTATCTCCGCACATGAGAGCTGACAGTGCGTTGAAATCTAGATACATTTCCGACAAGATGCATGGCCCGGCCAACTGGCGATGCCATCATATAGATAATGGACCTTGCAACAATCCAAATGTCCAGTGTCATCAGACCGAATTTGCTTGCGGGTGAGACCAGTCATTGCCCGACATCGAGCGGTTAGAATTTGCTGACGGAAACACGGAAGACACATGATTTTAAATTCTCTCGCAAATGTTCACGCTGTGAGTAACTACCCTTCCAGAACAATACTGGTTCACTGCGGACACTGTTACTGACAATTTTGACTCAGATGTATCGTCGTGGTTATGACGCTCTACTGTCTGCGCACGACAGAGTCCAAGACGATGTTTTAAGTTTCACCGACGTCTTTGCACCTGAACTCAAACAAATTGACTGGCTGGGAGACCTTCTTATTCCACTCATAACACTTGGTTTAGGAGCCATCGGTGAAATTGCAGAGAAGAGTAGGTCCAGTTTGTTTTTGACACATACAGCAAGGTATCATAGAACAAGGAGCAGATGCTGATGCTCAGCTTTTTCCAGCTTTGAAAGTGGTGATGGAAAACGTGAAGCAGATAAACAAAGCAAAGAAAGCCGGGGGAAAGGGCAAGGACCCCGATAGAGGGGGAAAGGGGGACGAAGAGCTGGACGAGAAGTACAACAAGACCAGTTCTAAGATCAAGGATGGCATTACGCTTGCTGCGGGTATGGCCATGCCTTATGGACTGATTCATCTGCCTGCGTAAGTCGCCTCAAATTAGAGCATTGGAATCGCCTATTTTGTTTGTCTCGTGGTCGAACAAACTTCCATGATCTTGGACCACTAACCTGCCAAACAGGGAGTTAACAGGAGAATCAACCAATGCTAAGGTTTTCTCTCTATTGGGACAAATATATGATCAACTTACCCAAATGCAAATAATGCAAGTCAACGATCTCTTCAATGGATCGTCGAACAGTATGCAGGCCTTGTGGAGGATAATCGATGGTGGGACCTTCACCCTGTTCGACGGCAATAATACTCTGTTTGATTACCACGAGGAGATAAAGAAAATGTTTTTTGCCGCCCTCATTCCGAAAACATGGGAAGTGGCTCCTGGGTTCGAGGACGAAAAGGGTTCAGGTTACCTTAAGCGCGTCAGCACTCCCATATTTCTGTGAGTGCAGTTGACCCTGGACTTCTGACGAGATAGCAATAACCTAATCTTTGACAACAGCAAGACAGGCTCGAAATGTGGCGAGGATCCGCCATGGGATATCAAAGACAACTATCATCTGAGTGACGACGTTATTGAAATCTGCTACGAGGGTAATCAATGGTATATCGTTGTTGTGGAGTCCTGGTTCTCTGGAAGCGCTTTTGGACCATCGTGGTCTCACAAGCTTAGAACACTCCCTGGAACAGACGTGCTCGTGAAAGAGGGTGGTTTCCAGGGAGTCACAGCGACGGACATGCTTATCAGTGCTCTTTCAGCCTACGAGCAGTCAGGAGGGAAACAATTCTGGTCTCCGCCGAAGGGATCATCGGTTGTCAAGAAGGATGGGTCTGGCTATGCACTGCAATTTACTGATGGATTGCATACACCTGGCCTGGTGCAAATGCAAGTGTGCACAGACTGGGAAAAGATGCGGCAAGCCATGCTCAATACCGGTGATCTGACTGACAAGCGGGAATGGCCTTGCGGTTTCATTGAGGGTTGAGGAAGGTAACTATGATGTTCATGAACCTGGTGTGGCAGGATGTATCTGGTTTTTTCTGTATATCGACCTTGCGCTTCCATTGTGCGTGTGTACAGTTTCGACGACTATTGATCTGTCTTGAGTTCGATGGATATGGAACTTACATTGAACTACGGGTAGACACCCCATTGTATCCATGATGTCGTACTGGATCCACCAATGGCATGATCAGACAGTCCGAAAGGGTCCTCACAGACTTCCGTACAGCTGAGAGGCATAGGCCAAGTAAACCCGAGTCTGAGCTCTGAGCAAGTGCACGTTCATCATGACAACTTATCCCTTGACTGCTCCTATAAACAGCCGTCTACCTACCTAGTACCTTGGTAGTTATGACCAGTTGGAGAACTCGAATATCACTTCGTCGAGTCTAAATCTCACGTTTGCGACGAGTTGTAGTTAATGATCTCAATCTTACCATCACGCCTTACAAGAAACAGTGCGCCTATGTTGACTACCTACCCATGGAATAAGCGGAAAAAACATAAATGTCGGCTGTCAGCTTTCAGCTGATATCTAGCCAACATTCGGCATCACGCGATGAGTCCTTGGTCGATGTCTAGAAAGTCACAGATTTCAACTTTCTTTACACTGATGTCGCGTTGAAGGGAAAGCTCGAGCACGCGAATTTGTACTGCGTACAGGGTTGGCGATCTCAACATAGCACATCTTCACCCATCTTTGGGTTTTGGCACTAGATAGCCCTAACCCTAATCCTGACGATTTGGAGTTCTGAACCTCACTTGCCCTGAAACGAACCAGGTGAGTGAAAGGATTCGAAGGCCGAAAGAAGGACAGACACGCAGCGGGCACAGAGTTATTGTCATGCCATTCCCTGCAGGTAAAGGGCCCTACGAGTTAGTACTATGAAAAAAAATGTCGGTCACAAGGTGGGAAAGCGCGACATGAAGGACTGCGGCCTCGAAGCCGTTCACTTCGGCTCGAGCCTGCATTCAAGCGCCGAGTTTCTTCCGTCAGTACTGGATCATTATTTGATCCGTACTGTGTGGAGAAAAGGGAAAATGACTGACCGGACGGGGATCCTTTGGCCAGACGCCGTAGGGAACGACAAACTTCTCCACGTGAATGTTCACGAAGCCGGCGTCCTTGAACCACTTGTTCTGTGGACTTCGTCGTGGCACCGGCGGAACGAGGTGCCGTCGAGACTTCCGTCTGGAGAGATGGAGAAGGTGTCCCAGTGTGGCATTTCCTCTCAGAAGATGGATGACATCCCGGTCCAGGAGCATTGGGTTACTTATACTCAACAACACACAAGGAGCCAGAGTCAAGTATACTGAGATCAAAACACATGAGCGTGACGCATGCGCTACAAGAAAAATGAAACGCCAAATCAGGCGTTCCGCTCGAGACTTGAGCGATTACCGACCTGGCCAAAACCAAGCGGTTGACACTCATAACTTTGAAAACTCCGGAAGTCGTGTACTGTAAAGATTGCGGATGCTAGGCGGTGGTTAAGGATCGTTCTGTCCCGAGGTACTACTTGACCGCCGCCTATCATCCCTCCGTATGCTAAACATATCAGTAATGTAACCATCTCTACATGCTTCGTGCGTAATTGTGGTCTTCCCGATGTGTTCGTGCAGCATCCCCGAAACTCCCACACAAATTCGCCTTCTCTCATCAATGTGAGGTTTGAGAGTCAGATACGGATGACTTGATTACAGTCAAGTGTCGGTGTTGTATTAGCCATAGTGGAATGTTTTATAAGGACTTTATTCAGGATTCAGAGCATTTTTCCAGTGGGCGCCAAGTCGTACAGAATGCTTAAGCAGGGAAAAATTGTAAGGACCTGACAATTAGGACTATGTACGGAGTACTCGAGCTATCATCAAGGTCGTCAGATCATAGACGTAACAGGAGCAGCACTACTTGGGATTATATTTCTCCTTCCAGATCCTACCAACTGGGGTAAGTAACGAGTTCCGCAATAACAGTCGTTCTTCGAGCTAAAAGGTTGTGGAACGTACCATGAATTCCCCAAGATTTTGTTCCCGTGCTCCTCCGCCATTCGGTAGTATTTGGCTGCTGTGTACTGTGCACATGCTTGTTAGTGGGATCAAGCATGGATACACTCGCGATGGCGTCTTGCAAAGAGAGAGAAGTGGACAATTCAATTAACATCCATGTTTCGCACGGCATACCTTGTCCTTCTTGCCCCCGAATCCCTCCAGATAACACCATGCGCATTCGTTCATTGCGTCCGGGTCTCCCAAATTAGCAGCCGTCTCGTAGTATTGCCGGGCCGCAACGGGATCTTTCTCAATGCCCCAGCCGTAGCGGAAGCAATTCGCCAACTCGAATATCGCCAGGACCAGTTCCCCTTTCGCAGCCCCGCCCTTTTTCATACCGGCCTTGAGGGCCTGTGACTCGACCTCGGCCGAGTTGGCGGCCGCTGCAGAGAGATATTTTACTGCTTTTGCTTGATCGGGGGTGCAGCCCCAACCATGTCTGGCAGTGGAAAAAAAAGAGGTCTTAGTTATGATCCCAGAATGTGTTGCTGGATTTGCCAGCGACCCTACCGAAGAGCAAGGCCATAGAGGACCTGCGCCAGTGCATTGTCCGCGCCATTCGGATCGGCGAGGGTGCGGAACATCTCCGTGGATCGTTCGAGCTCTGTTCGTTTCCTCGGTTAGGAAGCCCCAGCCACGCTCATTGATACGACTCACCCCCAGCTTCGTGCAGCCGAATAGCCTCTTGAATAGTGACCTGCAAGACAGAACCATACATCAGTATCTGACACCGCCCCTCTCACGCCGCCCAGCGTACATCTCCCTCCGGATCATTGACCCTTGAATTACTCCGAGATCTCCCCCGCTGCGGCTCTTCCAGATACCCAGGCGACTGCTGCGACCCGCTCGGTGACCGACCTCGCGACGGCGACGGCGAGATCCGCGGATTCGACTGGATGAGAGTCGTAGCGTGCTGCTCCCACCGCGCCTGGCGTTCCTCGTCATCAGCGCACTCGTTCGGGATCTGCGGCAGATCCGCTGGTACGTTGACCGGGGCTGTGCTGCCGCTCCGCGACCGTGACCGCGACCGTGAGCGCGGCGAATGAAGGTGCAACAGATTCGACAGGCCCCGCTCGCCTCTGTCCGAGGACCGCGAGGAACGGCGGAAGAACGCGGCTCGACGTGGCGAGAGCGCATTGTTGTCATCGTTCTCGTCGGCAACGGCAGAAGGCGCCAGCTCTTCTTGGGTGAATGTATCTGTGCGGATGAACTTGATGTCTGGGGCCAAGTGGCCGTCTTTTTTCTTGCCGAGGATTGGCATCTTTGCTTTGTTTTCCTTGACTTCTTTGGATGGATTGCTTTCCTGGTCTTTCTGAAGCAGTCCGTACCTATTGGTCTCGTAGAATAGTAAGTACTCCGTAGATGATCACGGAATCTCGTCAACGCAGCGAGCTGGTTCGAATTCAAGAATCCAGTGATCATTCGATAATTTTAGAACCGACTAGCTCATTCTCAGTAATTAACTCGGCCAAGTTAATGCTTTCTGTCTTCATAAACGGCGAATGGACGTCTACGGGGCTGAGCATCCAGACTCTTCGGTCGATGGGGCTCTGCGCTAAACGACGTCGGTGAACACGAGAAAAGTTGAAAATCGGTTCCTCTATGCTCCCTTCATACCTAGCATCCAATGTGCCAAGATTGATTTACTGTTGATCCAGCTACCGGATCTGACTACAGCAGCATCTTCCATGTACACAGATGTTTGGCGCTTTATATTGAACAATGGATGTGCCGGGCCCAATATTGGACCCAGAAAAATAGGCCATCGTCAGCCAGCAACTACAAAGGAAATCAAGACCATGTATTGTGTATAGTGTTGAATTTAGATCTAGTATGTCATACAACTCAGTTTTTGTACAGAAAGTCCAAAGACCCTCACTGCTGCTTGGAGGACAGGATACCTAAGGCATCGTTAGCACTGAGTGTGACTTTGAATCACCATCTGGTAGAGAACTCACGTTCGACGTCGGCCACGCTCTGATTGAGGATCTGCTGGAGCACCTTGGGGTTCTTCAGCTCCTGCTCAATCTTGCCAATCACGGTCTCAGCAAGCTCGCGCTGCTGACGCTGCTTGACCTGGCCCTCGTAGCGCACCCAGGAATCAAGAACCTGCTTGGCATGGGCAGCCAGAGCAGTGCGCTGCTCCAGCTCGTAGGCCTGAGCCTCCAACCGAGCGGTTTCCTTTGTGGCTATCAGCACATCTGGGACAGGGCACACAAGGATCGCACAATCTAGACAGGCCGACTCACCCGAGACACCTCGAAGAGCTGCTTGGTGATGTCAACGACATTGCCCAGCTGCTCGACCTTCTCGATGCGCTCCTTGACCGCGTTCGTGTGGTCGGCACGCGCAGCGTTCAGGATGTCCTTGTACTTCTGAACCTGGCCCTCGGCCCACTCCTTGTACATCGGACCGCCGTACTTGGCCACAGCAGTGAAGATGCTGAGCAGGCAGAAGGCGACGACTGTCTCCTCGTTCATCACATACAATTCGTTGCTGATGGCCGCAATCGAGAGACCGGCACCGGCGGAGAGGATGGCAGTCTTGGAAACGAGCGAGTTTCCGGGCAACGAGTCCAGGATCGATTG